>NC_060126.1:303683588-303998325 GCF_021461395.2 Schistocerca americana | reverse complement strand
CGTTTCCACAATGTAAATCATGAATCTTTGCCTATTGTCAGTTTGAAATTGTTAATTGTTAACTCTTCACCCACGACGATAATACAACACTTACTTGAACCGTAATAGTTTTTCTGTGATGCCTCCTCGACACATAGACTTTCTGTTTTGTCAAACTAAGAAGAGATATTAAAAGACTATGCCTTGGTCAAAAACGTTTACTGATATATGCCGCCTTTCGCAATTGAAAGCTATGCAGTATTCATACACTTTGCCAACAACGATGGGTGAGAACGTAGCAAACAACCCCATTTATAAAATACTGATTGACATTTGTGCACGATGAGTGTACAGACGGTCTGTTGCTGTTCCTATCTCTCTGCTATAGACGTGCACAGCAACAAAATAGCTAAGGAGACACTTCCTGCAAACGTAACATACAGGTCCTTGTGTATTCTCTGCAATTCTTATGCTACATTCGTTGATATAAGAAGTTAATTGTGGAACGTGATGATGGCTCGAGATATGATAGAAACAAAGTAATAACCAAGTTCTTTTTCTTGTCCTCCTCTCTAGCGTCCACGGCTTCATCCATTTAGGGGCTAAACCACGACGCAAGAAGGTGGATGAGCTCTTACAAACCAACAACCTCACTGACGTACAACGGCTACTGACAATTCCAGGCCTGTTGCTGTTCACCACCGTAGTAATGATAACATCTTCACTAATAAATGCCGACTATTTGCTACGATATCTGTCGCTCTTTCAATAATACGAGTAATAACAGCACCATATGCAGAAATAACTCGCACGAATATTAATTTCCACAATTCTATTGGAAATAAACTACTTCTTTTCCTCATGATGATTTGATTTATTTTGTCAATTCATCCCAAAACTTCAGTCTCAATAAATAAGCTCTTCCTTTCACATTTTTCCTAACTGCCTACAACAAAATATCCTCGTTTCCACACTAGTTCAGTCATAAACGATTGATCCTTGCTTTGTGCAATACGAAGTTAACAAAATAGAAGTTATGACTGTGATTAACAATAACACTGGTCAATCATTACTAAGGTATTAAAAATTGTAATGACACACATAGATACCTGCATTTCACCCAGTACAACTAAAGAAGCAGCGAAGTGCCACAGAAACAGTACAACTAAAGAAGCAGCGAAGTGCCACAGAAAGAATACGACCGTTTGATGAAAGATATTATCCAGCAACAAAATACCAACTTACATGAAAAAGAATTCGTTAGAAAAGAGAAAATTTTGTTTACGATGAATATACACACCAAGGGCATTAGTTATAGGGTCGTAAAAGGTAGGAGAACCAAAATAATGCCAATCAGAGAGTTCAGATAGAAAAATGCAGCTAGAACGCCATCTGAAATCACTATTTCGTAAAAAGCAGCACACCTTGCCTTGTTAATTCGCTTAAAGTTCTATTTCAGTTGACAGATCGCAATTTCACTCATGGGACCGTCTCCTCAAACTAAATACATAGGGTTTTCTATCAAACCTAAGCCCCAGTTTGGTACTAGGTCAGTTTGGGGAACCATGTAACCCTGACTGCTGCTATTATCGGAAATAATCAGAATGACGGTATACAATTAATAGTAGCTATTAGCAACGGATGATCCAGTCTCTGACGACGCCCTAATTCACACTCTATCTCTCTTCTGTCCTCTGAAACCCTACTCCTTTCTCATATTTTCATAAAGTCAGAAACTTCCTCATAACAAATCTGAAATACAAATCGTCAAGTAGGAAGGTATTTACTGTATTGTACTGTAAAAATCATCCGACATTACGGTAAACAACATTGTCAACAAAGTATATGAGATAGGATAATTGGCGATTTGGGAGAAGAAGATATTGCAGGTCTTGTAAATAAAACCGTCTTAAATCCAAACTACACTGCAAGGCCAGCTTATGTAAGAGAGTCGCTAGAAGCTGCACCATAATGACACTCGGCGCCCAATCTCATGGCAAAACCACTTGGACTCCAATACCTTTTGAGGAAGGTCTGAAGCAGACACACACAACCTGCACACTCTCCATGCCTATGTTTATCAGGCGAATACAGCATTCACTATTGAAGGTACCTGGCGACTTAGCAGAAGATTTTATTCAGTGCATTCATTCTGGGATTAACACATTCATGCTAGGACTCGATTTACAAATTTTAACATCTCGCTTGCCAGACTCAGACCTGTGGTGTTGCTGTCACCTGTGGGAGCCACACGGCATGGCCCAAAGGAGAGTAAATTGTGTATATCATGGTGTTGCATGTGAACTAATAAATTCACCTTGGTTCTTTGAACGTTAGTACTGCTTTTATATATGTATAATAAAAATGGGGGTCCCTATTCAAAAAAACACAGTTGATATCGTTTGACCTATGGCAGCGCCACCTAGCGGGCCAACCATAGCTCCATCTCGTTTCCCACTTCAAGCTAGGCGAGCTTCGTTCTTTGTGGTTTTAAGGACCACCCTTATATATATATATATATATATATATATATATATATATATATATATATATGTGTGTGTGTGTGTGTGTGTGTGTGTGTGTATAATGTATTGTGCTGGTGCTCTGAGTACACACTCGAGAATGTACATAAGGTTTGTGCCCTGCTTTGTCCCCTGCTCTTAGCCAGCAAATTCTATAGTTTTTTGTGTGACATATTTCCCATGCCAATTCTGAATTTGTTCAACAGTGGTTATAGTTTTTTTGGAATGACATTTTAAAGAACTGTTCCACTTCTAACATGGGCATTAGTCTCTGGAAGTTGCCACTAACATTTTTCAGAGGGCGATATGAAAATACTTTATTCCATATCGTCTTACAAGTGACCAAGATGGTATTCAGTAATACATGAGAATTTCCGCAAGAGCTGCGGTCGTTGACTGGTCGAGACACGCATCTGCTAGCTGCAGTGTCTCCTCAACGGATGTTCGCCAGTATCTGAGTGAACAGGGGACGAGCATGTCTAATTCTGGACAAACAACGTTTCAATTCATCGCTACAGGTAGCAGACTATACTGGACAGACTAACCCGACCAGTTTGCAAAATGCCGCTAGATGGTACTTGGGCGTGGCTGGTAAGTTGTGAAACCAAACATACTCGTTCATTTCTATGGCTCTGAAATAGCAGGGGAGTTCTTCTGCCTTCCTCAACACCTAAGAGCACTATTGGGTCAAAAAAGAGAAAAATCTACAAGAATAGGAGATCGTTTAACACCTTCATTAGGCTTTTTCTGGTCGGCATTTGCAATCTTCGTCACCATTGTCCTACGAATTTCTTCTCTGGCGAAATGCAGCGAAGATCCAAAGAGAAGCAAAAGGAGATCACCTGTACATTTCAGCAGAGTAATGAATTCGCTCTAGGTTTCTGCAGAGTTGTCACTTCGCTTCAGGTTTCTGCAGAGTTGCAGCTTCAGGCTAGGACAGGAGAGGTAACTGATGATCTGAACCTTGCTGCCGTTGGAAGGATTTCAGCACTTGATCTTTAAGTACAAATGGGCTGCTGAATCTGACACTCGAGTTGTTGGTGCTGTCTTCCGATTTTTTCGCTCTTTCCCCGCCTGGTAAGACGAATCTCCGTTGCCCGCTTGGTCGCCTTTCAGACGCGAAGTTCATTCAGTTCCTTCAGCAGACTTGTGCGGATTTTAAGGTCACGAATCAAGCTTGTTGCCCTCGCTGCGCGTTTTGGCAAACGTATGGTGTTCACTCCTAAGTTTCTGTGTGCTTCCTACATTTAACTATTCAACTTACGTGGTCACTGGTCTTATCGGCAAATTATTAACGTAACTGTGTTTCATCCTCCCCACCCATATGTACCAAGATTATACTTCAGAGCTATAATCTCTCGTCCGATTGTCAATAGTTTCTTTTAATACACTGAGGTGGCGAAGATCATGAATTAGCTATATGCACGTATACAAATGGCAGTAGTATCGCGTACACATGGAATAAAAGGGCACTACGTTGGCAGAGTTGTCATTTGTACTTTGGCGATTCATTTGAATAGCTTTCTGACGTTATGATGGTCGCACAACAAGAGTTAACAGACTTTCAACGCGCAGTGGTGGTAGGAGCTAGACACATGGGATATTCCGTTTCGGAAATCGTTCTGGAACTCAATATTCCGTGATGCATAGTGTCAAAAATTGGTGAAAAGGGCATCTTGTGACTAATGCGCTTTTGACATATTTATTATTTTATAAATGAAATATAAGTACGGCCAGTCTTTCACGGTAATTCCATACTCTTAATTTGTATCATACGTTTTTAGTCACAATTCTAAGACCATGTTACAGACCATTCTTTGGTTTAACTTCTGTGAAAGACACTCCTGGCAGTGTCGAAACCCGATTAATTCGTTAAAAATTAGTGACCGAGGGCTGTTTTCTTTTAATTGCATTTTTAACTCTTTGGTCTCTATAACCGACGTATCTCCGTCCACTGGCTTCAAAGTTATAACAATGTGAGATAATTTTCAAAGAGTGGAGAAGATACTACAAATATTTTCTATTCTTTGGACTTACGCTATACCAGAAACTGCTTCTGTCATGAAAGAGGAAGCTTTAAATTATATGGAGTCATGAATTGCTCGACATGAAAAAATACTGCTATGGAAGTTACTCCACTTGTTCATATTAAGGACGTGACAATTATAAATTCATGTTCGCATGTGTGTTGCTATGTGCTTTGGCAAGCTTCCTCGCCATTATCCCATCCCTTGAAATACGACATGTAACCATATTTCGGATGTAGGAAATCCTAGCAGTGGGAACTAGCCTCTTGTAGTTTGTAAAATAACCAAGACAGTCGTAACTACTCATTTGTCCTGTGTGAAAATGGCAAAGGTTTTGATTTTGTATGGGGAAAACACATCAATTTACACGTAAGAAACTAGTCTACATGTCATCTATATCTACATCTACATCCATACTCCACAAGCCACCTCACGGTGTGTGGCGTGGACTGGACGGTTTTTTAGGTTAGAAGGCCTCGGGAAAGTACGGGGTGGGCTGCAATCTCAAAGGCTGCATGGCAAATACAGGACGTGCTTGGATCAAAGAACAGTCGGAATTGTAGTTGTAAATTGTTGTAGTTGTGGTGGGAAAGTCCCTGAGCTTCAAGCGCTAATAGAAAGCACAGAAGCTGAAATCGTTATAGGTACAGAAAGCTGGCTATAGCCTGAAATAAGTTCTGCGGAAATTTTTACGAAGTCTCAGACGGTGTTTAGGATAGATAGATTAGGCACAATTGGTGGTGGAGTGTTTGTGTCTGTCAGTAGTGGTTTGTCTTGTAGTGAAGTCGAAGTAGGAACTCTGTGCGAAATGATATGGGTGGAGGTTATACTTAACAGTCGAACTAAGTTAATAATAGGCTCCTTCTACCGTCCCCCAGACTCCGATGATATAGTTGCTGAACAGTCCAGAGAAAATTTGAGTCTCTTAACAAACAGATACCCCACTCATACGGTTATAGTTGGTGGGGACTTCAAACTTCCTTCGGTATGTTGGCAAAAATACTTGTTCAAAACCGGTGGTAGGCAGAAAACATCTTCCGAGAGTGTCCTAAATGCTTTCTCCGATAATTATTTCGACCAGTTAGTCCACGAACCCACGCGAATTGTAAATGGTTGCGAAAACACACTTGACCTCTTAGCCACAAACAATCCAGAGCTAATAGAGAGCATCATGACTGATACAGGGATTAGTGATCACCCGTTTCTTCCAAATCCACCAGAAAGAAAGGCAAAATAATTTTATTTAAAAAAGCGGATAAAGTGTCACTAGAGGCCTTCCTTAGAGACAATCTCCATTCCTTCCGAACTGACTATGCAAGTGTAGACGAGATATGGCTCAAATTCAAAGATATAGTAGCAACAGCAATTGAGAGATTCATACCTCATAAATTGGTAAGAGATGGAACTGATCCCCCATGGTGCACAAAACAGGTACGAACGCTGTTGCAGAGGCAACGGAAAAAGCATGCGAAGTTTAGAAGAACGCGAAATCCCGAAGGTCTGCTAAAATTTACAGACGCGCGAAATTTGGCACGGACTTCAATGTGAGATGCCTTTAATAGGTTCCACAACGAAACATTGTCTCGAAATTTGGTAGGAAATCCGAAGAAATTCCTGGTCGCATGTAAAGTACACAAGCGGCAAGACGCAGTCAATACCTTCGCTGCGCAGTGCCGATGGTACTGTTACCGACGTCTGTGCCGCTAAAGCGGAGTTATTGAACGAAGTTTTCCGAAATTCCTTCACCAGGGAAGACGAATGGAATATTCCAGAATTTGAAACACGAACAGCTGCTAGCATGAGCTTTTTAGAAGTAGATACCTTAGGGGTTGCGAAGCAACTCAAATCGCTTGGTATGGGCAAGTCTTCAGGTCGTGATTGTATACCGATTAGGTTCATTTCAGATTACGCTGATACAATAGTTCCCTACTTAGCAATCATATACAACCGCTCGCTCACCGATAGATCTGTACCTGCAAATTTGAAAACTGCGCAGGTCGCACCAGTGTTTAAGAAGGGTAGTAGGAGTAATCCATCGAACTACAGAACTACATCATTGACGTCGGTTTGCAGTGGGGTTTTGGAGCATATACTGCATTCAAACATTATGAATCACCTCCAAGGGAACGATCTATTGATACGTAATCAGCATGGTTTCAGAAATCATCGTTCTTGTGCAACGCAGCTAGCTCTTTATTCGCACGAAGTAATGGCCGCTATCGACAGGGGATCTCTAGTTGATTCCGTATTTCTAGATTTCCGGAAAGCTTTTGACACCGTTCCTCACAAGCGACTTCTAATCAAGCTGCGGGCCTATGGGGTATCGTCTCAGTTGTGCGACTGGATTCGTGATTTCCTGTCAGAGAGGTCGCAGTTCGTAGTAATAGACGGCAAATAATCGAGTAACACTGAAGTGATATCAGGTGTTCCCCAGGAAAGCGTCCTGAGACCTCTGCTGTTCCTGATCTATATAAACGACCTGGGTGACAATCTGAGCAGTTCTCTTAGGTTGTTCGCAGATGATGCTGTAATATACCGTCTAGTAAGGTCATCCGAAGACCAGTATCAGTTGCAAAGCGATTTAGAAAAGATTGCTGTATGGTGTGGCAGGTGGCAGTTGATGCTAAATAACGAAAAGTGGGAGGTGATCCACATGAGTTCCAAAAGAAATCCGCTTGAATTCGATTACTCGATAAATAGTACAATTCTCAAGACTGTCAATTCAACTAAATTCCTGGGTGTAAAAATTACGAGCAACTTCAGTTGGAAAGACCACATAGGTAATATTGTGGGGAAGGAGAGCCAAAGGTTGCGTTTCATTGGCAGGACACTTAGAAGATGCAACAAGTCCACTAAAGAGACAGCTTACACTACACTCGTTCGTCCTCTGATAGAATACTGCTGCGCGGTGTGGGATCCTTACCAGGTGGGATTGACGGAGGACATCGAAAGGGCGCAAAAAAGGGCAGCTCGTTTTGTATTATCACGTAATAGGGGAGAGAGTGTGGCAGATATGATACGCGACTTGGGATGGAAGTCATTAAAGCAATGACGTTTTTCCTCGCGGCGAGATCTATTTACGAAATTTCAGTCACCAACTTTCTCTTCTGAATGCGAAAATATTTTGTTGAGCCCAACCTACATAGGTAGAAATGATCATCAAAAAAAAAAAGCTGTTCGGGAGAGGAATGGCAGGGAGATAGTATGATTGTGGTTCGATGAACCCTCTGCCAAGCACTTAAATGTAAATTGCAGAGTAATCACGTAGATGTACATGTAGATGTAGATGTACCTACACAAACCTTGCAACAAACTCTCGGACCCCTGATACCCAGAATCAGTGATGTTTTTCGTTCCAAAGATTGACAAACAGGCTGTTAAGCAGGAAGACATATTTTGGCTCTTCAGTGTCTGTATAAGTTTTATGACTATAACGAATTCGCATTTACAAACAAATCATAAAGCTAATATGTATATTATTCTGCTTACAATGTAATGACATTGATGTCTGTATATGTATTGCGCTAGAAAATAAACTTTCTACTGTAGTAGCAATAAAACGTATGTGTGGATGATCAAATGTGAAACTTAAGCAAGTACACCAAAGAACGAAACTCTTCTTTAATAACCGTTGACATGACAGTCTGAAGGCCCTGTTCGCAGTTTTTCTTTGGTTTTAAGCTAAACATGATCCAAAGACGGTGTAAGAGAGAAAATATTAATCCAAGGTTAAAAATAGCCCTACCTCTGGCAGCACATCTTGCGTAAAAGTACACTTATTTGTAAGAACGCTACTTTGAAAGATGTGCCTCAACCACAGCTAGATGTAATAAAAAATTTATATATACACTTTTTTCTCAGACTCAAATATGGACTGCACTCATGTATATTCACTAGATTGTAATCCGACGAACAAACAACTTGAACTTCTGTGGCCCGTATTCCATCCTACTTGTTATGTAATCAAAGACAACACAATACTATATCCATTGTATGTAAGAGAAGTTTTTGGCTGAACATATAAACAGATATAAATAGAAGGCTACAGAATGTCAAAAGTACTGTTAACAGTGTAATATTTCCATACAAAAAAAATTGACATACTTATTCGCTTTCTTATAACTCTGTAATAAGTGGCTGCATTCAGGCGAGGTTTCGTAGGCTGCATGTTTATCGACGTAATTGTCCACTTTTTTTTATAACAGCTCATAAATGTATCGGACGCTCTTTAGAACACTCATCTTGTTCCTACGTCTTGAGCCTAGCAGACTGAAGTGATTTGGGGGAGGGAACCAAACAGCTAGGTCATCGGACCCATCAGAGTAGGGAAGGATGGGGAAAGATGTCGGCCGTACCCTTTCGTACGAACCTACCCTGCATTGGCCTGAGGCGATTTAGGGAAATCACGGAACATCGGAAGGGAGATGGCCGAGAGCGGTTTTGAACCGACGTCGTCGCGAGTGCAAGTCCATTGTGCCAACCACTGCGCCACCTTACTCAGTGACTAAAGTGAGACCAGTACGTACTCGCGCCATTGACTTCTTGTTGTATGTAATAAATACGCAACCATGATACTAGAACTATTTAAATATTACGTCATTTCTTATTTAAGATTTGTGTTTCTGACACCAATAACCTTAGGAACTTTGGTTTTTTTCAAGCTTTTTTTCTGAAATGTTTCGTGATTTATCTGCCGGTCGAACGATCGAGCAAATGGGTGTTCTATTGTAATTTATTCCACTATTAAAATCGAACCTTCTTCTTTGCTGACGTTATCCTTTGAATAAAGTTGCGATTCTGAATCTCTGCTTATACATTTTCTTTTATCATCCCCGTCATTAGATATTTCACGTAATGAAGATCAGTATTTTTCAATATTCCGTAGTATTCATGACAAGTCATTTAATCAGGTTACTTAAACTTAATACAATTCATCAATTTTAGTGAACTACATATTTTTGTCGAGATCGTTCAGTGCGTTGTTCGTGACTCTTGATTTGGTGAAACTGCCATTATCACCTTTGTACATAAACCATGTCGTCTCGATACTGTGTATTATGTAAACTTTCTAATATAATTTCCGAAATTAGAATAATTATACAAAAATGGTTCAAATGGCTCTGAGCACTATGGGACTCAACATCTGTGGTCGTAAGTCCCCTAGAACTTACAACTACTTAAACCTAACTAACCTAAGGACACCACACACATCCATGCCCGAGGCAGGATTCGAACCTGCGATCGTAGCAGCTGCGCGTTTCCTGACTGAGCGCCTAGAACCGCTTGACCACCGCGGCCGGTTAGAATAATTACACACAAATTCAAAACTGGTTGCAGCTTTTCCCTGAAGCATACCCAGTTGCACAAATTTTCAACGACCACACAATTATATTGTTTACTCAGACTTGTGATGCATTGTTATTTAGACATCAGGTATGCTAGAAATAGCAATGTTGGTAAAGGATTTTTGTATATAACGTATTTTTCACCTAGTAAAGATTTTAGTTCATTCTTAATTAGCTTTGCAATGCAGGTCGTTAACAAGTCACTGTTGGACATAATATGCCACTTAGAGCAACGTCATGATACCTACAGAACCTATATAAATACAAAACTTCGTGTTAAACATCTTGGTGGCGCTGAAAGTGTGCGTATTGTTTGCGTTTCTCTACATTTCTAAAAGTGAACGTATTTCATTCAGTTTCTCCTCAATTCACAGCAGACAAGAAAATATTGCTGTTAATCTTTTCTGATTGACAACACTCTTCTATTAAAGAAGAGTATAGGGGCTTGTTTCTTATCTGACAGGAGCATTTATCAGCTGGTAAGTTATAAGGCATTTTAATAGTAAGAACGACTTAACAGACTTTTTATAGTGTAACAAGCGTTAGATGTTATGTTTGATGATTACAGTTAGTAGAGTCTCATAAACCATCATGTTCACTACATATCCATCTGACGCACATCTTCTGGAGATAAGTGTTCCTAGGTTCGCATTTATCGAAAAATGCAATATTTTTGTCATCAGCTCCCTCAAAAGTTAAACTTTTCAGAACAGCAGAATGCATAATAAAATACTAAAACATGTAAAACATTTCATTATAGCTGTAAGAGAACTGCACTACCTAGACATAAACTTCTTTACCGTACCGGTGTGGAGTAGTATTCTGTGGGTGGCTGGCACTGTGATGATACGTGTTGCTTGAAGTTCAGTGGTATGGAAATTTTTTATCTGGATGAAAAACCAGGCTTGTCGTGATTGCGGAGGAGATATATTAATGCGGGAAGAAGGAATTTACTGTCCTGGATTACGAGATATAATTAGGTCATGGAAATGCCAATCAAACACGCAAAGTCCACATCAACATTGAAACAGTCTACGTAAGTTCGACGATCCTTTGTAATGTACTTCACCTGGATGACAGGTTTTCGTTCAAGTTAAGGACTTTGAAACCTGAATATGTTGCAGAGAGCTACAATTTTGAATAGGCTTGGTTACACCTCATTTTCCTAAATTTACCTTGGTTGTTATTTAAAGTCTGGCATCATAACGTAATGTTGCTTCACAAACATCGATTTCAGCAATTGCAGTGGGCTGATAGATTTATTATTTCCATGGTTGTGTATGTACTGCTATCATTATTGTTTAGTGCATGATTAGTAATGTAGTGACATGAATGGGTTTGACTGGGTTCTTTAAATTGTTATCGTAGCATCATGCTATGCATTCACTTCTGCAGTGCAATATCTGCATCAACCAACCTATTATTAGTGTTTTACGTCTTTCTTATTGCAAGGTTTCAGTTCATCCACGTAAAAGTAAAAGATTATTAGCATGGTTAGTTAAAATTTGGTTGAACCATTCTTGTTACACCGCTTGTGAAATACTTTATCTGTCAAAAGAGCCATGTTCTTCATTTTTCACATGTTCTCCGTGTGCCCCACGTTTTGCGTGTTTAGAGTGACGCATAAAGCGATGGCGTAAGTCGTGGTGCTAACTTATCTTACCCAATGCGATAGCATTACGACGCAGTTGGGGTTGACACGTTTGTCTCCTCTGATGTGGAAGAATCAGTTTCAGCAGTTGTGACTGAACCATATGTTGCTGTGTCAGCAACTGTTGTTTCTTCTTCTGCTGAGGTCGATGCAATTGTTGTGGTTGAAGAAGTTGTTCAAATGGCTCTGACCACTATGGGACTTAACTTCTGAGGCCATCATTCCCCTAGAACTTAGAACTACTTAAACCTAACTAACCTAAGGGCATCACACACATCCATGCCCGAGGCAGGATTCGAACCTGCGACCGTTGCGGTCGCGCAGTTCCAGACTGAAGCGCCTAGAACCGCTCGGCCACAGTGCCGGCCGAAGAAGTTGTCCCCTCTGATGTTGTCTCCACAGCTCACTCAGTTGTTTCACTGGGATCAGTCCTTTCTGTAGTTGATGATGTAGGTACTGTGTCGCTGAACGGAACTTCTTGGCAGACACCCATGGGTCTGTACCGGCAGACGCGACAACGACGGGGAGAACCAGAGCACATGTAAACGGTAACACCTTCGGAAGCAGGTGAATACTCTTTATCATTTGAAAACCTGCTATAGCCACAACACATGGGTGACACTTGTCACCATGTCAAATGAGTCGAGGGTCGACACCAAACTCATGATAATGAAAAATCCTCTCTGGATTTTGCTAACACATGGATATTACCACACGTAGATTGAATATTCCAGAAACAGTGAAGAGTGTCGTGTGTACACAGTTCCAAGTCGCATAAGTCACTTAAGAATCGTATAAATGGCCAGAAATGGGACGTAGCAAACATTTATAGAGTCAGTGAGTAGTAATTATGGACGCAGTAAGCGCCAGCGTCTAGGACACAGCAGTTGATGAAGGAACAGTATTACTTAGCCTATGAGTGGCCAGTGCTACATCTGATAGATGAGTAGCATGAGTAGCAGTCTAACAAATGTCACACACCCAGACACACCCACACACGCACCCACACACACACGCACACACACACACACACACACACACACACACACACACACACACACACACACACACGCACCCACACACACACACACACACACACACACACACACACATACACACACACACACACTTATATATATATATATATATATATATATATATATTTATATTTATTTCATTTAGTGTAATGTTCACGACAACACATCATCTCAGTTAGCAATGTTTTGGACAGTAACTGTCCCTGCGAGAGTTGTGCGAAGAGGCCAGTGATGTAATAACTGGTCAGGTAGAAGCTGATTTAGCAGTTAGGCCAAGTGGCCATTGATTCATTAGATGACAGAACAGGTCCAAGCTAAGCAACCTAGGTAGTGCATTTTATATAGATTAGAACAAGAGACAGATGGCTCGTCTCTTCACAATGGGAATGCCATTTGTAATTATATGAAATCACAGTAAAGAAATTACGACAGTAAAATGTTGGTTCGAGGAGTGGCTCAGGAATGTACAGGGTGTGGAAGTTATCAATGGAGATATTTTTATATGTGGTACCTTTATACGTACACACATCAATGTGTTGGTTTTTTCTTCTGCATCAGTCTACCCACGAACAATAATTCATGTTTTCTCCATGGTCGCAACTGCACAACAAAGTGGACTATGCCTTTCGGTATATACTATCCGTTTTGCTTCCACACGTACACAAATCGATAATTGACTTGTTACACAGGGTGAAAATGAATGTTAGTGGCGTACTTGTACAACACTTCCGTGGAGGTACTACTATCGTGACAGAAAAAGTAAGAATTATAATAGCCGTAATTATTAGTCTACAATCGACTTAAATACTGATTCAATATTCTTCAGTACACCGTCCTCAGTCACCAGTAGACATGTCTGCACTTACACCCATTTACCTTGTATAGCAGATGGTCAAACACCTCACATATAATCAGGAATAAAGAAACTTTTTTTTAAGGAGTGCGTATTATCTTGCTACTTTCACATGTCTCCATCCTTATCAAAGATTCTTTTCTGTATCCGCAATCCACCATACGACGAGTGGTGGAGTGTACTCCGTACCCTTGTCAGTCGTCTCCTTTCCTGATCCACTCAAAAACAGTTCGAGAGGAAAATGATTGTGTATGTGCCTTCGTATGTGTGCTAATTTCTCGTATATTATCTTCACGGTCCTTGTGGGCAAAATACTGTGGCGGCAGTAGAACCGATCTTCTGTCACCTACAAATGTTGGTTCTCTAAATAATCTCAATAGTGTTCCTGGTACATAATGTCTCCCTCCCTCCCAGAATCCTCATTTTAGATCCTGCACCTTGTCCGGAACACTTAGGCGACGCTCGGGCCTGTTAGTAAAATATCTAATTGCCCGTCTCTGAATTGCTTCGATGTCTTACTTTAATGTGACCCAGTATGGCTCCAAAAACAGGAGCAGTACCAAAGAATAGGTTGCACTAGCGTCCTATATGTGGTCTCATTTACTTATGTTTGTCCCAATAAACAGAATTCGACCATTCGCCTTCCTCACAACAATTCTCACATGCTCGTTCCGTTTCATATCGCTTGCAGCATTGCGCCTATGTATTTAAACGACGTGACTGTGGCAAACAGGGCACTATTAACGCTGTATCCCAGTATTACGGTTTATCATCCACATTCACTTTCATTTTTCTACATTTGGAGCTAGTGCCATTCATCACGCCAACTATAAATTTTGTCTAAGTCATATTTTGTCCTCCTACAGTCACTCACGTTCGACACTTGCCTTACACCACAGCATCGTTTGCAAACAACCGCAAATTGATGTTCACCCGGTCCGCCAAATCATTTGTATATTATGTAGAGGACAACGGTGGACCTGTCGCACTTCCATGGAGCACTCCTGACGATATCCTTGTTTCTGACGAAAACTGGCCGTCGAAGGCCACATCCTGGGTTCTATAACTTAAGAAATATTTGAGACACTCACGTATCTGTGAAACTAATCCATATGCTCGTACCTTCTTTAACAGGCTTCGAAGGGGTTCCGGTCCAAACGTTCTCCGGAAATCTAGAAGTATGCGATTTGCCTGTTGCGCTTCATCCATAATTCGCAGCATATCATGTGAGAAAAGGGCAAGCTGAGCTTCGCACTAGCGATACTTTCGGAAAGCATGCTGATTCGTTGAGATAAGATTCTCAGTCTCCAGAAAATTTATTATCAATTGAAGACATTAAGTCCGTATATGAGTCCACGATCATTTTATTTTGAGCACTTTTATTTTCACAAGTCCTTCTTGATCACATATATTTCTATCCACTTTACGACCGGTTTCGGCTTATCGCCATCTTCAGACCTGTTTTAATTATAAATACTGTCTAAGCGACGAGGTTCAATTAATTAAGATTAAATCTATACAAGTCTTAGTGATGCATGAAATATAAAATATTTACAGCCATGTACCACATTCACACATAGCGTTAAAATATTCTGATATAAATCATGGTTAAGTTAACCATGTGCTCTATAACACTCAGATTACGTCAGTATTTAAACAAAATCCTAATGCCAGCAGACGGCACCTTAGCCAGAGTACATAGTAAGCCAGTGCCGCCAATATAAAGATTAAAATTCAGTATGCATTGTCTTTAGTAAAAAAAATTTCTCCCTTGGCTAAACGAGCGTCTGTAATTAAAACATATACTGATATACTCGTTGTTGAAATCAATAAAAAGTACCAATTATATTCAGTACAACTCTCGCCTGGTTAGGGCCATTTTTTATACTGGCATTCATAAAAGTTGTACGTTACCTAACCAGGCTAAGGGTTGTATCGCATATTATTTGTACTTTTTATGAATTTCAAGTGAGAGTCTAATTTCACATATAGTATATCAGTATATGTTTTTAATGATAGGCGCTCGTTTAGCCAAAGGGGGAAAAACTTTTAACTAAAGACAATGCGTACCGCATTTTAATCTTTATATTGGCGACTTTGGTTTACTATGTACTCTGGCTAAATTTCCCTCTGTCGGCATTAGGCTTTTGTATAAATACTGACGCAGTCTGAGTATTAGCAAGCACATTTTTAACTTGACGATGATTTATATCAGAATACTTTGACGGTATGTATGACTGTTATACATGGATATAAATATTTAATATTTTATATTACATGCATCTCTAAGACTTGAATAGATTTAATATTAATAAATAGAACTTGGCCGCTTACACAGTATTTATATTTACAACATATCCGAAGATCTCGATAAGCCGAAAACCCTCATAAAGTGTAAAGAAATCTGTGTGATCAAGAAGAACTTGTGAAAATAAAAGTGTTCAAAGATTTATTATATAAGAACTGAGAATATGATCAAGGATTTTGCTGCATACCGATGTCAGGAATAGCAGTCTGTAACTTTAGTGGTCCGTTCTTTTGTCCTTCTTATATGTAAGAATTAACTGCGCTCTTTTCCAGTAACTGGCGACTTTTCGCTGGGAGAGAGATTCGCGGTAGATGCAAGCTAGGTAAGAGGCCACTGCTATGGAATACTCTTTTACCCGCTCAGCGATTTTACATTACGACCAAAATTTTCATGAGTTCTCTGTCATATGGTTTGCAAACGTATGACGGTGGTAGTTGTTGTATGCTTCAAGCATAGATCTTTCACAGACGCTTCAATCTTTACTATCCTTTGCTAGCAGTCATTTACAAGTTGTCTTTTGAACTTAGAGCGCAACATCGTCTGCTTCCTCAAATTTTCTCGAATCTTGTTATCAAACCATGGTTGGTCTTTTGTCCTTAACCCACTTACTAGGCACATAATTATCTAGATTACGATGTATATCCGTTTAAACGTAGTCCCAGTATGATTGACGTTGAGCAGTTATAAACAAAATGATACCAGTTCAAGTCAGTATGTGTTGCAGTGCCGGAGAAACAGAAGACATATAGGCCACCAGACGGAGATCCATGCCAGAGGTTGCCCCAAGAAGCAGACGAGCAGAGGAGGCCCGCTGGTGGAACGAGCCACATGGCGCCAAGACATTTGAAATCCCATGTGTAAAAAGACGTCCTCCAGCAGCGATAGGAGCGGTATACGTTCTGAGAAACCGCTAGTAATAGTTTCAGGAACATTTCAGAGTAACAAAGGGGAAGTGCTGGAGTTACTGAGAATATGCATGTTGCATTTGAGGTAGCTAAAGGTAAGGACCAAGAGTTGTTATTTAGATAGCTCAATTATAAAATTACTGGTGATACAAGACCTAATTTGGTAGTCAGAGGTAACAGAGAAAAAACTTCCGATAAACGTACGACAGATTTTTACACGGGTATAATATTTCAAGCCAGACAACATTCAGGGGAATTGTAGCCTGAAGGGGAAATGGGATGAATTAGCAATCAAAGTCCCTTGGGGTTGCAATTAGAGTGTGACTAAAAATGTAAATTTAAGCGCCATAATAGAATAGGTTTATGCACTAGGACGTGCATATTTCCTTCAGAGATTGGAAAATGACAGACTACGGAGCGCAGCATGTTGGAGAAGGGCGAGAACATTAGTTTAAGTGACTCATTTCATTTCGTGCTGTAAGACGAAAGTGCGAATATGCCAAAGGTAGTGGAAAGTAAAGTGACAACAGTAAAATTTTGGGAGGGTAACAGTAAAGAAACGTGATAAGTAACATTACAGTTGTGGGAATCGGAGGCATGTATGCTGATACTGCGATCAAAGTAAGATGGGTGCAGACACATACTATGGCAGAGTTAGCTAGAAAATTTCTAGATTTCTGCGACTATTGTGACGAGTCAGAGCAAACAGATGCATAGTTGAACTATTAAAAAGTCAGAGACCTCACCGTAAGTCCTCTGAGACTTGCAGATGTTATTTATGTACTAAATACTGGCAAGCAGCATACCGGTGTGGAGAGAAACTCGGGAACACTCCTGAGAAAACGATGGGATATTCAATAGCTGCCTCGTGTGGCAGTCATGCGTGGCCACTGTCAAATATGGCACAATGTTAGGGTAGTAACACGCACAGCAGAAAATGACTGAGGTGACAGAGCCATGGGAAACCTTCTAATATCGTTTCGGACCTCCCTTTGGCTGGCACAGTGCTAAGGCAGCTGGACCTGACATAGACTCAAAATGTCGTTGGAAGTCCTCTGCAGAAATATTGAACCATGCTGCCTCCATATCCGTCCACAATTACGAAAGTGTTGATCATGCAGGGTATTGTGCAAGAACTAACCTCATCAGTATATGTCGTAAATCTTTTACGGGATTTAAGAAGGTGGCCCTAGTGCAAGATCATTTTTTCGAATTGTCCACAATCTTCTTCAAGCTAATCACGAACAGCTGTGGCCCGGTGAATGGCGCATTGTCATCTATAAAAATCCCATCGTTATCCTGGAACATGACGTCCATGAATGGCTGCAAATGGTCTCCAAGTAGCCAAACATAGCCATTTCCTGTCAATGAGCAGTTATGTTTGACCAGAGGATCCAGTCCATTCCATGTCAATACAGCCCATACCATTATGGAACAGCCACCAGCCTGCAGAGTGCCTTGTTGATAACTTGGGTCCATGGCTTCGTGAGGTCTGCACCACTCGAAATCAACCGTGAGCTCTTACCAAATGAAACAAACTCATCTGACAAGGCGACTGTTTTACAGTTCTGCTTTTCTTCGAAATTTCTCGATGTTCTCCGTTAATCCTATCTGGTAATGACCCCTCACCGCGTGGAGGTACTCCAAAACAAGACGGACAAGCGTAGTGTAGGAAGTCTCTTGAGCAGATATGCAACTTTTTCAAAGTGTTTTTCCAATCAATCGCAGACTTTGGTTCGCTTATCACACATTTGCTGTTGTTCTTTTGAGTTTAAGCTGTACGCAATTGTAATCCCTAGATATCAATTGAATTTACGGCCGTCAGATCTTATTTTTCGTTTAACAGAAGTTTTACCGGATTCTTTTTAGCACTCATGTGGATGATTCATACGTTTCATTTTTTATAGTCAATGGCCACTTTTCGCATCATAAAGATATTATTTTAAGTCGTTCCGCAATGTACTTTGATCTTCTGATGACTTTGGTAGACGCCAAACGACAGCATCATCTGCAAACAACCTGGAGGGCTTCTCAGATTGTTTCCTAAATCATTTATATTGAAAAGGAACAGCAGATGTCTATAACACTACCTTCGGGAACGCCAGAAATCAGTTCCGTTTTACTCGATAACTTTCCGTCGCTTTCCTACGAACTGCGAACTTTCTGGCAGGGAATCAGGAATCCATTGACGTAAGCGAGACGATATCCGTAAACATGCGGTTTGATTAGGAGCCGCTTTTTAGGTACAGTGTCAAAAACCTTCTGCAGATCTAGAAATGCGGAATCAATTTGGAATCCCTTGTTAATAGCACTGACCATTTCGTGTGCGTAAGTAGCTAGTTGTGTTTCACAACAAGGATGTTTCCTAAATCCGTGCTGACTGTGTCAATAGACAGTTCTCTTCAAGGTAATTCATTATGTTCGAAAACAATATACATTCCAAAATCCTGCTGCATATCAGAGTAAATGATTTGGGCCTCAAATTTACAGGATTACTCCTATTATCTTTCCTGAATACTGGTGAGACTGTGCAACTTTCCAGTCTTTGGGTAAGGTTCTTTCGTGAAGAGACGGAATGTACATTGCACATTAGAGGTACATTGTACATTAGGGGTCTACTGCACCAGCGTACTCAGAAAGGGCCCTGCACAGCTAGACTTGCTTTTATTGATTTAGGCTTCTACACTAATCGGAGGGCATCTACTTCTAATTTTCATATGTTGACAGCTGTTCTTGATTGGAATTCACGAATATTTACTTCGTTTTCTTTCGTGAAGGAATTTCGAGGATTAAGTCTAATAACCGTCTTAGTGTCCCTTTTATCGGTACCATTAGCATTTTCCAGTAAAGATACGGATTGCGTCTTGCCGCTAGCATTCTTTACATACCATCAGAATCACTCTCGAATTTATGCCAGGTTTCAAGAGAAACTTTCGTTGTGGAAACTGTTATTAGCATCTCGCATTGAACTCTGCGCTAAGTTTCGAGCTTCTGTAGAAGATCCCAAATTTTTGAGATTTTGTTTTCATTTAAATCTGGCATGTTTCTTCCGTTGTTTCTGCAACAGTGTTCCTACCCGTTTCATGTACCCAGAGGAATCAGCTCCATCAGCTCCATCGTTCGTTAACTAATTTAGTGTAAATCTCTGAATTGCAGATACTATTTCTTTGAATTCAAGCCTCATTTGGAAGGATTAGAACTTGTGTTTCAGGAATGCGTCAAGAGAACATTTATCTGTTTTCTGAATACGTATACTTTTCGTTTATTTTTAGGGTATTTGGTCTCTCTGCGACTACCTGTGTTCACTAATCCCTTTATCCGTTTTGATGCTCATTATTAGCTCATAATTATTTGCAGCCATGATGTCAAGTATGTTTTCACAAACGTTTACTATTCGAGTCGGCTTGTGAACTAACAGATGGAAATAATATACAGAGAGTGCGTGTGGCACAATTCTGAATGATGTTTTATCCGTACCTCCGTATTTAACATGTATTTTAGGTAAGATATAGATGGTAAACTGAAGTCAACACCAACTATAACGGTATGAGTCGGGTAGGTGTTATTATATTATTTGAGTTGGCAGTCGCTAAAGGGATCCAATTAATACCTTATTCCGGTTGCCACGAATGACCTCTACCCAAATTAATTCAATTTCGGTACAAGATTAAATACTTCTAACAGCCACAGACATGCCACCACAAACGGTGTTTAGCCTATCCTTTCAAAAAACCGTAAAGTCCTTATCAATAATATCGTCCCACATTGCGTTCTGCGCCTATTTCACACAGTGGTGTTCACTGTTAGCACTGACAACTTTACGAAAACGTCGCTGCTCGCGGTCGTTAAGTGAAGGCCGACAGCCGATGTATCGTTCGTGGTGATCGGTAATGTCTGCAGTTTGCTATTCTTGGCAAGCTCTTGAATCTTCTGATAAGTAGTCATATATCTGCTCTTATTTTTTTAAATGTAGTTTGCATCTGGCGCAACGCATTTACTAATTTGTCACTCTCTCTTGCACAGATCATCGGCAATGTGTTGCTCTTTGTTGTAATTGTGTTTGTTGCATTTTTTTTGCTTTGTCTTAGTTTCATTTATGCTTAATTCTGATTTCTGAAAAACACCGCGAAAAACTGTTAACAGTACATCGCGATGTATAATGAGTGAAATAGCCGACTCGAATAATTTGACCGAGAGTACTTGCAACACTCAGTGTAATAGTGACAGTCCTCCATTTACAGACAATCATTGCGTACCGACCGCTAATATTGACTTTGATCCAAGTGATGAGCAAATAAATTCAATTGTGTCGTCTGTTAATTTAACGACAATTGATGACGCGCGACGTTCTGTTACAATGAATGCTGCGCAGCTTGATACACCCGGTTTGCAAAATTTACGTAATGAACAGACAAATTTTTCTAACGAAAATGAACAGTGTAATCAGAATACGTCACATTTATTTGATTCCGAGGTAGTGACTAACAGTGCACATCCGATTAGCTAACATTTTCAAGAATCACAGAATATCCAAATGGATGCACAAAACGTGACAATTGCAGATACACCATCACACAGCACTGAGAATAGAGTTGCTAATTTTAGCTTGGATCAAATTATGGCATTGTTGCTACAAATTAATGAACATAATAAAAAACAAGACGAAAATTCCAAACGACAGAATGAAAGACAAGACAACAATCACAAACAACTTAGTGAAAATTTCAAACAACTTAATGAAAAACAAGACAACCTCAATGAAAATTTCAAACAACTTTGTGAACAGAACAAACAACTTAGTGAAAATTTTAAATAAGTTAATGAACACAACAAACAACTTAGTGAACAGATTACAGCCGTTGCTGGGCAATGTCATGATACTAAAGAACAATTACATGAGGGAATTAAGGCTTGTGCTAGGAAATAGTGAAGAAATTAGACTGTTGCTCAAGAATTAAGGAATATGCAAACAGCTACAACAGAATCACTTAGAGACGAAATTAGTGCAGTCGGTAAACAATGCTCTGAAAACGCAACACAGTTACGCGACGAGTTTAAACTAATGACTGCAGAACTTTCGCGCACACTGGATGCAAAAGTAGATGCGAAATTCGACCAACAGAACAGTCAAATTGACGAACGCTTTAATCACCACCTACAAAACAGTGAAACGCGTTACCGTAATTTCATACAGGAACAAAATAAAGTAAAACGACACACAGTAGACTTTCAGACAGTGACCGACAGACTCGAACAATTAGAACTAATACAGGATTCCGATGTCATCAAAGCAGACGTAAAAAAATTGAACGAAACCACTCGTAAAATACAAAAACAAATTAATGCTTGTGACACTAAAAACGATGATCAGGTAAAAATACTGACTGAAAAATATGATGAATTGGCCAGTCGTATTGACGTTATCGAAAGTAATAATGACACCAAATCAGACGATACGTCACCAGTTTCGTTTAATCAAACACATGAATTCCAAAATTTACAGCAGACGATCAGTGAGATAGATTTGTCCAATAATACATTACGTAGAAAATTGTCAACTTTACAGCAAGAGGTGACAGAGATAAAAAATATTTCAGTCAATAACACGTCACAGCATACGGCATGTTCCGAACATTTGTCACACTCACACAGCCAGTATAATTTAGGTAATTTACAGAGAGTACGTGACTTAAATTCCGAACAATCACAGACAAATAGATTCTCATACAATCCTGAACCTGTTCACACATACAGAGACGATTATTTTGATTACAAGCATTTTCTATCCGTGAGAAAATTTAAAGTGTTTAAAAATGACAGAACACAGGTACACACTTTGAAGTGGATACGCCGATTTATTTTTGTACTTTCACCAGCTTGTCCTGTAATGCTGAAACTAGAATTGGACTAGATACAACAATTTGCTTTTGAATTTTCATCGGCATTGCTTGTAACGCAAAAACTAAAATTTATTTGCAGCTCGTAATAGACCTCAAGGGATTCATTATGCTTTAATGAATATGTGCTGTAGCGTGCACAGGGCCCCGAGCCGTAGTAGTGCCATTTCATCTTTACTTTACTGCACTGCTGCCTTCTCTTCTACTATCCTTTATATCTATTAAAACAGCTCTTCAACTATCGATCAATCTAGAATTAAGAATGAGTAAAGAAAACCTGATAGAACAAATTTTACCGAAAGTGACAGTTCTCTTTAGACACTCCCGAAATGACAACTACCGCCGTAATTTTAATAACAGATGAAATTGTAATCATCAGTATGTACAACATTTTTAGCATTCATCAAAATTGTCAGCAACCACATTTTGGTAACAACAGAGGTTTTTCACCGCAACAGCATCGAAGCCAGCCGGTTAGCATACCTAACCAACAATGTAATGTACAAGGTCAACCAAGCTTTAATCTTTCGCCGCCTACACGTATAGCATCAGCTTCAACAAATAGTAACGCACAGCAACAAGGGAATCAGTATGTACAGAAAACACACTATCTCAATTCCTATCGCAATGAACCGTATAGAAATGACTATCATGACAGATGTAAAAGTAATGAACACAATTTTCAGCGTACGTTTAATAACAGTCGGTCTTATCAGCAGCAAAATCATCCGCAACAACATATTATCATGAATGAACCAGACAGTAGATATCATCCCGAACGTAATACGTCAGGAAGAAATAACAGAACAGTACAAATAGTTGAAATGCCACAGCATCCTACTGAAAATAATAGCACGTCAGATAGAATTTGACTAGATACAGTACAGGTTGCATCTTCAAGTAACGTAAGCACTACTTTTGACACGCAGAATGTTGTTCACGAAAATGTTATTACTTTTGACGACATCCGATACACACTTTTGCATTGAAAGACAGAATCACAACGTACGTAGACGACATTCTTATTGCAGAAGCTAACTGGTCTGAGCACAATCTGATTCTTGAACAACTGTTACGAACTTTTCGTGCAGAAGGACTCACAGTTAATCTCAGTAAACCGCACTTTGGTAAAACTTCTATAAAATTTCTTGGACATATAATTTCAGCAGAGGGCACTACGCCTGACCCGAAAAAACTTCAATCTTTACGTGACATTACTGTTCCTACGACGAAGAAACAACTACGCAGCTTTTTGGGTTTAATTAACTTTTTTCGTAAATTTATTCATTACTCTGCTTTAGACACCCCTATATTATGTCATCTGACAGGTAAAAACACTATTTGGTCCTGGGATAAACAAGCACATTCTGAATTTATGAACCTGAAACATGCTTTGTTGCGTGCACCACTTTTATCTCACCCAGATCTTACTAGAAATTTTTCCATTGCCACCGACAGTTCTAACACCGCTTTAGGCGTACACATTTTTCAGGAAGTTGAAGAAGATGGTTCTACAGTAATTAAAAATATCGCCTTTGCGAGTCGCATTCTGTCACCTGCTGAGCGCAATTATTCTGTTACAGAACTTGAAACATTATGTGTTGTATGGGCATTTACCAGATTTCGGCATTTCCTTTATGGATGCCATACGACCGTTTATACAGACCATAGAGCGATACAGTTTTTACTTTCCGCCAAGTTTACACACGACAGATTAAGCAGATGGAAACTTTATTTGCAGGAATTTAATTTTACAATTGTTCACATTCCCGGCACACAAAATATTGTACCAGACGCACTATCCCGTTCTCTCAGCAAAAATCAGCAAGACATCGCAACCAACTTCTGCAAAGCAAATTTCAGCGTCATGTACATTCAACGAGTTGCATTTGAAAATTTCGTTTCGTCGTCATTACAAGACATAGCACAAGAGCAGAGTAAAGACAACGTGTGGAAAGAAATGAAACACCTTTGGCAAGATAGGAATAATGTTACCATTAGAAACCATTACACTGTACGCAATGCCATTCTGTTTCGCCGCTCTCATCCAGACAGCAACAATTGGTTATTATGCATTCCAGGCGAACTTGTTAACAAATTAATCTGGTATACTCATTTAAGTTACGCACATTACGGAGCCAAAAAATGTTTTCTTATATTGAGACAGAACTGTTATTTTACCAACATGGAGAAACGTATTCGACGAGTTTTAGCGTCACGTAAAATCTGCCAGAAAGCTAAATCAGACACGACTTCACATATTCCTCCACTACATCCCATTTTACCTGTTAAATTGAGACCTATGGCCGCTGTAGACATTTTTGGTCCGATTCCCAGAACTAATAGAGGTTTTTGCTACATCTTTGTCGCTGTTGAACTCACTTCAAAATTTGTTACCTTCACTCCGTTACGCAAAGCTACTGCTAAAACTGTTTCGAAAGCATTTGTAAAACATTTTCTATTTCATGTAGGGTATATGTTGGAAGTAATTTCCGACAATGGATCACAGTTTCGATCTGCTATATGGACACGTATGTTACGAGCTAGAAACATTTCTCCCATCTATATATCCAGGTACCATGCTTCTTCGAACCCTTGTGAACGATTAATGAAAGAAATTGGTAAAGTGTGTAGAATATACTGCCATAAAAAACATATTGATTGGGACACACACATACTCTCATTCCAGGATGTAATTAATTCCATACCAAATGAATCTACTATGCTATCTCCGTCTGTTATACTGAAAAATGTTGAACCACCTAACAAAATTAAAGAATTAGTAACATTTCCTACATCTCGTCGACTACGACACCATGAAATAATTGACATAGCGCTGAACAACATCAAACGGCCCGCAGAGCGCCGGAGAAGACAGCAAAAACAGGTTTGTACACGCGTGACTTTCACATTGGACAGAAGATATTAGTGCGTACACACTGTATATCGAACAGAGGAAAGAGAAGATGCAGTAAATTTGAGCTTTATACGCAGGTCCATATAGAATTCGCAGCATTCCTCACCCCAGTGTAGTACACGTGGAAACTTTGAGAACCAGAAAAAGTATGGGCAATCACCATGTCTCCAACATCAAACCGTGTATTGAATGAACATACTTTATGATTTATCACACTGTAATGCCACTTCCTAATTTTTTTATGACCACTTACGCAATTATATTTATGTGACTACTAACTGATGATTAACGTATTTTTTCTTGGCAAGTACCCGGCAAGGTAAGGTTAGCAAGTCGCTTTTCTTGTCGTTACACATCAGACTGTGCTCACTTTTCCAGATATACTTACGTATTTTATGAATAATTATGCAGTCCTATCTAGTGACATATTAATTTTATGTAATTCTCTCTCCATTAAAGTCTTCAATTCTCGCCTCTATTAACTACACAACATACAAGCTGAACACAAAAAAAGTCATTTCTGGTCGTTATATATCTGACTGTGCTTATTTTCCATTTTTCATGTATGTATGATTGTTTTATTACTTTGTTCGTATGCATTATGAAATATTTAAGATGTAAGAAACACTAGTTGACTTTGGCATTTTGCCTTATGCTATCTCAACATCGTGACTACTTTACTTTTTTTTTTTTTTTTTTTGCGGCTACATTGTGATACTCTGCGTACATTTTTGCCTCTGAACACTGTCTATGTTTTTGACATATTACGTTTTCTGTCATGCTATGCTGTGTGCTCAATTGTGTTACTATAAACCAGTTTTTATTTAAGGGGTATATGATTTAAATACAAGACATTAATCATTGTACATCAATTTCAGAAAGCAATAACGTATAAAAGAAATAAATGAAAGAAGCACAGTGGATTACTATGAAATGGGAATTTCACCTTCGGAATGAACGAAAAAAGATGCAATACCTCGTCAGGAAGAGTAAATGGATCAGAATTAACAAGCATTAACGAGAATATACTATACACATCGTAGAATTGCAGTCTTAACTATTTTTTTCTTTCAGAGTACGAGGCGATTGTTGCAGGCTGTCAGACAGAACTACACATCTTAGTTTTAGTGAAGAAATATGCTAGAAATAAGGAACTCTATACTATGAATAGTTGTATGATGAAGTGTCATTTTGCAGATGATAATGAATGGTGATGAATAGCGATGAAGAATATGCTACTATGGATTATGAAGTTTTTCTTTGCAGGTGATGATAATAATGGAGTTATAGTGATATGGATAATGAAGTTTTTCTTTGCAGGTGATGATAATAATGGAGTTATAGTGATATGGATAATGAAGTTTTTCTTTGCAGGCGGTGATAGTAATGATAATGAAGTTTTACTTTGTAGATGAAAATAATGATGAAATTTATATATTTACTGTTAGTTAAGAAATGCTATGTCGTTATTTAGGTATTTGTTGCAGTTCCTTTTGACTGTATGTCTTATGTCGCATGTTATGATGACTGAAGGTTTTGGAAAGGACAGCTAGAGAACATATATAATTAATACACATTTCATTACCTGTTAATTCGAAGTTCACTACTCTTCAGCATAATATGCGTTTCTTCTTTCAGTTTAATAATCCATTTTGTATTTTTTGCAGGAGAAATTATTCATGAAATTAATGTGCTATAAACAGTTGATCATTAAACCTGTGTCATTTATGAATGGGATCACATATACTCTACTTGTTTCATAACCTTGCTACAGTTGACTCATGACGGATGACGTTACACATCTTCATTTGCAGCAGTAACTCAAAAGCAAATATTGTTATGCCCCAGTAATTAATTATCGATTCCAACGCACTGCATTGCTAGCACAAAAAAAAAAAAATTATTACCAGTCCCAAATAATGCTACCAGTTTAAGAGAGTTCTGAGTAATACTGAATAATGTTTCCTAGTCACAGACCTTGAATAATAGTTACAGTATGTTACATTTTCAATTTGTCCTATGTCTCTGGCATGATCAGTTCTGAGTAATACTGAATGATGCTTTGTAATAATGCATAAATACTATGCCAGTAATTTCTGTAAATAATATTTTTGTTATACTCTATAAATTCTATGCCAATAATTGACTCTCATTTTGAATAATAACTTCTGAATAATACTGAATTAGGTTTTATTAAAATATAAGAATATTTTGTAACCGGCCAATTAGAGCCAATAATTATTTTAAGTATGTCATATGTCACTTTAATGATGAAAAATGTTTTGAAATATTCAATACTTGCTATATGTTTAGTTACTGGCCAATGAGTGCCAATGATTACTATAACTAAGTGAATTATGTTAATACTATGCCATTGATTAGCTCCTGTTTTGAATGATGACTTCTGATGGTTTCTAACTGGTCAATGAGAGACGATATTCACTGTAATCAGATGATTTATGAAAATTATTCTGTAATACTTCATACATGGCACAGAAAAGTTCAGTAACTGGGCGATGAGTGCCACCTATTAGTCAAATCAGTTGTTAGACTAGTGTAATTCTCAATGAAGACTTGTATGGGACTTAATTTCCTTCACCTTCTGGCCTAGTTACCAGAAGTTACTGCAATATCCGTTTGTTCTGTCTATCCTCATGATCATGCAGCACTATATTTGGTTTTTGCACTAATTCTACATTGGTGTACCTTACAGAAACGTGATGTTGACACGACATGCTGTCCACCACCTTGAGCGATGGAGATGTTATTATGGTCCCACTGTTTGGTGTACCTAATGTACTACCAAAATGATAACATGGAACATTACTACGACATTTCAGTGTCTTGGCTACACTGATTAATACTTCAAGGAAAAGAACTTCAGATTGTCTCACTTGGTGTTGTGCTTCTGTAGAAAGATATGGACTTCCAATGCAGCTGCGTGCAACCTAAAGTGCTACAACCATGATGCAATACTTCCCTTTCCTATCCTAGTTCTTGTAAAATAGTAAAAAAAGTATATACAGTGCGTGTGCACTTTTGTCATTTTGTTAATATGGTTAGTACTAATTCCGTATACATTTGTGATTTCCTGATATGTTCAGTACTACAGTGAATGAGCACTTTATGTCATTTGCCGATATGATTTGTACTCATTCCGTATCCATTTTGTGATTTTCTGATATGTTCTGAACTACAGTGCGTGTGCACTTTTGTCATTTGTTAATATGATTTGTACTCATTGTGTATACATTTTGTCATTGCTTGATATGTTCTGTACTCAGTGCATGTGCACTATATTATATTTCATGTTCTGCACTTATATATATGTATATATTCTGTGATTGTAAACTTAGTTAATTAAGAAAAATTTGTTGCTCATGGCCATTCCAATTGACTCACCATCGCTGCCAAATTTTTGCCCCCCCCACCCACCCCCGTGGAGGGTTATGTAAGACGTATGCGTTGCCGGCGATGGGCGAGGCATGGCAGAGTCTCTGACCCAAGAGTAGTATGTAGTTAGTTGTTGCTTGTCGTCAGTTGGCAGTAGTGTTCATTTGTCTGCGGTAGTCTTGAGTAGTCTGCGTTAGTCTGCAGTAGTCGGCGCGTACCTGCGCGTGTCGGCAGTCTCCTCTGGTCGGGACTTTGGAGGCTGAGTTTTATTGTAGAAGGTAAACAAGCAGCGTTGCGCATATCTGGTAATGTATATTAACTGTCATTAATTTCTTTAAAAAATCCCCCAATAACAATTTTTATAATATAAAGTAATTTTTTAAAGACAAGCATTCATTTCAATTTAAAGAATATTTCCAATGCATGATCATTCCTTTCAAGAATCAGAAAAGAATATACGCCAGCATTGCACGAAGTTGTGCCGAAAAATTTATACATAAGAGCAGATATATTCGCAGTTTCTAGTGAGGTAAGAATTTTTCCTGTTTTATTCAGAATACAGGGCCGAGGCTCAGCGCTGCTGCCGTCATAAAATTTACCAGGTTACTGATTTTTTTTTATTCTTTCGGTGTTTAGGAATTTTTTCTGTTTCGAACTTAACATTAAATGAGAAAAGAATTTTGTGGGTACATTAAATGTGAATGCGTTTCTGCACAGAGATCGTAAATAGGACCCAATTTTGTGGGGAGGTTACATTTGGTTCTTGGTTCCTTTTAAATTATTTTGTGGGGAGGTTACAACATTCATCACTAGAGTCAAAATGACAGCTCCGCACTCACACTGCCCTTTCACCCCATGTGTACGCGGTACTACCGCCATCTCTATATGTGCATATCGCTTTACCATGACTTTTGTCATATCGAGTGTATTTACAAATTAGTTACAGGGAAGCTACATCCAAATGTGTACCAGCTGACAAGCATGATGTGCGAAGATTGAAAAGTGTGACACATGGCACTTAGAACAGGCTTGGGATGGTGAATTTGACGCTTAAAATAGCTATAAATGTTTTAGGAGGAAACAAATTTCAAATCTGAAGAAGGGAAGAAACGTCCGCTATAATAGTTTAGTAGGAACATATTTCCTCACAAGAGACATAGTGGTCATTATAGATATGGATAGACAGAAGTGAATGAGAGTAATATACCCTTGTGGAAGGTACACGACGATAAGATACTGAAAGAGCAAACGAAACCACGAAATGTTACTGGACAATTGGGAGCACGAATTGGCCATCAGGACTATAGGAATGTAATAAATGAGAAGAGACAATGGGACGAGTGGCGGCAAAAGAATTTCAAATGGTGGAACATTGTCAGCGAGAATTACGGTCCAATGCCGTTGTTAGGTGGCGATAGAAAAAGCTAGCTTCGCGGCCGAAAGGAAACAATCGGATGAAGGGACGGGAAGGTCATGTGGAATCGAATAAAGGAATACTGCATTACTCCAGAAGGCGAAGAAATGATAGTGTCGAAACAGAAGCCCTACTACCAATCATACGAGGAGAATGAATTATAAATGAAATGAATGCGAGCGAAGAGGAGTGTGACATAAGATCTGTACTGAATCAATATGCTGGGAAAAAACAGTAAGATGTAGAAACCTCAGACATGGTCCAATATAATAATGCTCACTTCGCGCAAGTCACGCTCGCTTCGCGAACAGGGCACATAAAATGAAACGAAAAACATGAATGACAAAAGCTATGCCGTCCGGAGTGGCCGAGGGGCTCTACGCGCTACAGTCCCGAACCGCGCGACCACTACGGTCGCAGGTTCGAATCCTGCCTCGGACATGGACGTGTGTGATGTCTATAGGTTAGCTAAGTTTAAGTAGTTCTAGCATCTAGGGGCCTGATGATCTCAGAAGTTAAGTCCTATAGTGCTCAGAGCCTTTTGAACCATTTTTACAAACGTTCTGTTGTGGATATCTGAAAATGGTTCAAATGGCTCTAAGCACTACGGGACTTAACATCTGAGTACATCAGTCCCCTAGAAGTTAGAACTACTTAAACCTAACTAACGTAAGGACATCTCACACGTCCATGCCCGAGGCAGCATTCGAACCCGCGACTGTAGCGGTCGCTCGGTTCCAGACTGATGCGCCAAGAACAAATATGGAAAGATATGGACTTTCAATGCAGCTGCGTGCAACCTAAAGTGCTACAACCATGATGCAATACTTCCCTTTCCTATTCTAGTTCTTGTAAAATAGTAAAAAAAGTATTTACAGTGCGTGTGCACTTTTGTCATTTTGTTAATATGGTTAGTACTCATTCCGTATACATTTGTGATTTCCTGATATGTTCAGTACTACAGTGAATGTGCACTTTATATCATTTGTTGATATGATTTGTACTCATTCCGTATACATTTTGTGATTTTCTGATATGTTCTGAACTACAGTGCGTGTGCACTTTTGTCATTTGTTAATATGATTTGTACTCATTGTGTATACATTTTGTCATTGCTTGATATGTTCTGTACTCAGTGCATGTGCACTATATTATATTTCATGTTCTGCACTTATAGATATGTATATATTCTGTGATTGTAAACTTAGTTCATTAAGAAAAATTTGTTGCTCATGGCCATTCCAAATGACTCACCATCGCTGACAAATTTTTGCCCCCCCCCCCCCCCCCCCCAGTGGAAGGTTATGTAAGACGTATGCGTTGCCGGCCATGGGCGAGGCATGGCAGAGTCTCTGACCAGAGAGTAGTATGTAGTTAGTTGTTGCATGTCGTCATTCGGCAGTAGTGTTCAGTTGTCTGCGGTAGTCTTGAGTAGTCTGCATTAGTCAGCAGTAGTCGGCGCGTACCCGCGCGTGTCGGCAGTCTCCTCTGGTCGGGACTTTGGAGGCTGAGTATTATTGTAGAAGGTAAACAAGCAGCCTTGCGCGTATCTAGTAATGTATATTAACTGTCATTAATTTCTTTAAAAAATCCCCCAATAATAATTTTTATAATATAAAGTAATTTTTTAAAGACAAGCATTATTTCAATTTAAAGAATATTTCCAATGCATGATCATTCCTTTCCAGAATCAGAAAAAAATATACGCCAGCATTGCACGAAGTTGTGCCGAAAAAATTCTACTTAAGAACAGATATATTCGCAGTTTTTATTGAGGTAAGAATTTTTCCTTTTTTATTCAGAATACAGGGCCGAGGCTCAGCGCTGCTGCCGTCATAAAATTTACCAGGTTACTGATTTTTTTTTTATTCTTTCGGTGTTTAGGAATTTCTTCTGTTTCGAACTTAACATTAAATGAGAAAAGAATTTTGTGGGTACATTAAATGTGAATGCGCTTCTGCACAGAGATCATAAATAGGAGCCAATTTTGTGGGGAGGTTACATTTGGTGCTTGGTTCCTTTTAAATTATTTTGTGGGGAGGTTACAACATTCATCACTAGAGTCAAAATGACAGCTCCGCATTCACACTGCCCTTTCACCCTATGTGTACGTGGTACTACCGCCATCTCTATATGTGCATATCACTTTACCATGACTTTTGTCATCTGAGTATATTTACAAATTAGTTACAGGGAAGCTACATCCAAATGTGTACCAGCTGACAAGCATGATGTGCGAAGATTGAAAAGTGTGACACATGGCACTTAGAACATGCTTGGGATGGTGAATTTGACGCTTAAAATAGCCATAAATGTTTTAGGAGGAAACAAATTTCAAATCTGAAGAAGGGAAGAAACGTCCACTATAGTAGTTTAGTAGGAACATATTTCCTCACAAGAGACATAGTGGTCATTATCGATATGGATAGACAGAAGTGAATGAGAGTAATATACCCTTGAGGAAGGTACACGACGATAAGATACTGAAAGAGCAAACGAAACCACGAAATGTTACTGGACAATTGGGAGCACGAATTGGCCATCAGGACTATAGGAATGTAATAAATGAGAAGAGACAATGGGACGAGTCGCAGCAAAGGAATATCAATTGGTGGAACATTGTCAGCGAGAATTACGGACCAATGCAGTTGTTAGGTGGCGAAAGAAAAAGCAAGCTTCGCGGCCGAAAGGAAACAATCGGATGAAGGGACGGGAAGGTCATGTGGAATCGAATAAAGGAATACTGCATTACTCCAGAAGGCGAAGAAATGATAGTGTCGAAACAGAAGCCCTACTACCAATCATACGAGGAGAATGAATTATAAATGAAATAAATGCGAGCGAAGAGGAGTGTGATATAAGTTCTGTACTGAATCAATATGCTGGGAAAAAACAGTAAGATGTTGAAACCTCAGACGTGGTCCAATATAATAATGCTCACTTCGCGCAAGTCACGCACGCTTAGCGAACAGGGCACATAAAACGAAACGGAAAACATGAATGACAAAAGCTATGCCGTCCGGAGTGGCCGAGGGGTTCTACGCGCTACAGTCTCGAACCGCGCGACCACTACGGTCGCAGGTTCGAATCCTGCCTCAGGCATGGACGTGTGTGATGTCCTTAGGTTAGCTAGGTTTAAGTAGTTCTAACATCAAGGGGACTGATGATCTCAGAAGTTAAGTCCCATAGTGCTCAGAGCCATTTGAACCATTTTTACAAACGTTCTGTTGTGCAGATCTGAAAATGGTTCAAATGGCTCTAAGCACTACGGGACTTAACATCTGAGAACATCAGTCCCCTAGAAGTTAGAACTACTTAAGCCTAACTAACGTAAGGACATCACACACGTCCATGCCCGAGGCAGCATTCGAACCGGCAACTGTAGCGGTCGCTCGGTTCCAGACTGATGCGCCAAGAACCGCTCGATCACACCGTCCGTTTGTGCATATCTCATTGTGCTTCATTTAAAGGGTGACAGATTGTCATTTACTGATACTATGAGGCATATACATCCGGTATCAGCAGAACATAATGGTCAAATAATGCACTGAGGTGACATAAGTCATGCGGTAGTGATATGCACAAATCCAGATGGTGGTAGTGTCACATACACAAGGTATGAAAAGGCAGTGCGCTGTTGAAACTGTCATTTGTACTCATGTGATGCATGTGAAAGAGTGTCCGATGTGGTTATGGTCGCACGACGGGAATTAACGAACTTTAAACGCGGAATGGTGGTTGGAGCTAGAAGCATGGGACAATCCATTTCGGATTTCGTCAGGGAATTTAATACATAGAGATCCACAATGTCAAGAATGTCACGAGAACACCAAATTTCAGGTATTACCTCTCACCACTAAGAACGCAGTGGCCGACGCTCTTCACTTTAGGACCGCGAGCAGTGGCGCTTGCAATAGTTGTCAGTGCTAACAGACAAGCAACAATGCATGAAACAGACCCTGAAATCAGTGTGGGACGTCCAACGAACGTATCCGTTAGCACAAAGCGCCGAAATTTCGCGTTTATGGCCACGACACGCCATCACTTGCAGCACCTCTCCTTGGCTCGTTACCTTATCGCCTGGACCCTAGATGACTGGAAAACCTTAGCCTGGTAGTTTGTCGGCAGTTCTGAATACCACATGTGGCATCGGATTGTCGTGGATGAGAATCACTTTGTCCACATTTTGTATCCCTCGACGCCTTCGTCTGAGGGCAGCCCAGAAGGCCGCTAACATCACTTTCCTGACCGATGGCTCTCAACAGATTTATTTATTTATTTTTTTTTTTTTTGAGCTCCAGGAGACTTTCGCACTCCTTGGAGTACCGATCCCGATGATTCAGTGAAGACATCATTCGTTTGCCTTTCATCATGTTATCCGACGCTCAGCAGCAGGAAACCTTCCCATCCATACCTTAGGATCTGTGAATGGTATAAAATGGGCATATCACCCTCGTAGTAAGGGTTGCACTGACTAATGTAGTAAAGGAGACCGAGAGAAAGCAAAATTGTAGGTACACGTCAATAGGCAGAAGACATACTATTAAAATAGAAGTGTATGGCATAAACTTTGAACTAAATTTAGGTGAGGTGTCCTCCTATTGAATACCAAATCATCATGTTACCATGTGCAGTGATGACTTGGCTCTGGATCATTACTTGAAGTTATTATGCCTGGGATGTTCAAGTGCACGGGTTTCCTCAGGATTATATTACCATCATCAAGGATCCTCAAAGTTATCAGTATCACCCGAAAGTTCGTAACGTAAGTAAATCTTAGAACTATTCATGAAAACTTAGTAGCGCAAAGAGAGCTGATTTGAAGGTTGTTCAACAAGACAAGGATAAACTATAGCAGCTAAATATTAGTAAGACGAATTGTAATATGTTGATTAATGGGGTCACATACAATGTGGAAAGGTTGCAAGTAACGAGATCCATAACATCATTAATTAAAGAATCCTTAACTTTGCATGAGAATTTAGCAAAATATTGTTCGGAACCTTGGACGAGGAGAATGTCACTTATTACAAAATGCACATGCATATGATCGAATCTAGATCAGAACAACTGTGGAAATTATCAAAGAGCAAGTGACTGTAATAAATTCCCCTTGTCTGGTCTGAACTGGATGGTAAATTCGATCGGCAGAAATGGGAAGTTGCTTAAGAATAGTATGACAGAAATGGAACAGTTCACACGTACTGTCTGAGAACTACAGATGTGACTCTGAAAAGAACTACACCTCATTGAGCGAGATAAGTATAGAATATGAACAGTTAGTGAGTGCTGTAGTTCACACACAGAAAGACCACCTGCACCACATGTAGCAAATTCACTAGAGAATGTTAAATACCTAAGGTTAATCCAAGCTGAAGAGAGATGTAAGGTTTCCATTATATCTAATTGTAGATTTTATAGGTATAGTCTATTGAATGTCATGGATCTTGATGTTTAAGGATATTTAATTGATATTCCCTTAAGTGAGAATTCTAGACAATTAAAATTTTATGTTCACCATTTGTTACAACAGCAGGTAAGGAACAGAAATTATGTAAGGAGAGAGACGAAAGGAAGAAAATTTATAATGAAACTTTTGTGGGAATTACGATTTATGACCGAGAAAAGTGAAAACACCTACAACGAGACAGGCATTATCCTAATAATTGTATTAAATAAAAACTAATTCAATAGCTAAAAGTTAATGGACACATTTATGTGCCAACAAATGGTTGTATGTAGTTTCTAGTGAGGAAGATAATACCATATTTTGTAATACGTGTTCATTTCAAGCTGTTGAAGTAAATGAAATCTGGATGAATGGTGAAAGGTGGGGTCCTCATATATTCAGTTGGACAAAGTGGTACAACAAATTATAATGGGAAAGAAGTAATACCAAATGTGGCTTTGAGCACGGATGTTGTGAGGGCCTGGAAACAAACATTACTGCCTGACAGGTACGATTATATTTGACTTTGAAATATGTAACATCGAATCTGTTGATTTAAGAAAACCCGTCAAAAGAGTAGAGAAAATTTCCAAAACCATAGGTAAGGAGTAGATCGAAATGGAAATCCAAGAAAGGGTCTAAAAATGTCCCATTGCTCCATATCCTAAGTAAAACCTTAGTTATAATAGATGTTGTATCTTTTCATTGTTCTGAATGTGATTGTTGCAACATTTGTATAAGAATTAATTTGATGATATTTGAGGTGGTGACTATTGTTTTCTCTTTCTAAGAGGACGACTGTAGTGAGTTCATCAGAGAAATCGAATTACCGTTGCGAGCAGGAGGACAAATGACAAAATAGTGACGTAAGAAAGACTTCGTAGAGAAACAGATGACAGAGTAATCCCAAGAAACTGACGATAGTGAACAAAACGTAGCTGCGTTCTTTCAGGATCATATAAACAATCCATGTACAACTTTTATTGTGCTACTGCTACTCTGTGTAGGGCCCTTTAATGTATTTCTGCGGGGAGCTGTCAGGACCGGGACTATTTTAGTTAAAAGTGAGAAAATAAGTGGGGCTGTTCCACTGGGGCTTCTTCGAAGACGCCAATGGGTGTGCGGAGCACGAGAAACAAGAACGGAGCAAAGCCGAGTAATTTTTAACGAGAACGCCTTCCGAAGCAAATTTTTAGGTTAGAGGGTCTCAGGAAACCACAGAAATGGCGTCCGTCTAAATGGGGGCAGGTTAAAACACAGAAAGGTAGTTGCAGAAACGATCGGTGTTGTAAATGTGAATTGTCATAACTGTGTTGGGAAAGAACCAGAGTTCCAAGCCCTAATAGAAAGGACTGAAGCTCAAATAGTAATAAGTTCGAAAAGCTGGATAATGTCTGATAATCTACTTTCATCAATACAATAGCACCTGTGAATTCATGTTGGATGATCTGGAAAACTACTGCACGTCTGGGACATGTTTTATTAGATTCAGGAGACCAATAACAACAACAAATATCTGAAATCGTGCCTTACTTTAATCTAAAAAAGGTTTTGCTATGGTTTCACATTAACGAACTTGCTAAATTACACGGAAAAGCTACTATTAGCCGTAAATTAACATTTGCGGACCTATCTTCATTTGAACTTTTTTCTTTACTTGTACTTGCAGAGTAACATATTAAAATATTTGCATATCTTTGTGAACCATGCTGTAGGCAGTCCGCTTTGGACTGTCACGATCGATATATCTAACGTTCCTCCAAGTTGTGTGACTAAATTTGTGCTGTGTGGAGTAGACAATGGATATTAAATTATGCCCTCAGAGTTCTGTTGCTTAAATATTACCATATCTTTTACACTGTCAAACTTTCGCTGCAGCTACCTCTGTAACAAACTTCCTGGCAGATTAAAAGTGTGTGCCTGACCGAGACTCGATCGGGACCTCTGCCTTTCTCGGGCAAGTGCTCTACCATCTGCGTTACCCAAGCACGACTCACGCCCCGTCCTCACGGATTTACTTCTGCCAGTACCTCGTCTCCTACTTTCTAAACTTTACGAAAGCTCTTTTGCGAACCTTGCAGAACTAGCAGTCCTGAAAGAAAGGACATTGCGGAGACATGGATTAGCCACGGCCTGGGGGATGTTTCCAGAATGAGATTTTCACTCTGCAAGGTTCGCAGGAGAGCTTCTGTAAAGTTTGGAAAGTAGGAGACGAGGTACTGGCAGAAGTAAAGCTGTGAGGACGGGGCATGAGCAGTGCTTGGATAGCTCAGCTGGTCGAGCACTTGCCCGCGAAAGGCAAAGGTCCCGATTTCGTGTCTCGGTCTGGCACACAGTTTTAATCTGTCAGGAAGTTTCATATCAGCACGCACTCCGCTGCAGAGTGAAATTCTCATTCTACATCTGTAAGTGTTTATTGCATGCAGTGAGATGCGTGGGGTGTAGCAGCAACAATCTCAAAATGTTGCGACTACACAATCTTCTTAGCTATATTATGGAGAGAGTTTCTCCTAGTAAGTTTCTGTTCACGCCTCGAATTAAGTTAAATTACTCTTATAGACACAGAAGTGAATGTAATTCCCATTGAATGGATGACAGTTTGGTAAATTATTACAGATTCTGGAACTGTTTTCTCACAACTCAGAGGTCAGTTGACCATAGTAAATACAGGAAAAGCATCGAGATATAGTACTGTGAGACTTTTGATGTGTAAAGTGAACATTTAGTAACTGTTTAGGTCTCTCATCTAAATAAGTTCAATTTTCTGTTGTGAATGATGAATGTACTGGTGCAATTGCGTTGTATGAAACATATTAAAACTACAAAACAATTCCTTTGCGCAGGAGCCATCTCTGCACAGGTGGTATGTCCCAAGGAGTGCCTAGGGCTGGCAGGAGGGCCTCCGGTTGCAGAAGACCAACTGCAGTCTGGTTTGTATATTAGCACTACATATGTCTGAAAAATGTACTAAAAGAAATATTTTTTTAAATTAATTGAGTATCCCAAAAATTATGCGATTTTTATGCTCATATTCTTTTCAGTTCTTCGTTGCTATTTTTATACAATTAATAAGTACTGATATTTGTTGGTGCTTGTGGTAGTTTAAAATATTTACTGCTAAGTTTTAAATATATTTTCAAGGTCATATTTTTATGATGAAAAATTACGTATGTTACTTTGCTTTTAATCAGCGATTTTATTTTCAAGCGATGAATTTATGTCAATCCTTACAGTTTGAGCACGACTATTAAGTAAATAAAATTTGCAGCACCTTTTAAACGTAAAGAAATGCCCTAGAAAAAAATTTTGACACTAACTTGTGAAACTATATTTGCAAGAAAGTAAAATTCTGACATCAAAGAATACCAAATAGTAAGGCAGACAACACACTTCAGTTACTTATCTTATAGTTGGTAATTATTAGTGTCCGCAAATCGGTCTAAGCTGTTTCGAACAAACACAGCTGCCTCGTGGTATTGATTATAACATGGGTTAAATGGTTATCACAGGTAACAATTAACACCATCAATAGCCGAATAAGTTGCACACTTAACAGGTATTACCTGAGCCCGGTTTGTCGTAATCGTTGCTATGAATTAGTAGATACACTAGTGGAAACTCACCGAACTACAACCAAACTAACTCTTAACGTATCCGCCTCTTACAAGTAAGGCCGTTTGTCGTAAGATATCACTTACAATTTTCGTACAAAAAGTCATTTACCCAAAGACGGCACTAACCTTACCTTATCCAGCTGAACCGCAGTGACCAACAAACGTTTTTCCTTATTGCCACATTTCAGTATTTGACAGTAAATAACGTGCAATGCGAAAACACAATGCAGTTCTTATCGTAGACTTCCCAACAAAAGGTAACACTTAAATACGCACACACTTAACGGCGTTTAGAAAACTTCATAAAACACATACAGTGATACTCAGTGCTCGCTCGGACATGGATATCATTAACTCGAGTTCTCGGTGAATCCAAACAGATACAAACTTGATCGAGTGAGGTTCGCGCGACTCTCTCCGTCGGAGGTTCGCGTCCTCCCTTGGGAATGGGTGTATGTGTAGTCCTTACCGTAATTTATTTTAAATTATATTCAGTAGTGTGTAAGCCTAGGAACCGATAACTTCAGCAATTTGGTCATATAGGAACTTACCACAAATTTCCAAAAAATAGTACATCCTTGCTCAGTCCCGGTTCCTTAACCGTTTAAACAGAACCACAGAGAGATGTGCGTAATTGATTCCCCGTCAGTACACTCTCTCAACTAATCGTGCAATCCCTGATATAGGCTATCAGTACAAGCTATCAGGCTAATTCCGCAAATCCAGAGATCTCAATGCACAATTGATAGTAAAAAACACCAGACAGACAAACTAATGATAACTTATACTCCGGGCAATTTGCATGCAGAAAAGAAAGGTAAACGTCCCGAACCACAAATTACACCTCATTGCACTAACATCGTAAGCTAATCAGAACGCACTTTCCTTAATTGACGGAAACGCACCGACGCGCACAAAACTCACAGCAAAAGATGTAGATTTCGGCGTGTTGTTGCCTGCACCAGAAACGAACACTAAAGTAGAGCTGGTAGAATGTAGCTGATTGTAGCTCCTGCTTTCAGCATCCGTAAGTGGATTACCACGTCATCGGGTAGCTGAAAGAAGCGATTGTAAACACTTTTACTTCCAGGAAAATACTCAGCAGTAACTAACTCAACTTTCCTGCACAGGACGCGATGGGAGGGACCTGCCCCGTCAAAGTCTACGAGCGCCACTTCCCGCCTCAGCGACCACAGCAAATAGCAAGCCGATACCCCTGGATAGCAACGTTAGCGAAGAGTATAATCGATGGTTCTCGTTTTTTCAGGTAATTAGTTTAACACTAAGTGCATGTGGTTCTTTTTAGGAGTAGTCTGAACTTTACTTCTTACTCATTGAAGGCGTTGTGTCCCAAACTCGAAGGCAAATTTAAATTCCGTGACGGAAAAAATGTCACAACACCAAGAATAATTAATGTGGAGGACGGTGGAGCTGTTGTGTGATGATGCTCCATATGGGTTCGATTGGAGACAGATGTGATGATAGAGCAGGCTGGGGCAACATGTCGACACTTTGTAGAGCATGTTGAGTGAAAACAACTGTATGTGGGAAATACAGCCTGGAACGCTGTTCATGAATGGCATCACAATAGGTTCAATCTACAGGTTGACGTACAGATTTGCTGTCAGAGTGCGTTGGATAGCCATAAGAGTACTCCATCTGATATATGAAATCGCATCGCAGACCATAACTCTACGTATAGGTCCATTGCGTCTAGAAAGTAGACAGGTTGGCCGCAGGCCCTCAAATGATGTCCCAGTAACCAACACACAGCCGTCACTGGCAAAGAGACAGAGCCTGCTTTCACCAGAAAACACGACAGACTGCCACCGCGCTGTCCAATGGTTTGGGCACAGCGGAATGCACGCTACAAGGCGTCTGGCTCAGAGCTGTCCTTGAAGTAACAGATTTATAACAGCTTTCTATGGCGCTATGATGTCAACCGCTGCCGAAATATGCCCCAGAACTACACGCCGAACGTATGGTCTTCGTAGTGCCACGTAGCCATCCGGAGACCGATCTTCTTGCGACTGTTTAATCTCGTGACGACCGATTTCAGCAGTAGCGCAGAGTGGCTGCGTTCCTGCCAAGTCTTTCTACAGTATCGGAGACGGAGCATCCAGCTTCTAGTACTATATTACACGACCTCGTTCAAACCTAGTCACCATAAACGTGTTCTTGACTAACAGCAGCACACCGTGTCCACTATCAAAAGTAACTAGTGCTCACGGCTGCTAAAGCGTGCATTTAGAGTAGCACTGATGTCTCACCACTATTTCTTGGTGTTGCGACTTTTTCCGCCAGTGAAGGCTAACCGAGGCTCGCACGATGCCGTGTGGTATATTTTGGAAAATGGTACGCCTAATAGTGTCGATACCTATTGCTTCAGAAGGGATTCTCATTACAGCTTTTCTAATTTCACGTGCTGTAACGTGGTTTAAGTAGTAAGGATCAGGGTCATTTAGCCTTAATTTCCTTTCAGAAAGTAGTTCTTATTAGCATTTGGTCTAATTAAAGCTGAAAGAACTTGTTCACCTTGTCAGCTGGCTTTTTCTGTCCTTCACCCAAGCTACGGAGATTCTTCCTCGTAATCTAAGCTCTCGTACAGTGCCACCTAAGGTATGCCATATTTTTGCATTGCAGACTTATTGCTTTCCCCGGTTGAGCAATTTTCTGTATCCTTCGTAGCACCAGCTAGCATCATACCTGTGGATGAATATTTGACATAACTGAAAGTTTTGTATTATTCGTATATGAGCCATGAACTAATTAATAAGTTTCTGGATCTTTGCTCAGTTGTTGGTTCACTGATTATTTGATGTTACAGCGTTTATGAGCACTACCCTCCAGAGATCCACGGTCGATATGATTAATGTTCCCATAAGCTGCGTGGCCGGCCATAGGTGGCCGATCGGTTCTAGGCGCTACAGTCTGGAACCGCGTGACCGCCACGGTCGCAGGTTCGAATCCTCCCTCGGGCATGGATGTGTGTAATGTCCTTAGGTTAGTTAGGTTTAACTGGTTCTAAGTTCTAGGGGACTGATGACATCAGATGTTTAGTCCCATAGGCTCAGAGCCATTTGAGCCAATACTATTTGAGTAATACAACCCAGTACGTTTTCCTTGTCGGCAAGCGTTTACCAGAGACAAGTGCATTGTCAGGAATGTCTCTGGGGAGCATGATTTCACAGCTTTTATCCTCTATATACGTAAGTAATCGGACAGGCTACAGAGATTTACGTCTTTCTGCTGATGATTCTGTGATGTACGGCAAGGTGTCGACGTTGACTGGCTATAGGACGACGCAAGATGACGTTAACAGAATTTCTAGTTGGTGTGATGAGTTGCAACGTGCTTTAAATTTAGAAAGATATAAGATAATGTGATCGAGTAGGAAAAAAACAATTCCTGTAACTTTAGAATACAGAGTTAGTCGTGTGCTGCATAACACACTCATCGATTCAACATCTAGGCGAAAATTTACAAAGCAATATGAAATGGAACGATGAGGTCAGGTTTTTAGCAGGAAAGGCGAATGATCGACTTCGGTTTATTGGAAGGATTTTGGGTAAATGTAGCTCATTTATAACGGAGGCGGCATATAGAACGCTGGTGCGACCCTTTCTTGTGTACTGCTCATGTGCTTGGGATACTCACCAGGTCGGGTTAAAGGAAAACATCGCAATAATTCAGATTCGTGCTGTTAAATTTGTTACCGGATGGTTCGATCAGCAGGGAAATATACTTTGTGGACTCAAATGAGAACCTCGGAGGGCAGACGGCGCACTTCCCTCGAGGCACCATCCCAGAAATTTAGAGAACTCGGTTTTAAGGCTGACAGCAGAACTATTCTATTGCCGCCATCGTACGTTTCGTGCAAGGACCACGAGACAACAGAAGCTGGGTCTCGTGTGGAGGCTTGTAGACAGTAGTTTTGTCCTCGCCCTATTTGCGAGTGCAACAGGGAAAGAAATGACTAGAAGTGATGCTGTGTAAACGAATAAGAGGCTGAACCTTTACTGTGAAATACACTCCTGGAAATTGAAATAAGAACACTGTGAATTCATTGTCCCAGGAAGCGGAAACTTTATTGACACATTCCTGGGGTCAGATACATCACATGATCACACTGACAGAACCACAGGCACATAGACACAGGCAACAGAGCATGCACAATGTCGGCACTAGTACAGTGTATATCCACTTTTCGCAGCAATGCAGGCTGCTATTCTCCCATGGAGACGATCGTAGAGATGCTGGATGTAGTCCTGTGGAACGGCTTGCCATGCCATTTCCACCTGGCGCCTCAGTTGGACCAGCGTTCGTGCTGGACGTGCAGACCGCGTGAGACGACGCTTCATCCAGTCCCAAACATGCTCAATGGGGGACAGATCCGGAGATCTTGCTGGCCAGGGTAGTTGACTTACACCTTCTAGAGCTCGTTGGGTGGCACGGGATACATGCGGACGTGCATTGTCCTGTTGGAACAGCAAGTTCCCTTGCCAGTCTAGGAATGGTAGAACGATGGGTTCGATGACGGTTTGGATGTACCGTGCACTATTCAGTGTCCCCTCGACGATCACCAGTGGTGTACGGCCAGTTTAGGAGATCGCTCCCCACACCATGATGCCGGGTGTTGGCCCTGTGTGCCTCGGTCGTATGCAGTCCTGATTGTGGCGCTCACCTGCACGGCGCCAAACACGCATACGACCATCATTGGCACCAAGGCAGAAGCGACTCTCATCGCTGAAGACGACACGTCTCCATTCGTCCCTCCATTCACGCCTGTCGCGACACCACTGGAGGTGGGCTGCACGATGTTGGGGCGTGAGCGGAAGACGGCCTAACGGTGTGCGGGACCGTAGCCCAGCTTCATGGAGACGGTTGCGAATGGTCCTCGCCGATACCCCAGGAGCAACAGTGTCCCTAATTTGCTGGGAAGTGGCGGTGCGGTCCCCTACGGCACTGCGTAGGATCCTACGGTCTTGGCGTGCATCCGTGCGTCGCTGCGGTCCGGTCGCAGGTCGACGGGCACGTGCACCTTCCGCCGACCACTGGCGACAACATCGATGTACTGTGGAGACCTCACGCCCCAAGTGTTGAGCAATTCGGCGGTACGTCCACCCGGCCTCCCGCATGCCCACTGTACGCCCTCGCTCAAAGTCCGTCAACTGCACATACGGTTGACGTCCACGCTGTCGCGGCATGCTACCAGTGTTAAAGACTGCGATGGAGCTCCGTATGCCACGGAAAACTGGCTGACACTGACGGCGGCGGTGCACAAATGCTGCGCAGCTAGCGCCATTCGACGGCCAACACCGCGGTTCCTGGTGTGTCCGCTGTGCCGTGCGTGTGATCATTGCTTGTACAGCCCTCTCGCAGTGTCCGGAGCAAGTATGGTGGGTCTGACACACCGGTGTCAATGTGTTCTTTTTTCCATTTCCAGGAGTGTAATTCTCAAGACTTATTTTGTTTAAACGACTCAGTAAGTGCATACGCTGAAGTGAAACATGAGAAACATTTCTCGCAGAAGTGGTCTATCGCTGCATGTGCTTCATAAATTGGTTATAGTGTCTTCTTTTTTAAAAATCTAGTAGTCACGAAAATGATTACAGCGATGTTTGAAATGCGCACGTGAAACTCTCTTGAATCGATCTTGATCGATGCTGAAAAATATGCAAATCGCGACAGGAATGACTCGAAAAAAAAATTATGTTATAATATGTTATGTATAAAGTGTATCACTAAGATCGTTTATTAGTCTCTAGTTACAATGACTTCCTCGTATTCACAATAAAGTGAATGTAATCGCGTTTGAAAGGCTATTTATAAAGGAATCCTGGAACCGTATCTGTGTAACTCTGACTTCATTTCATTAAGGTAAATGCAGGCACAACACCTAGCTGTGTCAAAAAATGTTGCCCAGGAGACGTAACAATACCGCAGCTCCTGTTGAAGGCCTGAACAAAACTCAGTTAGATTCATATAAGTTTTAGTGCATTGTGAAGGCTGTGATTGTCTTAGACGCTTCTGCAAACGGTATCTGATATAAGCCTGGTTTAGGTCCAGTGTAATTAATATCTCTGACTTATCGTAGCACGAAAACATGAATGGAAGTCTCGTAGTGAAATAGACTGGAGGTTTACTTTGTAATTCAGGTCTCTTTAATCAGCTGCTGGCCAAACCCCGCCTCATCTTTTCAGAACTAAAAATATTAGTCAATATAATGATGACACAAAGTCTAATTATTCCTTCACGTATCAACTAACCGATATTGGCTAAGGTTGTGTCATCCGTGAGGGTAAGAATCGGTATGACTCTTACCTTTTCTTCACGTTATAACTGACATCAGTTTCGTCGCTCCCAAGTCATCAGTGGGAACGTCAGGAAAGAAATCCAGTAAGTATATGGCCTTCTCGATTGACAAGTGATCGATCTCGACGTCTTCCTTGCCCCCAACGGAATTACCAATGGTATCGTAAGCTCACAAAATTTGCATGTTTGTGCTTTGTAAAGCTACCCTCTGGCTCGAATGTTTTATCAAATAACAGCCCAAAGTTTGCAATACTGCTAAATTACTTCCCCCTCTCACGCGGAATTTGAAGTTAAATAGTGGTATTTAATCGGAGTCGCTTAGTAATAACATCTCGTCCGAATTTTCCATCTTACATGTACCCACATCTGAAACCAATGATGGAATTTTTCAAGTTGAATCGCTATTCCGGTAACAATTCTCGCTGACTAAGGAAATTTAACTGCGTGAGTCCAAGCATACACAGTTTTTTTTTCGCATATAACGCAAATGAAGGGAACAGTAGCAGTAAATCCTGCTGTCCTACTGCACATGTCAAACATAATAATTAAAACAGTTTCCGTTCCGTGCAGCTAGTCACTAAGACGTTGCACATTTTCCCTTACGTACCAACTGGCAAACTCACTTAACATGGTTGGTACTCACTCACCCGAAACATTTCGGCACTAATTCTATTCTCATTACCGCCCTTACCCAATGTTGTCTCTACCTACAGCTTATTAAACTCGATTCTATCTTGTTCATCAACAGCACCACGAAACCAAAAAGTTAAAAAAAAGTACAGATAATCTTAGCTGTTGTGGACTTTTACTAACAGCCTACATTTTAAATAGATGACGTGTAACTAGCGTTCAGAAGTTGAAAATATTTAATATGACTGTCGTTGTAGCAAGTCGTATGGACTACTAGTATACTACTACAACTACATTTATCACTACAACTTAAATTTCTGAATTAACTTTAAATGATAAAAGTTTAAAAGTACTGTAGAATATGGCACAAGCATTCTTGGGAACCAGTATACATTTTTTTCAAAATTTTTAAATATGAAGTACATGACTAGATTATAGTACTTACGAGAGATGGGTGTAAAGTACACCTTCCCCGTTGGTGCCGGAGGAATTTAGTTGTAGGGAGGACGGTTCCAGTTCTTCGAAGAATGAAAGTAATGTCAACTTGTCTACAAACGTCATTTCAGTAACAGACACGGCTGTAGTCATACATTCCCCGCCCGACGTCGGCAGCATGCCGGTTGATACAACACTTCATTTAAACTTCCGACATAGTAACATTCCTACTTATTTTTAATTCTGAACTCAGTTTTACTTTTCTCGAAGCATTAAACGTAACAGCTCTGAGGCAGACACGGTGAAACAGACCACTTCAAATAGAACGCCGGCCACGCATCTTAAACATAGAATTAATAGAATGTAAAGCTATTATAAAATATAAGGCACATAGTGTTCTCAACCACACTCCGCTGCCACTACAGAACTCAACCAAGGAGAGTGGTAGTAGTGGTAGTACTGAGTTGGTTATATATATATATGTGTGTGTGTGTGTGTGTGTGTGTGTGTGTGTGTGTGGGTGTGGGTGTGTGTGTGTCTGTGTGTGTTTGGTTTCGCTATATTTATTAAAATCCACTGCTTGGTATAAAAACAACCTCGCAGTCATTCAACTCCTCAATAAGGTAAGCTTCAGAGACGGTAAACAGGAAAAGAAATCACACAATAAGCTTTTGAACATTATAATAAATTAAAATCCGACACCACTGGAACGGTACCATGTCCATCGCGGCATAATTCTTGACGTTTCCACAATGTAAATCATGAATCTTTGCCTATTGTCAGTTTGAAATACTTAATTGTTAACTCTTCACCCACGACGATAATACAACACTTACTTGAACCGTAATAGTTTTTCTGTGATGCCTCCTCGACACATATACTTTCTGTTGTGTCAAACTGAGAAGAGATATTAAAAGACTATGCCTTGGTCAAAAACGTTTACTGATATATGCCGCCTTTCGCAATTGAAAGCTATGCAGTATTCATACACTTTGCCAACAACGATGGGTGAGAACGTAGTAAAACAACCCCATTTATAAAATACTGATTGACATTTGTGCACGATGAGTGTACAGACGGTCTGTTGCTGTTCCTATCTCTCTGCTATAGACGTGCACAGCAACAAAATAGCTAAGGAGACACTTCCTGCAAACGTAACATACAGGTCCTTGTGTATTCTCTGCAATTCTTATGCTACATTCGTTGATATAAGAAGTTAATTGTGGAACGTGATGATGGCTCGAGATATGATAGAAACAAAGTAATAACCAAGTTCTTTTTCTTGTCCTCCTCTCTAGCGTCCACGGCTTCATCCATCTAGGGGCTAAACCACGACGCAAGAAGGTGGATGAGCTCTTACAAACCAACAACCTCACTGACGTACAACGGCTACTGACAATTCCAGGCCTGTTGCTGTTCACCACCGTAGTAATGATAACATCTTCACTAATAAATGCCGACTATTTGCTACGATATCTGTCGCTCTTTCAATAATACGAGTAATAACAGCACCATATGCAGAAATAACTCGCACGAATATTAATTTCCACAATTCTATTGGAAATAAACTACTTCTTTTCCTCATGATGATTTCATTTATTTTGTCAATTCATCCCAAAACTTCAGTCTCAATAAATAAGCTCTTCCTTTCACATTTTTCCTAACTGCCTACAACAAAATATCCTCGTTTCCACACTAGTTCAGTCATAAACGACTGATCCTTGCTTTGTGCAATACGAAGTTAACAAAATAGAAGTTATGACTGTGATTAACAATAACACTGGTCAATCATTACTAAGGTATTAAAAATTGTAATGACACACATAGATACCTGCATTTCACCCAGTACAACTAAAGAAGCAGCGAAGTGCCACAGAAACAGTACAACTAAAGAAGCAGCGAAGTGCCACAGAAAGAATACGACCGTTTGATGAAATATATTATCCAGCAACAAAATACCAACTTACATGAAAAAGAATTCGTTAGAAAAGAGAAAATTTTGTTTACGATGAATATACACACCAAGGGCATTAGTTATAGGGTCGTAAAAGGTAGGAGAACCAAAATAATGCCAATCAGAGAGTTCAGATAGAAAAATGCAACTAGAACGCCATCTGAAATCACTATTTCGTAAACAGCAGCACACCTTGCCTTGTTAATTCGCTTAAAGTTCTATTTCAGTTGACAGATCGCAATTTCACTCATGGGACCGTCTCCTCAAACTAAATACATAGGGTTTTCTATCAAACCTAAGCCCCAGTTTGGTACTAGGTCAGTTTGGGGAACCATGTAACCCTGACTGCTGCTATTATCGGAAATAATCAGAATGACGGTATACAATTAATAGTAGCTATTAGCAACGGATGATCCAGTCTCTGACGACGCCCTAATTCACACTCTATCTCTCTTCTGTCCTCTGAAACCCTACTCCTTTCTCATATTTTCATAAAGTCAGAAACTTCCTCATAACAAATCTGAAATACAAATCGTCAAGTAGGAAGGTATTTACTGTATTGTACTGTAAAAATCATCCGACATTACGGTAAACAACATTGTCAACAAAGTATACGAGATAGGATAATTGGCGATTTGGGAGAAGAAGATATTGCAGGTCTTGTAAATAAAACCGTCTTAAATCCAAACTACACTGCAAGGCCAGTTTATGTAAGAGAGTCGCTAGAAGCTGCACCATAATGACACTCGGAGCCCAATCTCATGGCAAAACCACTTGGACTCCGATACCTTTTGAGGAAGGTCTGAAGCAGACACACACAACCTGCACACTCTCCATGCCTATGTTTATCAGGCGAATACAGCATTCACTATTGAAGGTACCTGGCGACTTAGCAGAAGATTTTATTCAGTGCATTCATTCTGGGATTAACACATTCATGCTAGGACTCGATTTACAAATTTTAACATCTCGCTTGCCAGACTCAGACCTGTGGTGTTGCTGTCACCTGTGGGAGCCACACGGCATGGCCCAAAGGTGAGTAAATTGTGTATATCATGGTGTTGCATGTGAACTAATAAATTCACCTTGGTTCTTTGAACGTTAGTACTGCTTTTATATATGTATAATAAAAATGGGGGTCCCTATTCAAAAAAACACAGTTGATATCGTTTGACCTATGGCAGCGCCACCTAGCGGGCCAACCATAGCTCCATCTCGTTTCCCACTTCAAGCTAGGCGAGCTTCGTTCTTTGTGGTTTTAAGGACCACCCTTTTATATATATATATATATATATATATATATATATATATATATATATATATATATATGTGTGTGTGTGTGTGTGTGTGTGTGTGTGTGTGTGTGTATGTATGTATAATGTATTGTGCTGGTGCTCTGAGTACGCACTCGAGAATGTACATAAGGTTTGTGCCCTGCTTTGTCCCCTGCTCTTAGCCAGCAAATTCTATAGTTTTTTGTGTGACATATTTCCCATGCTAATTCTGAATTTGGTCAACAGTGGTTATAGTTTTTTTGGAATGACATTTTAAAGAACTGTTCCACTTCTAACATGGGCATTAGTCTCTGAAAGTTGCCACTAACATTTTTCAGAGGGCGATATGAAAATACTTTATTCCATATCGTCTTACAAGTGACCAAGATGGTATTCAGTAATACATTAGAAATTCCGCAAGAGCTGCGGTCGTTGACTGGTCGAGACACGCATCTGCTAGCTGCAGTGTCTCCTCAACGGATGTTCGCCAGTATCTGAGTGAACAGGGGACGAGCATGTCTAATTCTGGACAAACAAAGTTTCAATTCATCGCTACAGGTAGCAGGCTATACTGGACAGACTAACCTGACCAGTTTGCAAAATGCCGCTAGATGGTACTTGGGCGTGGCTGGTAAGTTGTGAAACCAAACATACTCGTTCATTTCTATGGCTCTGAAATAGCAGATTTGGGTTAGCCAAGACAGTGGCTGTATTCATTTCACTATTTGTTTCTTTACATTTGCTAGATAATACAGGAGAGGTTTCCAAGAACTGAAAGCTTTCTAGCTGGCTGCACGAGATATCAGTCCTGTCAAGAGGATTGGCCACCATAAAAATGTTAATCCCTGTGAGAGGCGCGGCCTAAGGTGGGCAGATAGGCATTCATGACCACTCTAACAACCCAACCCCTCTTTCTCCCTCCGCCGGCTGACCAGGAAGCACTTTTTTTGTCGTAAGAATCATAGAATTCTCCGCAGAAGCCATTTAGTCATATAAGAGACCACTAGCCGGGTGTGGTTTCCCTCATGCCGCCTAAATTTTCAATACAACGTCTCATAATAACGTCCGGTTTAAACCTAGAGAATGTAGATTTGTGGCTCGGTCATGCTATTAATTTCTGGCATGCCCACACGTTTTCGTTCTTTCCACTTGCGGAACATTGGACAGGCCCTTTTGAGAATTGTACCATGTAGTAGGGGAGTTCTTCTGCCTTCCTCAACACCTAACAGCTCTATTGGGTCAAAAAAGAGAAAAATCTACAAGAATAGGAGATCGTTTAACACCTTCATTAGGCTTTTTCTGGTCGGCATTTGCAATCTTCGTCACCATTGTCCAACGAATTTCTTCTCTGGCGAAATGCAGCGAAGATCCAAAGAGAAGCAAAAGGAGATCACCTGTACATTTCAGCAGAGTAATGAATTCGCTCTAGGTTGCTGCAGAGTTGTCACTTCACTTCAGGTTTCTGCAGAGTTGCAGCTTCAGGCTAGGACAGGAGAGGTAACTGATGATCTGAACCTTGCTGCCGTTGGAAGGATTTCAGCACTTGATCTTTAAGTACAAATGGGCTGCTGAATCTGACACTCGAGTTGTTGGTGCTGTCTTCCGATTTTTTCGCTCTTTCCCCGCCTGGTAAGACGAATCTCCGTTGCCCGCTTGGTCGCCTTTCAGACGCGAAGTTCATTCAGTTCCTTCAGCAGACTAGTGCGGATTTTAAGGTCACGAATCAAGCTTGTTGCCCTCGCTGCGCGTTTTGGCAAACGTATGGTGTTCACTCCTAAGTTTCTGTGTGCTTCCCACATTTAACTATTCAACTTACGTGGTCACTGGTCTTATCGGCAAATTATTAACGTAACTGTGTTTCATCCTCCCCACCCATATGTACCAAGATTATACTTCAGAGCTATAATCTCTCGTCCGATTGTCAATAGTTTCTTTTAATACACTGAGGTGGCGAAGATCATGAATTAGCTATATGCACGTATACAAATGGCAGTAGTATCGCGTACACATGGAATAAAAGGGCACTACGTTGGCAGAGTTGTCATTTGTACTTTGGCGATTCATTTGAATAGCTTTCTGACGTTATGATGGTCGCACAACAAGAGTTAACAGACTTTCAACGCGCAGTGGTGGTAGGAGCTAGACACATGGGATATTCCGATTCGGAAATCGTTCTGGAACTCAATATTCCGTGATGCATAGTGTCAAAAATTGGTCAAACGGGCATCTTGTGACTAATGCGCTTTTGACATATTTATTATTTTATAAATGAAATATAAGTACGGCCAGTCTTTCACGGTAATTCCATACTCTTAATTTGTATCATACGTTTTTAGTCACAATTCTAAGACCATGTTACAGACCATTCTTTGGTTTAACTTCTGTGAAAGACACTCCTGGCAGTGTCGAAACCCGATTAATTCGTTAAAAATTAGTGACCGAGGGCTGTTTTCTTTTAATTGCATTTTTAACTCTTTGGTCTCTATAACCGACGTATCTCCGTCCACTGGCTTCAAAGTTATAACAATGTGAGATAATTTTCAAAGAGTGGAGAAGATATTACAAATATTTTCTATCCTTTGGACTTACGCTATACCAGAAACTGCTTCTGTCATGAAAGAGGAAGCTTTAAATTATATGGAGTCACGAATTGCTCGACATGAAAAAATACTGCTATGGAAGTTACTCCACTTGTTCATATTAAGGACGTGACAATTATAAATTCATGTTCGCATGTGTGTTGCTATGTGCTTTGGCAAGCTTCCTCGCCATTATCCCATCCCTTGAAATACGACATGTAACCATATTTCGGATGTAGGAAATCCTAGCAGTGGGAACTAGCCTCTTGTAGTTTGTAAAATAACCAAGACAGTCGTAACTACTCATTTGTCCTGTGTGAAAATGGCAAAGGTTTTGATTTTATATGGGGAAAACACATCAATTTACACGTAAGAAACTAGTCTACATGTCATCTATATCTACATCTACATCCATACTCCACAAGCCACCTCACGGTGTGTGGCGTGGACTGGACGGTTTTTTAGGTTAGAAGGCCTCGGGAAAGTACGGGGTGGGCTGCAATCTCAAAGGCTGCATGGCAAATACAGGACGCGCTTGGATCAATGAACAGTCGGAATTGTAGTTGTAAATTGTTGTAGTTGTGGTGGGAAAGTCCCTGAGCTTCAAGCGCTAATAGAAAGCACAGAAGCTGAAATCGTTATAGGTACAGAAAGCTGGCTATAGCCTGAAATAAGTTCTGCGGAAATTTTTACGAAGTCTCAGACGGTGTCTAGGATAGATAGATTAGGCACAATTGGTGGTGGAGTGTTTGTGTCTGTCAGTAGTGGTTTGTCTTGTAGTGAAGTCGAAGTAGGAACTCTGTGCGAAATGATATGGGTGGAGGTTATACTTAACAGTCGAACTAAGTTAATAATAGGCTCCTTCTACCGTCCCCCAGACTCCGATGATATAGTTGCTGAACAGTCCAGAGAAAATTTGAGTCTCTTAACAAACAGATACCCCACTCATACGGTTATAGTTGGTGGGGACTTCAAACTTCCTTCGATATGTTGGCAAAAATACTTGTTCAAAACCGGTGGTAGGCAGAAAACATCTTCCGAGAGTGTCCTAAATGCTTTCTCCGATAATTATTTCGACCAGTTAGTCCACGAACCCACGCGAATTGTAAATGGTTGCGAAAACACACTTGACCTCTTAGCCACAAACAATCCAGAGCTAATAGAGAGCATCATGACTGATACAGGGATTAGTGATCACCCGTTTCTTCCAAATCCACCAGAAAGAAACGCAAAATAATTTTATTTAAAAAAGCGGATAAAGTGTCACTAGAAGCCTTCCTAAGAGACAATCTCCATTCCTTCCGAACTGACTATGCAAATGTAGACGAGATATGGCTCAAATTCAAAGATATAGTAGCAACAGCAATTGAGAGATTCATACCTCATAAATTGGTAAGAGATGGAACTGATCCCCCATGGTGCACAAAACAGGTACGAACGCTGTTGCAGAGGCAACGGAAAAAGCATGCGAAGTTTAGAAGAACGCGAAATCCCGAAGGTCGGCTAAAATTTACAGACGCGCGAAATTTGGCACGGACTTCAATGCGAGATGCCTTTAATAGGTTCCACAACGAAACATTGTCTCGAAATTTGGTAGGAAATCCGAAGAAATTCCTGGTCGCATGTAAAGTACACAAGCGGCAAGACGCAGTCAATACCTTCGCTGCGCAGTGCCGATGGTACTGTTACCGACGTCTGTGCCGCTAAAGCGGAGTTATTGAACGAAGTTTTCCGAAATTCCTTCACCAGGGAAGACGAATGGAATATTCCAGAATTTGAAACACGAACAGCTGCTAGCATGAGCTTTTTAGAAGTAGATACCTTAGGGGTTGCGAAGCAACTCAAATCGCTTGGTATGGGCAAGTCTTCAGGTCGTGATTGTATACCGATTAGGTTCATTTCAGATTACGCTGATACAATAGTTCCCTACTTAGCAATCATATACAACCGCTCGCTCACCGATAGATCTGTACCTGCAAATTTGAAAACTGCGCAGGTCGCACCAGTGTTTAAGAAGGGTAGTAGGAGTAATCCATCGAACTACAGAACTATATCATTGACGTCGGTTTGCAGTGGGGTTTTGGAGCATATACTGCATTCAAACATTATGAATCACCTCCAAGGGAACGATCTATTGATACGTAATCAGCATGGTTTCAGAAATCATCGTTCTTGTGCAACGCAGCTAGCTCTTTATTCGCACGAAGTAATGGCCGCTATCGACAGGGGATCTCTAGTTGATTCCGTATTTCTAGATTTCCGGAAAGCTTTTGACACCGTTCCTCACAAGCGACTTCTAATCAAGCTGCGGGCCTATGGGGTATCGTCTCAGTTGTGCGACTGGATTCGTGATTTCCTGTCAGAGAGGTCGCAGTTCGTAGTAATAGACGGCAAATAATCGAGTAACACTGAAGTGATATCAGGTGTTCCCCAGGAAAGCGTCCTGAGACCTCTGCTGTTCCTGATCTATATAAACGACCTGGGTGACAATCTGAGCAGTTCTCTTAGGTTGTTCGCAGATGATGCTGTAATATACCGTCTAGTAAGGTCATCCGAAGACCAGTATCAGTTGCAAAGCGATTTAGAAAAGATTGCTGTATGGTGTGGCAGGTGGCAGTTGATGCTAAATAACGAAAAGTGGGAGGTGATCCACATGAGTTCCAAAAGAAATCCGCTTGAATTCGATTACTCGATAAATAGTACAATTCTCAAGACTGTCAATTCAACTAAATTCCTGGGTGTAAAAATTACGAGCAACTTCAGTTGGAAAGACCACATAGGTAATATTGTGGGGAAGGAGAGCCAAAGGTTGCGTTTCATTGGCAGGACACTTAGAAGATGCAACAAGTCCTCTAAAGAGACAGCTTACACTACACTCGTTCGTCCTCTGATAGAATACTGCTGCGCGGTGTGGGATCCTTACCAGGTGGGATTGACGGAGGACATCGAAAGGGCGCAAAAAAGGGCAGCTCGTTTTGTATTATCACGTAATAGGGGAGAGAGTGTGGCAGATATGATACGCGACTTGGGATGGAAGTCATTAAAGCAATGAAGTTTTTCGTCGCGGCGAGATCTATTTACGAAATTTCAGTCACCAACTTTCTCTTCTGAATGCGAAAATATTTTGTTGAGCCCAACCTACATAGGTAGAAATGATCATCAAAAAAAAAAAAGCTGTTCGGGAGAGGAATGGCAGGGAGATAGTATGATTGTGGTTCGATGAACCCTCTGCCAAGCACTTAAATGTAAATTGCAGAGTAATCACGTAGATGTACATGTAGATGTAGATGTACCTACACAAAGCTAGCAACAAACTCTCGGACCCCTGATACCCAGAATCAGTGATGTTTTTCGTTCCAAAGATTGACAAACAGGCTGTTAAGCAGGAAGACATATTTTGGCTCTTCAGTGTCTGTATAAGTTTTATGACTATAACGAATTCGCATTTACAAACAAATCATAAAGCTAATATGTATATTATTCTGCTTACAATGTAATGACATTGATGTCTGTATATGTATTGCGCTAGAAAATAAACTTTCTACTGTAGTAGCAATAAAACGTATGAGTGGATGATCAAATGTGAAACTTAAGCAAGTACACCAAAGAACGAAACTCTTCTTTAATAACCATTGACATGACAGTCTGAAGGCCCTGTTCGCAGTTTTTCTTTGGTTTTAAGCTAAACATGATCCAGAGACGGTGTAAGAGAGAAAATATTAATCCAAGGTTAAAAATAGCCCTACCTCTGGCAGCACATCTTGCGTAAAAGTACACTTATTTGTAAGAACGCTACATTGAAAGATGTGCCTCAACCACAGCTAGATGTAATAAAAAATTTATATATACACTTTTTTCTCAGACTCAAATATGGACTGCACTCATGTATATTCACTAGATTGTAATCCGACGAACAAACAACTTGAACTTCTGTGGCCCGTATTCCATCCTACTTGTTATGTAATCAAAGACAACACAATACTATATCTATTGTATGTAAGAGAAGTTTTTGGCTGAACATATAAACTGATATAAATAGAAGGCTACAGAATGTCAAAAGTACTGTTAACAGTGTAATATTTCCATACAAAAAAAATTGACATACTTATTCGCTTTCTTATTACTCTGTAATAACTGGCTGCTTTCAGGCGAGGTTTCGTAGGCTGCATGTTTATCGACGTAATTGTCCACCTTTTTTATAACAGCTCATAAATGTATCGGACGCTCTTTAGAACACTCATCTTGTTCCTACGTCTTGAGCCTAGCAGACTGAAGTGATTTGGGGGAGGGAACCAAACAGCTAGGTCATCGGACCCATCAGAGTAGGGAAGGATGGGGAAAGATGTGGGCCGTACCCTTTCGTAGGAACCTACCCTGCATTGGCCTGAGGCGATTTACGGAAATCACGGAACATCGGAAGGAAGATGGCCGAGAGCGGTTTTGAACCGACGTCGTCGCGAGTGCAAGTCCATTGTGCCAACCACTGCGCCACCTTACTCAGTGACTAAAGTGAGACCAGTACGTACTCGCGCCATTGACTTCTTGTTGTATGTAATAAATACGCAACCATGATACTAGAACTATTTAAATATTACGCCATTTCTTATTTAAGATTTGTGTTTCTGACACCAATAACCTTAGGAACTTTGGTTTTTTTCAAGCTTTTTTCTGAAATGTTTCGTGATTTATCTGCCGGTCGAACGATCGAGCAAGTGGGTGTTCTATTGTAATTTATTCCACTATTAAAATCGAACCTTCTTCTTTGCTGACGTTATCCTTTGAATAAAGTTGCGATTCTGAATCTCTGCTTATACATTTTCTTTTATCATCCCCGTCATTAGATATTTCACGTAATGAAGATCAGTATTTTTCAATATTCCGTAGTATTCATGACAAGTCACTTAATAAGGTTACTTAAACTTAATACAATTCATCAATTTTAGTGAACTACATATTTTTGTCGAGATCGTTCAGTGCGTTGTTCGTGACTCTCCATTTGGTGAAACTGCCATTATCACCTTTGTACATAAACCATGTCGTCTCGATACTGTGTATTATGTAAACTTTCTAATATAATTTCCGAAATTAGAATAATTATACAAAAATGGTTCAAATGGCTCTGAGCACTAAGGGACTCAACATCTGTGGTCGTAAGTCCCCTAGAACTTACAACTACTTAAACCTAACTAACCTAAGGACATCACACACATCCGTGCCCGAGGCAGGATTCGAACCTGCGATCGTAGCAGCTGCGCGTTTTCTGACTGAGCGCCTAGAACCGCTTGACCACCGCGGCCGGTTAGAATAATTATACACAAATTCAAAACTGGTTGCAGCTTTTCCCTGAAGCATACCCAGTTGCACAAATTTTCAACGACCACACAATTATATTGTTTACTCATACTTGTGATGCATTGTTATTTAGACATCAGGTATGCTAGAAATAGCAATGTTGGTAAAGGATTTTTGTATATAACGTATTTTTCACCTAGTAAAGATTTTAGTTCATTCTTAATTAGCTTTGCAATGCAGGTCGTTAACAAGTCACTGTTGGACATAATATGCCACTTAGAGCAACGTCATGATACCTACAGAACCTATATAAATACAAAACTTCGTGTTAAACATCTTGCTGGCGCTGAAAGTGTGCGTATTGTTTGCGTTTCTCTACATTTCTAAAAGTGAACGTATTTCATTCAATTTCTCCTCATTTCACAGCAGACAAGAAAATATTGCTGTTAATCTTTGCTGATTGACAACACTCTTCTATTAAAGAAGAGTATAGGGGCTTGTTTCTTATCTGACAGGAGCATTTATCAGCTGGTAAGTTATAAGGCATTTTAATAGTAAGAACGACTTAACAGATTTTTTATAGTGTAACAGGCGTTAGATGTTATGTTTGATGATTACAGTTAGTAGAGCCTCATAAACCATCATGTTCACTACATATCCATCTGACGCACATCTTCTGGAGATAAGTGTTCCTAGGTTCGCATTTATCGAAAAATGCAATATTTTTGTCATCAGCTCCCTCAAAAGTTAAACTTTTCAGAACAGCAGAATGCATAATAAAATACTAAAACATGTAAAACATTTCATTATAGCTGTAAGAGAACTGCACTACCTAGACATAAACTTCTTTACCGTTCCGGTGTGGAGTAGTATTCTGTGGGCGGCTGGCACTGTGATGATACGTGTTGCTTGAAGTTCAGTGGTATGGAAATTTTTTATCTGGATGAAAAACCGGGCTTGTCGTGATTGCGGAGGAGATATATTAATGCGGGAAGAAGGAATTTACTGTCCTGGATTACGAGATATAATTAGGTCATGGAAATGCCAATCAAACACGCAAAGTCCACATCAACATTGCAACAGTCTACGTAAGTTCGACGATCTTTTGTAAAGTACTTCACCTGGATGACAGGTTTTCGTTCAAGTTAAGGACTTTGAAACCTGAATATGTTGCAGAGAGCTACAATTTTGAATAGGCTTCGTTACACCTCATTTTCCTAAATTTACCTTGGTTGTTATTTAAAGTCTGGCATCATAACGTAATGTTGCTTCACAAACATCGATTTCAGCAATTGCAGTGGGCTGATAGATTTATTATTTCCATGGTTGTGTATGTACTGCTATCATTATTGTTTAGTGCATGATTAGTAATGTAGTGACAAGAATGGGTTTGACTGGGTTCTTTAAATTGTTATCGTAGCATCATGCTATGCGTCTAGGACACAGCAGTTGATGAAGGAACAGTATTACTTAGCCTATGAGTGGCCAGTGCTACATCTGATAGATGAGTAGCATGAGTAGCAGTCTAACAAATGTCACACACCCACACACACACACACACGCACGCACACACACACGCACACACACACACACACACACACACACACACACACACACACGCACACTTATGTGTGTGTATATATATATATATATATATATATATATATATATATATATATATATATATTTCATTTAGTGTAATGTTCACGACAACACATCAACTCAGTTAGCAATGTTTTGGATAGTAACTGTCCCTGCGAGAGTTGTGCGAAGAGGCCAGTGATGTAATAACTGGTCAGGTAGAAGCTGATTTAGCAGTTAGGCCAAGTGGCCATTGATTCATTAGATGACAGAACAGGTCCAAGCTAAGCACCCTAGGTAGTGCATTTTATATAGATTAGAACAAGAGACAGATGGCTCGTCTCTTCACAATGGGAATGCCATTTGTAATTATATGAAATCACAGTAAAGAAATTACGACAGTAAAATGTTGGTTCGAGGAGTGGCTCAGGAATGTACAGGGTGTGGAAGTTATCAATGCAGATATTTTTATATGTGGTACCTTTATACGTACACACATCAATGTGTTGGTTTTTTCTTCTGCATCAGTCTACCCACGAACAATAATTCATGTTTTCTCCATGGTCGCAACTGCACAACAAAGTGGACTATGCCTTTCGGTATATACTATCCGTTTTGCTTCCACACGTACACAAATCGATAATTGACTTGTTACACAGGGTGAAAATGAATGTTAGTGGCGTACTTGTACAACACTTCCGTGGAGGTACTACTATCGCGACAGAAAAAGTAAGAATTATAATAGCCGTAATTATTAGTCTACACTCGACTTAAATACTGATTCAATATTCTTCAGTACACCGTCCTCAGTCACCAGTAGACATGTCTGCACTTACACCCATTTACCTTGTGTAGCAGATGGTCAAACACCTCACATATAATCAGGAATAAAGAAACTTTTTTTTAAGGAGTGCGTATTATCTTGCTACTTTCACATGTCTCCATCCTTATCAAAGATTCTTTTCTGTTTCCGCAATCCACCATACGACGACTGGTGGAGTGTACTCCGTACCCTTGTCAGTCGTCTCCTTTCCTGATCCACTCAAAAACAGTTCGAGAGGAAAATGATTGTGTATGTGCCTTCGTATGTGTGCTAATTTCTCGTATATTATCTTCACGGTCCTAGTGGGCAAAATACTGTGGCGGCAGTAGAACCGATCTTCTGTCACCATCAATAGTGTTCCTGGTACATAATGTCTCCTTCCCTCCCAGAATCCTCATTTTAGATCCTGCACCTTGTCCGGAACACTTAGGCGACGCTCGGGCCTGTTAGTAAAATATCTAATTGCCCGTCTCTGAATTGCTTCGATGTCTTACTTTAATGTGACCCAGTATGGCTCCAAAAACAGGAGCAGTACCCAAGAATAGGTTGCACTAGCGTCCTATATGTGGTCTCATTTACTTATGTTTGTCCCAATAAACAGAATTCGACCATTCGCCTTCCTCACAACAATTCTCACATGCTCGTTCCGTTTCATATCGCTTGCAGCATTGCGCCTATGTATTTAAACGACGTGACTGTGGCAAACAGGGCACTATTAACGCTGTATCCCAGTATTACGGTTTATCATCCACATTCACTTTCATTTTTCTACATTTGGAGCTAGTGCCATTCATCACGCCAACTATAAATTTTGTCTAAGTCATATTTTGTCCTCCTACAGTCACTCACGTTCGACACTTGCCTTACACCACAGCATCGTTTGCAAACAACCGCAAATTGATGTTCACCCGGTCCGCCAAATCATTTGTATATTATGTAGAGGACAACGGTGGACCTGTCGCACTTCCATGGAGCACTCCTGACGATATCCTTGTTCTGACGAAAACTGGCCGTCGAAGGCCACATCCTGGGTTCTATAACTTAAGAAATATTTGAGACACTCACGTATCTGTGAAACTAATCCATATGCTCGTACCTTCTTTAACAGGCTTCGAAGGGGTTCCGGTCCAAACGTTCTCCGGAAATCTAGAAGTATGCGATTTGCCTGTTGCGCTTCATCCATAATTCGCAGCATATCATGTGAGAAAAGGGCAAGCTGAGCTTCGCACTAGCGATACTTTCGGAAAGCATGCTGATTCGTTGAGATAAGATTCTCAGTCTCCAGAAAATTTATTATCAATTGAAGACATTAAGTCCGTATATGAGTCCACGATCATTTTATTTTGAGCACTTTTATTTTCACAAGTCCTTCTTGATCACATATATTTCTATCCACTTTACGACCGGTTTCGGCTTATCGCCATCTTCAGACCTGTTTTAATTATAAATACTGTCTAAGCGACGAGGTTCAATTAATTAAGATTAAATCTATACAAGTCTTAGTGATGCATGAAATATAAAATATTTACAGCCATGTACCACATTCATACATAGCGTTAAAATATTCTGATATAAATCATGGTTAAGTTAACCATGTGCTCGATAACACTCAGATTACGTCAGTATTTAAACAAAATCCTAATGCCAGCAGACGGCACCTTAGCCAGAGTACATAGTAAACCAGTGCCGTCAATATAAAGATTAAAATTCAGTATGCATTGTCTTTAGTAAAAAAAATTTCTCCCTTGGCTAAACGAGCGTCTGTAATTAAAACATATACTGATATACTCGTTGTTGAAATCAATAAAAAGTACCAATTATATTCAGTACAACTCTCGCCTGGTTAGGGCCATTTTTTATACTGGCATTCATAAAAGTTGTACGTTACCTAACCAGGCTAAGGGTTGTATCGCATATTATTTGTACTTTTTATGAATTTCAAGTGAGAGTCAAATTTCACATATAGTATATCAGTATATGTTTTTAATGATAGGCGCTCGTTTAGCCAAAGGGGGAAAAACTTTTAACTAAAGACAATGCGTACCGCATTTTAATCTTTATATTGGCGACTTTGGTTTACTATGTACTCTGGCTAAATTTCCCTCTGTCGGCATTAGGTTTTTGTATAAATACTGACGCAGTCTGAGTATTAGCAAGCACATTTTAAACTTGACGATGATTTATATCAGAATACTTTGACGGTATGTATGACTGTTATACATGGATATAAATATTTAATATTTTATATTACATGCATCTCTAAGACTTGAATGGATTTAATCTTAATAAATAGAACTTGGCCGCTTACACAGTATTTATATTTACAACATATCCGAAGATCTCGATAAGCCGAAAACCCTCATAAAGTGTAAAGAAATCTGTGTGATCAAGAAGAACTTGTGATAATAAAAGTGTTCAAAGATTTATTATATAAGAACTGAGAATGTGTTCAAGGATTTTGCTGCATACCGATGTCAGGAATAGCAGTCTGTAACTTTTGTGGCCCGTTCTTTTGTCCTTCTTATATGTGAGAATTAACTGCGCTCTTTTCCAGTAACTGGCGACTTTTCGCTGGGAGAGAGATTCGCGGTAGATGCAAGCTAGGTAAGAGGCCACTGCTATGGAATACTCTTTTACCCGCTCAGCGATTTTACATTAAGACCAAAATTTTCATGAGTTCTCTGTCATATGGTTTGCAAATGTATGACGGTGGTAGTTGTTGCATGCTTCAAGCATAGATCTTTCACAGACGCTTCAATCTTTACTATCCTTTGCTAGCAGTCATTTACAAGTTGTCTTTTGAACTTAGAGCGCAACATCGTCTGCTTCCTCAAATTTTCTCGAATCTTGTTATCAAACCATGGTTGGTCTTTTGTCCTTAACCCACTTACTAGGCACATAATTATCTAGATTACGATGTATATCCGTTTAAACGTAGTCCCAGTATGATTGACGTTGAGCAGTTATAAACAAAATGATACCAGTTCAAGTCAGTATGTGTTGCAGTGCCGGAGAAACAGAAGACATATAGGCCACCAGACTGAGATCCATGCCAGAGGTTGCCCCAAGAAGCAGACGAGCAGAGGAGGCTCGCTGGTGGAACGAGCCACATGGCGCCAAGACATTTGAAATCCCATGTGTAAAAAGACGTCCTCCAGCAGCGATAGGAGCGGTATACGTTCTGAGAAACCGCTAGTAATAGTTTCAGGAACATTTCAGAGTAACAAAGGGGAAGTGCTGGAGTTACTGAGAATATGCATGTTGCATTTGAGGTAGCTAAAGGTAAGGACCAAGAGTTGTTATTTAGATAGCTCAATTATAAAATTACTGGTGATACAAGACCTAATTTGGTAGTCAGAGGTAACAGAGAAAAAACTTCCGATAAACGTACGACAGATTTTTACACGGGTATAATATTTCAAGCCAGACAACATTCAGGGGAATTGTAGCCTGAAGGGGAAATGGGATGAATTAGCAATCAAAGTCCCTTGGGGTTGCAATTAGAGTGTGACTAAAAACGTAAATTTAAGCGCCATAATAGAATAGGTTTATGCACTAGGACGTGCATATTTCCTTCAGAGATTGGAAAATGACAGACTACGGAGCGCAGCATGTTGGAGAAGGGCGAGAACATTAGTTTAAGTGACTCATTTCATTTCGTGCTGTAAGACGAAAGTGCGAATATGCCAAAGGTAGTGGAAAGTAAAGTGACAACAGTAAAATTTTGGGAGGGTAACAGTAAAGACACGTGATAAGTAACATTACAGTTGTGTGAATCGGAGGCATGTATGCTGATACTGTGATCAAAGTAAGATGGGTGCAGACACATACTATGGCAGAGTTAGCTAGAAAATTTCTAGATTTCTGCTACTATTGTGACGAGTCAGAGCAAACAGATGCATAGTTGAACTATTAAAAAGTCTGAGACGTCACCGTAAGGCCTCTGAGACTTGCAGATGTTATTTATGCACTAAATACTGGCAAGCAGCACACCGGTGTGGAGAGAAACTCGGGAACACTCCTGAGAAAACGATGGGATATTCAATAGCTGCCTCGTGTGGCAGTCATGCGTGGCCACTGTCAAATATGGCACAATGTTAGGGTAGTAACACGCACAGCAGAAAATGACTGAGGTGACAGAGCCATGGGATACCTTCTAATATCGTTTCGGACCTCCCTTTGGCTGGCACAGTGCTAAGGCAGCTGGACCTGGCATAGACTCAAAATGTCGTTGGAAGTCCTCTGCAGAAATATTGAACCAGGGTGCCTCCATATCCGTCCACAATTACGAAAGTGTTGATCATGCAGGGTATTGTGCAAGAACTAACCTCATCAGTATATGTCGTAAATCTTTTACGGGATTTAAGAAGGTGGCCCTAGTGCAAGATCATTTTTTCGAATTGTCCACAATCTTCTTCAAGCTAATCACGAACAGCTGTGGCCCGGTGAATGGCGCATTGTCATCTATAAAAATCCCATCACTATCCTGGAACATGACGTCCATGAATGGCTGCAAATGGTCTCCAAGTAGCCAAACATAGCCATTTCCTGTCAATGAGCAGTTCAGTTTGACCAGAGGATCCAGTCCATTCCATGTCAATACAGCCCATACCATTATGGAACAGCCACCAGCCTGCAGAGTGCCTTGTTGATAACTTGGGTCCATGGCTTCGTGAGGTCTGCACCACTCGAAATCAACCGTGAGCTCTTACCAAATGAAACTGAAACTCATCTGACAAGGCGACTGTTTTACAGTTCTGCTTTTCTTCGAAATTTCTCGATGTTCTCCGTTAATCCTATCTGGTAATGACCCCTCACCGCGTAGAGGTACTCCAAAACAAGACGGACAAGCGTAGTGTAGGAAGTCTCTTGAGCAGATATGCAACTTTTTCAAAGTGTTTTTCCAATCAATCGCAGACTTTGGTTCGCTTATCACACATTTGATGTTGTTCTTTTGAGTTTAAGCTGTACGCAATTGTAATCCCTAGATATCAATTGAATTTACGGCCGTCAGATCTTATTTTTCGTTTAACAGAAGTTTTACCGGATTCTTTTTAGCACTCATGTGGATGATTCATACGTTTCATTTTTTATAGTCAATGGCCACTTTTCGCATCATAAAGATATTTTTTTAAGTCGTTCCGCAATGTACTTTGATCTTCTGATGACTTTGGTAGACGCCAAACGACAGCATCATCTGCAAACAACCTGGAGGACTTCTCAGATTGTTTCCTAAATCATTTATATTGAAAAGGAACAGCAGATGTCTATAACACTACCTTCGGGAACGCCAGAAATCAGTTCCGTTTTACTCGATAACTTTACGTCGCTTTCCTACGAACTGTGAACTTTCTGGCAGGGAATCAGGAATCCATTGACGTAAGCGAGACGATATCCGTAAACATGCGGTTTGATTAGGAGCCGCTTTTTAGGTACAGTGTCAAAAACCTTCTGCAGATCTGGAAATGCGGAATCAATTTGGAATCCCTTGTTAATAGCACTGACCATTTCGTGTGAGTAAATAGCTAGTTGTGTTTCACAACAAGGATGTTTCCTAAATCCGTGCTGACTGTGTCAATAGACAGTTCTCTTCAAGGTAATTCATTATGTTCGAAAACAATATACATTCCAAAATCCTGCTGCATATCAGAGTTAATGATTTGGGCCTCTAATTTACAGGATTACTCCTATTACCTTTCCTGAATACTGGTGAGACTGTGCAACTTTCCAGTCTTTGGGTAAGGTTCTTTCGTGAAGAGACGGAATGTACATTGCACATTCATATGTTGACAGCTGTTCTTGATTGGAATTCACGAATATTTACTTCGTTTTCTTTCGTGAAGGAATTTCGAGGATTAAGTCTAATAACCGTCTTAGTGTCCCTTTTATCGGTACCATTAGCATTTTCCAGTAAAGATACGGATTGCGTCTTGCCGCTAGCATTCTTTACATACCATCAGAATCACTCTCGAATTTATGCCAGGTTTCAAGAGAAACTTTCGTTGTGGAAACTGTTATTAGCATCTCGCATTGAACTCTGCGCTAAGTTTCGAGCTTCTGTAGAAGATCCCAAATTTTTGAGATTTTGTTTTCATTTAAATCTGGCATGTTTCTTCCGTTGTTTCTGCAACAGTGTTCCTACCCGTTTCATGTGCCCAGAGGAATCAGCTCCATCAGCTCCATCGTTCGTTAACTAATTTAGTGTAAATCTCTGAATTGCAGATACTATTTCTTTGAATTCAAGCCTCATTTGGAAGGATTAGAACTTGTGTTTCAGGAATGCGTCAAGAGAACATTTATCTGTTTTCTGAATACGTATACTTTTCGTTTATTTTTAGGGTATTTGATCTCTCTGCGACTACCTGTGTTCACTAATCCCTTTATCCGTTTTGATGCTCATTATTAGCTCATAATTATTTGCAGCCATGATGTCAAGTATGTTTTCACAAACGTTTACTATTCGAGTCGGCTTGTGAACTAACAGATGGAAATAATATACAGAGAGTGCGTGTAGCACAATTCTGAATGATGTTTTATCCGTACCTCCGTATTAAACATGTATTTTAGGTAAGATATAGAGGGTAAACTGAAGTCAACACCAACTATAACGGTATGAGTCGGGTAGGTGTTATTATATTATTTGAGTTGGCAGTCGCTAAAGGGATCCAATTAATACCTTATTCCGGTTGCCACGAATGACCTCTACCCAAATTAATTCAATTTCGGCACAAGATTAAATACTTCTAACAGCCACAGACATGCCACCACAAATGGTGTTTAGCCTATCCTTTCAAAAAACCGTAAAGTCCTTATCAATAATATCGTCCCACACTGCGTTCTGCGCCTATTTCACACAGTGGTGTTCACTGTTAGCACTGACAACTTTACGAAAACGTCGCTGCTCGCGGTCGTTAAGTGAAGGCCGACAGCCGATGTATCGTTCGTGGTGATCGGTAATGTCTGCAGTTTGCTATTCTTGGCAAGCTCTTGAATCTTCTGATAAGTAGTCATATATCTGCTCTTATTTACTTAAATGTAGTTTGCATCTGGCGCAACGCATTTGCTAATTTGTCACTCTCTCTTGCACAGATCATCGGCAATGTGTTGCTCTTTGTTGTAATTGTGTTTGTTGCATTTTTTTTGCTTTGTCTTAGTTTCATTTATGCTTAATTCTGATTTCTGAAAAACACCGCGAAAAACTATTAACAGTACATCGCGATGTATAATGAGTGAAATAGCCGACTCGAATAATTTGACCGATAGTACTTGCAACACTCAGTGTAATAGTGACAGTCCTCCATTTACAGACAATCATTGCGTACCGACCGCTAATATTGACTTTGATCCAAGTGATGAGCAAATAAATTCAATTGTGTCGTCTGTTAATTTAACGACAATTGATGACGCGCGACGTTCTGTTACAATGAATGCTGCGCAGCTTGATACACCCGGTTTGCAAAATTTACGTAATGAAAAGACAAATTTTTCTAACGAAAATGAACAGTGTAATCAGAATACGCCACATTTATTTGATTCCGAGGTAGTGACTAACAGTGCACATCCGATTAGCTAACATTTTCAAGAATCACAGAATATCCAAATGGATACACAAAACGTGACAATTGCAGATACACCATCACACAGCACTGAGAATAGAGTTGCTAATTTTAGCTTGGATCAAATTATGGCATTGTTGCTACAAATTAATGAACATAATAAAAAACAAGACGAAAATTCCAAACGACAGAATGAAAGACAAGGCAACAATCACAAACAACTTAGTGAAAATTTCAAACAACTTAATGAAAAACAAGACAACCTCAATGAAAATTTCAAACAACTTTGTGAACAGAACAAACAACTTAGTAAAAATTTTAAATAAGTTAATGAACACAACAAACAACTTAGTGAACAGATTACAGCCGTTGCTGAGCAATGTCATGATACTAAAGAACAATTACATGAGGGAATTAAGGCTTGTGCTAGGAAATAGTGAAGAAATTAGATCTGTTGCTCAAGAGTTAAGGAATATGCAAACAGCTACAACAGAATCACTTAGAGACGAAATTAGTGCAGTCGGTAAACAATGCTCTGAAAACGCAACACAGTTACGCGACGAGTTTAAACTAATGACTGCAGAACTTTCGCGCACACTGGATGCAAAAGTAGATGCGAAATTCGACCAACAGAACAGTCAAATTGACGAACGCTTTAATCATCACCTACAAAACAGTGAAACGCGTTACCGTAATTTCATACAGGAACAAAATAAAGTAAAACGACACACAGTAGACTTTCAGACAGTGACCGACAGACTCGAACAATTAGAACTAATACAGGATTCCGAAACCACTCGTAAAATACAAAAACAAATTAATGCTTGTGACACTAAAAACGATGATCAGGTAAAAATACTGACTGAAAAATATGATGAATTGGCCAGTCGTATTGACGTTATCGAAAGTAATAATGACACCAAATCAGACGATACGTCACCAGTTTCGTTTAATCAAACACATGAATTCCAAAATTTACAGCAGACGATCAGTGAGATAGATTTGTCCAATAATACATTACGTAGAAAATTGTCAACTTTACAGCAAGAGGTGACAGAGATAAAAAATATTTCAGTCAATAACACGTCACAGCATACGGCATGTTCCAAACATTTGTCACACTCACACAGCCAGTATAATTTAGGTAATTTACAGAGAGTACGTGACTTAAATTCCGAACAATCACAGACAAATAGATTCTCATACAATCCTGAACCTGTTCACACATACAGAGACGATTATTTTGATTACAAGCATTTTCTATCCGTGAGAAAATTTAAAGTGTTTAAAAATGACAGAACACAGGTACACACTTTGAAGTGGATACGCCGATTTATTTTTGTACTTTCACCAGCTTGTCCTGTAATGCTGAAACTAGAATTGGACTGGATACAACAATTTGCTTTTGAATTTTCATCGGCATTGCTTGTAACGCAAAAACTAAAATTTATTTGCAGCTCGTAATAGACCTCAAGGGATTCATTATGCTTTAATGAATATGTGCTGTAGCGTGCACAGCGCCCCGAGCCGTAGTAGTGCCATTTCATCTTTACTTTTCTGCACTGCTGCCTTCTCTTCTACTATCCTTTATACCTATTAAAACAGCTCTTCAACTATCGATCAATCTAGAATTAAGAATGAGTAAAGAAAACCTGATAGAACAAATTTTACCGAAAGTGACAGTTCTCTTTAGACACTCCCGAAATGACAACTACCGCCGTAATTTTAATAACAGATGAAATTGTAATCATCAGTATGTACAACATTTTTAGCATTCATCAAAATTGTCAGCAACCACATTTTGGTAACAACAGAGGTTTTTAACCGCAACAGCATCAAAGCCAGCCGGTTAGCATACCTAACCAACAATGTAATGTACAAGGTCAACCAAGCTTTAATCTTTCGCCGCCTACACGTATAGCATCAGCTTCAACAAATAGTAACGCACAGCAACAAGGGAATCAGTACGTACAGAAAACACACTATCTCAATTCCTATCGCAATGAACCGTATAGAAATGACTATCATGACAGATGTAAAAGTAATGAACACAATTTTCAGCGTACGTTTAATAACAGTCGGTCTTATCAGCAGCAAAATCATCCGCAACAACATATTATCATGAATGAACCAGACAGTAGATATCATCCCGAACGTAATACGTCAGGAAGAAATAACAGAACAGTACAAATAGTTGAAATGCCACAGCATCCTACTGAAAATAATAGCGCGTCAGATAGAATTTGACTAGATACAGTACAGGTTGCATCTTCAAGTAACGTAAGCACTACTTTTGACACGCAGAATGTTGTTCACGAAAATGTTATTACTTTTGACGACATCCGATACACACTTTTGCATTGAAAGACAGAATCACAACGTACGTAGACGACATTCTTATTGCAGAAGCTAACTGGTCTGAGCACAATCTGATTCTTGAACAACTGTTACGAACTTTTCGTGCAGAAGGACTCACAGTTAATCTCAGTAAACCGCACTTTGGTAAAACTTCTATAAAATTTCTTGGACATATAATTTCTGCAGAGGGCACTACGCCTGACCCGAAAAAACTTCAAACTTTACGTGACATTACTGTTCCTACGACGAAGAAACAACTACGCAGCTTTTTGGGTTTAATTAACTTTTTTCGTAAATTTATTCATTACTCTGCTTTAGACACCCCTATATTATGTCAACTGACAGGTAAAAACACTATTTGGTCCTGGGATAAGGAAGCACATTCTGAATTTATGAACCTGAAACATGCTTTGTTGCGTGCACCACTTTTATCTCACCCAGATCTTACTAGAAATTTTTCAGTTGCCACCGACAGTTCTAACACCGCTTTAGGCGTACACATTTTTCAGGAAGTTGAAGAAGATGGTTCTACAGTAATTAAAAATATCGCCTTTGCGAGTCGCATTCTGTCACCTGCTGAGCGCAATTATTCTGTTACAGAACTTGAAACATTATGTGTTGTATGGGCATTTACCAGATTTCGGCATTTCCTTTATGGATGCCATACGACCGTTTATACAGACCATAGAGCGATACAGTTTTTACTTTCCGCCAAGTTTACACACGACAGATTAAGCAGATGGAAACTTTATTTGCAGGAATTTAATTTTACAATTGTTCACATTCCCGGCACACAAAATATTGTACCAGACGCACTATCCCGTTCTCTCAGCAAAAATCAGCAAGACATCGCAACCAACTTCTGCAAAGCAAATTTCAGCGTCATGTACATTCAACGAGTTGCATTTGAAAATTTCGTTTCGTCGTCATTACAAGACATAGCACAAGAGCAGAGTAAAGACAAATTGTGGAAAGAAATGAAACACCTTTGGCAAGATAGGAATAATGTTACCATTAGAAACCATTACACTGTACGCAATGCCATTCTGTTTCGCCGCTCTCATCCAGACAGCAACAATTGGTTATTATGCATTCCAGGCGAACTTGTTAACAAATTAATCTGGTATACTCATTTAAGTTACGCACATTACTGAGCCAAAAAATGTTTTCTTATATTGAGACAGAACTGTTATTTTACCAACATGGAGAAACGTATTCGACGAGTTTTAGCGTCACGTAAAATCTGCCAGAAAGCTAAATCAGACACGACTTCACATATTCCTCCATGACATCCCATTTTACCTGTTAAATTGAGACCTATGGCCGCTGTAGACATTTTTGGTCCGATTCCCAGAACTAATAGAGGTTTTTGCTACATCTTTGTCGCTGTTGAACTCACTTCAAAATTTGTTACCTTCACTCCGTTACGCAAAGCTACTGCTAAAACTGTTTCGAAAGCATTTGTAAAACATTTTCTATTTCATGTAGGGTATATGTTGGAAGTAATTTCCGACAATGGATCACAGTTTCGATCTGCTATATGGACACGTATGTTACGAGCTAGAAACATTTCTCCGATCTATATATCCAGGTACCATGCTTCTTCGAACCCTTGTGAACGATTAATGAAAGAAATTGGTAAAGTGTGTAGAATATACTGCCATAAAAAACATATTGATTGGGACACACACATACTCTCATTCCAGGATGTAATTAATTCCATACCAAATGAATCTACTATGCTATCTCCGTCTGTTATACTGAAAAATGTTGAACCACCTAACAAAATTAAAGAATTAGTAACATTTCCTACATCTCGTCGACTACGACACCATGAAATAATTGACATAGCGCTGAACAACATCAAACGGCCCGCAGAGCGCAGGAGAAGACAGCAAAAACAGGTTTGTACACGCGTGACTTTCACATTGGACAGAAGATATTAGTGCGTACACACTGTATATCGAACAAAGGAAAGAGAAGATGCAGTAAATTTGAGCTTTATACGCAGGTCCATATAGAATTCGCAGCGTTCCTCACCCCAGTGTAGTACACGTGGAAACTTTGAGAACCAGAAAAAGTATGGGCAATCACCATGTCTCCAACATCAAACCGTGTATTGAATGAACATACTTTATGATTTATCACACTGTAATGCCACTTCCTAATTTTTTTATGACCACTTACGCAATTATATTTATGTGACTACTAACTGATGATTAACGTATTTTTTCTTGGCAAGTACCTGGCAAGGTAAGGTTAGCAAGTCGCTTTTCTTGTCGTTACACATCAGACTGTGCTCACTTTTCCAGATATACTTACGTATTTTATGAATAATTATGCAGTTCTATCTAGTGACATATTAATTTTATGTAATTCTCTCTCCATTAAAGTCTTCAATTCTCGCCTCTATTAACTACACAACGTATAAGCTGAACACAAAGAAAGTCATTTCTTGTCGTTATATATCTGACTGTGCTTATTTTCCATTTTTCATGTATGTATGATTGTTTTATTATTTTGTTCGTATGCATTATGAAATATTTAAGATGTAAGAAACACTAGTTGACTTTGACATTTTGCCTTATGCTATCTCAACATCGTGACTACTTTACTTTTTTTTTTTTTTTTTTTTTTTGCTGCTACATTGTGATACTCTGCGTACATTTTTGCCTCTGAACACTGTCTATGTTTTTGACATATTACGTTTTCTGTCATGCTATGCTGTGTGCTCAATTGTGTTACTATAAACCAGTTTTTATTTAAGGGGTATATGATTTAAGTACAAGACATTAATCATTGTACATCAATTTCAGAAAGCAATAACGTATAAAAGAAATAATTGAAAGAAACACAGTGGATTACTATGAAATGGGAATATCACCTTCGGAATGAACGAAAAAAGATGCAATACCTCGTCACGAAGAGTAAATGGATCAGAATTAACAAGCATTAACGAGAATATACTATACACATCGTAGAATTGCAGTCTTAACTATTTTTTTCTTTCAGAGTACGAGGCGATTGTTGCAGGCTGTCAGACAGAAATACACATCTTAGTTTTAGTGAAGAAATATGCTAGAAATAAGGAACTCTATACTATGAATAGTTGTATGATGAAGTGTCTTTTTGCAGATGATAATGAATGGTGATGAATAGCGATGAAGAGTATGCTACTATGGATTATGAAGTTTTTCTTTGCAGGTGATGATAATAATGGAGTTATAGTGATATGGATAATGCAGTTTTTCTTTGCAGGTGATGATAGTAATGATAATGAAGTTTTTCTTTGTAGATGAAAATAATGATGAAGTTTATATATTTACTGTTAGTTAAGAAATGCTATGTCGTTATTTAGGTATTTGTTGCAGTTCCTTTTGACTGTATGTCTTATGTCGCATGTTATGATGACTGAAGGTTTTGGAAAGGACAGCTAGAGAACATATATAATTAATACACATTTCATTACCTGTTAATTCGAAGTTCACTACTCTTCAGCATTATATGCGTTTCTTCTTTCAGTTTAATAATCCATTTTGTATTTTTTGCAGGAGAAATTATTCATGAAATTAATGTGCTATAAACAGTTGATCATTAAACCTGTGTCATTTATGAATGGGATCACATATACTCTACTTGTTTCATAACCTTGCTACAGTTGACTCATGACGAATGACGTTACACATCTTCATTTGCAGCAGTAACTCAAAAGCAAATATTGTTATGCCCCAGTAATTAATTATCGATTCCAACGCAATGCATTGCTAGCACAAAAAAAAAAAATTATTGCCAGTCCCAAATAATGCTACCAGTTTAAGAGAGTTCTGAGTAATACTGAATAATGTTTCCTAGTCACAGACCTTGAATAATAGTTACAGTATGTTACATTTTCAATTTGTCCTATGTCACTGGCATGATCAGTTCTGAGTAATACTGAATGATGCTTTGTAATAATGCATAAATACTATGCCAGTAATTTCTGTAAATAATATTTTTGTTATACTCTATAAATGCTATGCCAATAATTGACTCTCATTTTGAATAATAACTTCTGAATAATACTGAATTAGGTTTTATTAAAATATAAGAATATTTTGTAACCGGCCAATTAGAGCCAATAATTATTTTAAGTATGTCATATGTCACTTTAATGATGAAAAATGTTTTGAAATATTCAATACTTGCTATATGTTTAGTTACTGGCCAATGAGTGCCAATGATTACTATAACTAAGTGAATTATGTTAATACTATGCCATTGATTAGCTCCTGTTTTGAATGATGACTTCTGATGGTTTCTAACTGGTCAATGAGAGACGATGTTCACTGTAATCAGATGATTTATGAAAATTATTCTGTAATACTTCATACATGGCACAGAAAAGTTCAGTAACTGGGCGATGAGTGCCACCTATTAGTCAAATCAGTTGTTAGACTAGTGTAATTCTCAATGAAGACTTGTATGTGACTTAATGTCCTTCACCTTCTGGCCTAGTTACCAGAAGTTACTGCAATATCCGTTTGTTCTGTCTATCCTCATGATCATGCAGCACTATATTTGGTTTTTGCACTAATTCTACATTGGTGTACCTTACAGAAACGTGATGTTGGCACGACATGCTGTCCACCACCTTGAGCGATGGAGATGTTATTATGGTCCCACTGTTTGGTGTACCTAATGTACTACCAAAATGATAACATGGAATATTACTACGACATTTCAGTGTCTTGGCTACACTGATTAATACTTCAAGGAAAAGAACTTCAGATTGTCTCACTTGGTGTTGTGCTTCTGTAGAAAGATATGGACTTTCAATGCAGCTGCGTGCAACCTAAAGTGCTACAACCATGATGCAATACTTCCCTTTCCTATCCTAGTTCTTGTAAAATAGTAAAAAAAGTATATACAGTGCGTGTGCACTTTTGTCATTTTGTTAATATGGTTAGTACTCATTCCGTATACATTTGTGATTTCCTGATATGTTCAGTACTACAGTGAATGAGCACTTTATGTCATTTTCCGATATGATTTGTACTCATTCCGTATACATTTTGTGATTTTCTGATATGTTCTGAACTACAGTGCGTGTGCACTTTTGTCATTTGTTAATATGATTTGTACTCATTGTGTATACATTTTGTCATTGCTTGAAATGTTCTGTACTCAGTGCATGTGCACTATATTATATTTCATATTCTGCACTTATATATATGTATATATTCTGTGATTGTAAACTTAGTTAATTAAGAAAAATTTGTTGCTCATGTCCATTCCAATTGACTCACCATCGCTGCCAAATTTTTGCCCCCCCCACCCACCCCCGTGGAGGGTTATGTAAGACGTATGCGTTGCCGGCGATGGGCGAGGCATGGCAGAGTCTCTGACCCAAGAGTAGTATGTAGTTAGTTGTTGCTTGTCGTCAGTTGGCAGTAGTGTTCATTTGTCTGCGGTAGTCTTGAGTAGTCTGCGTTAGTCTGCAGTAGTCGGCGCGTACCTGCGCGTGTCGGCAGTCTCCTCTGGTCGGGACTTTGGAGGCTGAGTTTTATTGTAGAAGGTAAACAAGCAGCGTTGCGCATATCTAGTAATGTATATTAACTGTCATTAATTTCTTTAAAAAATCCCCCAATAACAATTTTTATAATATAAAGTAATTTTTTAAAGACAAGCATTCATTTCAATTTAAAGAATATTTCCAATGCATGATCATTCCTTTCAAGAATCAGAAAAAAATATACGCCAGCATTGCACGAAGTTGTGCCGAAAAATTTATACATAAGAGCAGATATATTCGCAGTTTCTAGTGAGGTAAGAATTTTTCCTTTTTTATTCAGAATACAGGGCCGAGGCTCAGCGCTGCTGCCGTCATAAAATTTACCAGGTTACTGATTTTTTTTTTTATTCTTTCGGTGTTTAGGAATTTTTTCTGTTTCGAACTTAACATTAAATGAGAAAAGAATTTAGTGGGTACATTAAATGTGAATGCGTTTCTGCACAGAGATCGTAAATAGGACCCAATTTTGTGGGGAGGTTACATTTGGTTCTTGGTTCCTTTTAAATTATTTTGTGGGGAGGTTACAACATTCATCACTAGAGTCAAAATGACAGCTCCGCACTCACACTGCCCTTTCACCCCATGTGTACATGGTACTACCGCCATCTCTATATGTGCATATCGCTTTACCATGACTTTCGTCATATCGAGTGTATTTACAAATTAGTTACAGGAAGCTACATCCAAATGTGTACCAGCTGACAAGCATGATGTGCGAAGATTGAAAAGTGTGACACATGGCACTTAGAACAGGCTTGGGATGGTGAATTTGACGCTTAAAATAGCCATAAATGTTTTAGGAGGAAACAAATTTCAAATATGAAGAAGGGAAGAAACGTCCGCTATAATAGTTTAGTAGGAACATATTTCCTCACAAGAGACATAGTGGTCATTATCGATATGGATAGACAGTTAGAAGTGACTGAGAGTAATAAACCCTTGTGGAAGGTACACGACGATAAGATACTGAAAGAGCAAACGAAACCATGAAATGTTACTGGACAATTGGGAGCACGAATTGGCCATCAGGACTATAGGAATGTAATAAATGAGAAGAGACAATGGGACGAGTGGCGGCAAAGGAATTTCAAATGGTGGAACATTGTCAGCGAGAATTACGGACCAATGCCGTTGTTAGGTGGCGATAGAAAAAGCAAGCTTCGCGGCCGAAAGGAAACAATCGGATGAAGGGACGGGAAGGTCATGTGGAATCGAATAAAGGAATACTGCATTACTTCAGAAGGCGAAGAAATCATAGTGTCGAAACAGAAGCCCTACTACCAATCATACGAGGAGAATGAATTATAAATGACATGAATGCGAGCGAAGAGGAATGTGACATAAGATCTGTACTGAATCAATATGCTGGGAAAAACCAGTAAGATGTAGAAACCTCAGACGTGGTCCAATATAATAATGCTCACTTCGCGCAAGTCACGCACGCTTCGCGAACAGGGCACATAAAATGAAACGAAAAACATGAATGACAAAAGCTATGCCGTCCGGAGTGGCCGAGGGGTTCTACGCGCTACAGTCTCGAACCGCGCGACCACTACGGTCGCAGGTTCGAATCCTGCCTCGGACATGGACGTGTGTGATGTCTATAGGTTAGCTAAGTTTAAGTATTTCTAACATCTAGGGGCCTGATGATCTCAGAAGTTAAGTCCTATAGTGCTCAGAGCCTTATGAACCATTTTTACAAACGTTCTGTTGTGGAGATCTGAAAATGGTTCAAATGGCACTAAGCACTACGGGACTTAACATCTGAGAACATCAGTCCCCTAGAAGTTAGAACTACTTAAGCCTAACTAACGTAAGGACATCACACACGTCCATGCCCGAGGCAGCATTCGAACCCGCAACTGTAGCGGTCGCTCGGTTCCAGACTGATGCGCCAAGAACCGCTCGATCACACCGTCCGTTTGTGCATATCTCATTGTGCTTCATTTAAAGGGTGACAGATTGTCATTTACTGATACTATGAGGCATATACATCCGGTATCAGCAGAACATAATGGTCAAATAATGCACTGAGGTGACATAAGTCATGCGGTAGTGATACGCACAAATCCGGATGGTGGTAGTGTCACATACACAAGGTATGAAAAGGCAGTGCGCTGTTGAAACTGTCATTTGTACTCATGTGATGCATGTGAAAGGGTGTCCGATGTGGTTATGGTCGCACGACGGGAATTAACGAACTTTAAACGCGGAATGGTGGTTGGAGCTAGAAGCATGGGACAATCCATTTCGGATTTCGTCAGGGAATTTAATACATAGAGATCCACAATGTCAAGAATGTCACGAGAACACCAAATTTCAGGTATTACCTCTCACCACTAAGAACGCAGTGGCCGACGCTCTTCACTTTAGGACCGCGAGCAGTGGCGTTTGCAATAGTTGTCAGTGCTAACAGACAAGCAACATTGCATGAAACAGACCCTGATATCAGTGTGGGACGTCCAACGAACGTATCCGTTAGCACAAAGCGCCGAAATTTCGCGTTTATGGCCACGACACGCCATCACTTGCAGCACCTCTCCTTGGCTCGTTACCTTATCGCCTGGACCCTCGATGACTGGAAAACCCTAGCCTGGTAGTTTGTCGGCAGTTCTGAATACCACATGTGGCATCGGATTGTCGTGGATGAGAATCACTTTGTCCACATTTTGTATCCCTCGACGCCTTCGTCTGATGGCAGCCCAGAAGGCCGCTAACATCACTTTCCTGACCGATGGCTCTCAACAGTTTTTTTTTTTTTGAGCTCCAGGAGATCTTCGCACTCCTTGGAGTACCGATCCCGATGATTCAGTGAAGACATCATTCGTTTGCCTTTCATCATGTTATCCGACGCTTAGCAGCAGGAAACCTTCCCATCCATACCTTAGGATCTGTGAATGGTATAAAATGGGCATATCACCCTCGTAGTAAGGGTTGCAATGACTAATGTGGTAAAGGAGACCGAGAGAAAGCAAAATTGTAGGTACACGTCAATAGGCAGAAGACATACTATTAAAATAGAAGTGTATGGCATAAACTTTGAACTAAATTTAGGTGAGGTGTCCTCCTATTGAATACCAAATCATCATGTTACCATGTGCAGTGATGACTTGGCTCTGGATCATTACTTGAAGTTATTATGCCTGGCATGTTCAAGTGCACGGGTTTCCTCAGGATTATATTACCATCATCAAGGATCCTAAAGTTATCAGTATCACCCGAAAGTTCGTAACGTAAGTAAATCTTAGAACTATTCATGGAAACTTAGTAGCAAAAAGAGAGCTGATTTGGAGGTTGTTCAACAAGACAAGGATAAACTATAGCAGCTAAATATTAGTAAAACGAATTGTAATATGTTGATTAATGGGGTCACATACAATGTGGAAAGGTTGCAAGTAACGAGATCCATAAAATCATTAATTAAAGAATCCCTAACTTTGTATGAGAATTTAGCAAAATATTGTTCGGTACCTTGGACGAGGAGAATGTCGCTTATTACAAAATGCACATGCATATGATCGAATCTAGATCAGAACAACTGTGGAAATTATCAAAGAGCAAGTGACTGTAATAAATTCCCCTTGTCTGGTCTGAACTGGATGGTAAATTCGATCGGCAGAAATGGGAAGTTGCTTAAGAATAGTATGACAGAAATGGAACAGTTCACACGTACTGTCTGAGAACTACAGATGTGACTCTGAAAAGAACTACACCTCATTGAGCGAGATAAGTATAGAATATGAACAGTTAGTGAGTGCTGTAGTTCACACACAGAAAGACCACCTGCACCACATGTAGCAAATTCACTAGCGAATGTTAAATACCTAAGGTTAATCCAAGCTGAAGAGAGATGTAAGGTTTCCATTGTATCTAATTGTAGATTTTATAGGTATAGTCTATTGAATGTCATGGATCTTGATGTTTAAGGATATTTAATTGATATTCCCTTAAGTGAGAATTCTAGACAATTAAAATTTTATTTTCACCATTTGTTACAACAGCAGGTAAGGAACAGAAATTATGTAAGGAGAGAGACGAAAGGAAGAAAATTTATAATGAAACTTTTGTGGGAATTACGATTTATGACCGAGAAAAGTGAAAAGACCTACAACGAGACAGGCATTATCCTAATAATTGTATTAAATAAAAACTAATTCATTAGCTACAAGTTAATGGACACATTTATGTGCCAACAAATGGTTGTATGTAGTTTCTAGTGAGGAAGATAATACCATATTTTGTAATACGTGTTCATTTCAAGCTGTTGAAGTAAATGAAATCTGGATGAATGGTGAGAGTTGGGGTCCTCATATATTCAGTTGGACAAAGTGGTACAACAAATTATAATGGGAAAGAAGTAATACCAAATGTGGCTTTGAGCACGGATGTTGTGAGGGCCTGGAAACAAACATTACTGCCTGACAGGTACGATTATATTTGACTTTGAAATATGTAACATCGAATCTGTTGATTTAAGAAAACCCGTCAAAAGAGTAGAGAAAATTTCCAAAACCATAGGTAAGGAGTAGATCGAAATGGAAAGCCAAGAAAGGGTCTAAAAATGTCCCATTGCTACATATCCTAAGTAAAACCTTAGTTATAATAGATGTTGTATCTTTTCATTGTTCCGAATGTCATTGTTGCAACATTTGTATAAGAATTAATTTGATGATATTTGAGGTGGTGACTATTGTTTTCTCTTTCTAAGAGGACGACTGTAGTGAGTTCATCAGAGAAATCGAATTACCGTTGCGAGCAGGAGGACAAATGACAAAATAGTGACGTAAGAGAGACTTCGTAGAGAAACAGATGACAGAGTAATCCCAAGAAACTGACGATAGTGAACAAAATGTAGCTGCGTTCTTTCAGGATCATATAAACAATCCATGTACAACTTTTATTGTGCTACTGCTACTCTGTGTAGGGCCCTTTAATGTATTTCTGCGGGGAGCTGTCAGGACCGGGACTATTTTAGTTAAAAGTGAGAAAATAAGTGGGGCTGTTCCACTGGGGATTCTTCGAAGGCGCCAATGGGTGTGCGGAGCACGAGAAACAAGAACGGAGCAAAGCCGAGTAATTTTTAACGAGAACGCCATCCGAAGCAAATTTTTAGGTTAGAGGGTCTCAGGAAACCACAGAAATGGCGTCCGTCTAAATGGGGGCAGGTTAAAACACAGAAAGGTAGTTGCAGAAACGATCGGTGTTGTAAATGTTAATTGTCATAACTGTGTTGGGAAAGAACCAGAGTTCCAAGCCCTAATAGAAAGGACTGAAGCTCAAATAGTTATAAGTTCGAAAAGCTGGATAAAACCCGGAAATAAGTTTAGCAGAAATTATTTCAAATGATTTAACAGTGATCAGAAAGGATATATTAAATATTCTTGTGATGGCGTAATTATTGACGACAGAAGTCGTTTACCTTGTAGTAAAATTGAACTAGATATTTCCTGCAAAGTAGTATGTCGGACTAAACTATTAATTGGATCGTTTTACCGACCACCCGACTCAGAACATATATTGCTGAACAATTCAATGAAAACTTGAGTCTCATTTCAATAGGTACGCCAGTCATGCAATTGTAGTCGGAGGTGACTTAAATCTACCATCGATATGCTGGAAAAATTATACATATAAAGCCGGTGACAGGCATACAACGTCATCCGAAATTGTATTGAAATTTATTTTCAACATGTAGTTCATGAGCCAACTCGATGCATAAATGGTTGCGAAAGCATACTTGACCTCTTAGTAGCAAATAATCCCGTACCAATTGGGAGTATAATGACGAATACAGGGATTAGCGACCACAAGGCGGTTTCTGCTAGGCTGAATACCGTAACACTCACAACCATCAAAAGGAAATGCAAAGTACATTTGTTTATAAAAGCTGATAAAAATGCTCTTCATGCCTCTTTAAGAGGCAGTCTCCACTCCTTCCGATCTGATGATGTTAGAGTAAAAAAGATGTGGATTGATTTCAAAGAGATAGTATCGAAGGCTGTTGAGAGATATGTACCTCATAAAGTAATAAGTGATGGTAGGGGACCTCCATGGTACACAAAACGGGTGAGATCGCTGTTGCAGGAGCAACGAAAACAGCACTCCAAATTTAAAAGAACGCAAAATCATCAAGATTGGCAATGTTTTGCAGAACTTCAAGATATAGCCTGTACTTCGGTGCGAGATGCTTTTAATAATTTCCACAACGAAACTCTGCCTCGGGATCTGGCAGAAAACCCAAAGATATTCTGGTCACACATAAAGAACATCAGTGGCATGACGCAGTCAATACCTTCACTGTGCAATAACAACGGTGAAGCCACTAATGACAGTACCACTAAAGGAGAGTTATTAAACACTGCTTTCCGAAACTCCTGCACCAAAGAAGACGAGGTAAACATTCCTCAATTCCAATAAAGAACAACTACGAAAATGTGAAACATAGGAGTAGATAACCCCGGTGTAGTAAAGCAGCTTATATCACTTAATAAAGGTAAGCCTCCGGTCCAGATTGTATACCAGTCAGGTTCCTTTCAGATTACGCTGATACAATAGCTCCATATATAGCAGTTATATACATCTGCTCGCTCACAGAACGTTTCGTACCTAAAGACTGGAAAATTGTTCAAGTCACACCAATACCCAAAATGGAAATAGGAACAATCCGCTGAATTACAGGCCCATATAACTAACGTCAATTTGCAAGAGGGTTTAGGAACATATACTGTAGTCGAACATTGTGAAGTACCTCGAAGAAAACGATTTGTTGACATATAGAACGAATTCAGGAAACATAGTTCTTGTGAAACACAACAAGCTCTTTATACTGAGAAAGTGGTGAGTGCTATTGACGGGGGATGTCAAATTGGTTCCATATTTTTAGGTTTCCAGATCGCTTTCGCCACCGTTCCTCACAAGCGTCTTCTAACCAAACTGTGTGCCTACGGAATATCGCCTCAGTTGTGCGACTGGATTCGTGATTTCCTGTCAGAAACATCACAGTTCGTAGTAGTACACGGAAAATCATCGAGTAAAACAGATTAAATATCCGTCATTCGCCAAGGAAGTGCTATAGCCCTCTGTTATTCCCGATCTATATTAACTACAGAGGAGACAATCTGAGTAGCGCTATAAGCTTGTTTGCAGATGATGGTGTCATTTACCCTCTCGTAAAGTCATCAGATGACCAAAACGAATTCCAAAGTGATTTAGATAGTTATCCGTATGGTGCCAAAAGTGGCAATTGACCCAGAATAAAGAAAAGTGTGAAGTTATTCAAATGAGTACTACAAGAAATCCGCTGCATTTCGATTACGCGATAAGTCACACATATCTCAAGGCTGTAAATAGGGGGAGATAATGCCACAGACATTATAAGCGAAATGGAGTGGAAATAATTAAAACGAAAGTGTTTTTCGTTGGGACGGGATCTTCGCAAAACATTTGAGTCACCCGTTTTCTCCTCCGATTGCGAAAACATTCTGTTGGCACCCACCTAAATAGGAGAAATTTCATCACGATGTAAAAAGAGAAATCAGGGGTCGCACAGAAAAATATAAGTGATTATATTATCCGCGCGCCGTTCGAGAGTGGAACGGTAGGCACTTCTTAAAGGTGGTTCATTGAACCCTCTGACAGACACTTTATTTTGACTAGTAGAGTAATCACGTAGATGTAGATGTAGATACATCCTCCCAGAAGTGATCTGCTTGCCTGTCATGGGTACAGCACATGGATGAAACTTATCAACCCATCAAATGAGTCGAGGATAGAGAAAAAAACTCATGACAGGAAAAAGCCATGTTCTAATTGTGGTTGCTAGATGCGTAGATGCAGTGATCGAGAAAAATAAAGAAGAGGCTCATGGACAACTATATTCGAGTGTAAAAACAGTCACTCTGAAAACCTATAAAGGGTGAGCTATGGGCCGTAGTTTCCGGTCATAGAGTCAGCTGAATCTGTAGTGGACGTCTTTTTCCAATCACCTTCTCACTCCAAGTACCAAGACACGGCTACCTGTCAGGATTTCTCGAGTGCTGGCCAGGCAGAGACCGGAAAAGCCAACAGTTAATTTACAAGCGCATGTTCTCGACATCCATTACGAGAAACATATTAATCGATCTTTTCAACTGTTCGACTGTGTCCCCTGTGCGTGGTAACGGCTGAGTCGTTTACCTGCGTTTACCTGCGTTTACTCGTTATTGCGCTACATCACAGTTTGTATTTGCTAATAATATTTCCTGTACTCCCTTTGTATAACTAAAGATTTAGTGATTACTTTTTCTTCCAAATTCTTTGTCTCCTGTAATTTGTGAACCAATAAATTAGCCGATAACACTGATAAGTAGTTGTGTTTCATATCATTTTCAGTCTGTATTGAAATTTCATAATGGTAAATTAACCGATCAAAAGCTGTTTCGGGAAGCGAGTGTACTTGATTTAAACGCAGACTTCTACAGCAGTGGGATTTTTCTGTCACAGAGAAGAAAAGGCTGCTTGCGGGAGAGATACAGGCCACCAGTGTGTGCTCTGGAATGCCCACCTCTGTGTGCATATTCCAGATGCGAAGGGTGGAAATTCATAATCGGAAAACACATGACTTTAGGAAAGCTTTTTTACAAAAAAGACTTCATATTTTAGGTAATTCTATGGTCGCCTTTGTGTCGCGTATGTGTGTTGTGCTCTGAGTTAATAGCTTCTGAGACGTATAGTTTGCTCAAGAGTCTGTGTAGCTATAGCAGTGTTCATATCTCGGATACAAGTTAATGATGCTGCAGAATTTGTGTGTGGATGAAAGTTACTCACGATTCTCTCTGCAGTCGATAATTCGTGAAAACCTCTAGGACCTTCGTGGAGTCTGTAAAAGAGCTTCCCAGTACCATGCGGGACAGGGGGGCGAAAAACGTAATGTCAGTGGTTAGTGTAACATTCACGTGATAAATTTTTGGCTACAGTGCGACGAGAGGAAATTATGCCTCTAACAGTTACAAACATTATCTATTCGACGTATCAAAAAACAGTGAAAATTTTTAAATATTAATTATTTACATAATATTCTATGATATAATTGGACATATCGATGTGTACAATACAATGACAATGATATTTGTAAATTCCTTTTATGATCTGCGTTTGTCTTCCTTTGTTTGTACCTTTTGTTGGATAGCTTTTGTAGGTTCAGCACGCAAGACGCATATCAAACTGAGGTCTGTTAAGAAAGTGTAATTATTTGTTAATTATTACTTGAAAATAGAGTTCATTATAATTATGAACATGAGTGAATAATTATTTGTAACTGTAATTCCTCTCTCAGTAAGCATTATCTGTGTTAATTATTTCTTTCTGCTGAAAGGAGCGCAGCCATTGACGATAGCGATTTGTATCGCGCATTGGTCTGTGTTTTCCTTTGAAACAAATCGAATGTTTGCTTGATGAAGTCTAAATAGTGCACAATACGAAAATAGATTTTATAGCGTTCAATAAGCATTTTAAATATTTACTTATTTGCTCTAACAATAGAAAGTCTCTATCAATTGCCTGCTGCCATCTCAACAATTATCTCAGCGGCAAATACTAATTTAAATCACGCAACTCTGCAGACATAAATGCCGAACGTAATACAAATGTGTAAAAATAAATGTGCACTGGTGGTTCCGAACTCATTTTATATGAAAATGATTCGAATCAGATTGGTTCTTTAAAAACAGTGCTCATTGCACGATCCTTATAAGAAATTTTTCTAGCTGATGTATGGAGCCGAAATTAATTACGCACGAGTTGCGAAGAATATTGGTTCAGGTAACATACGTCAGTGTTATGCGCGGCTGATATTCGGTGGTTTTAATGATCATTTTGCTGAAGATAACTGTTTCCATCGTAATCCATAGTTGTATTGAATCTGTTGTATGAACTGTGATTTAGTGACACACAACTTACAGACAACACTTTAACACGACGTTAACTTGGAGATCTTTAGCAACTTGATCAAATCTTTAGCTGGGAGAAAAATTATTTAGTAATTACCCAATGTAATAAAATAAGATTGTCATTTCCATTTACAAATTAGTTAACTACCAAACCACTGAATAACACAGCGAACGCCATATTAGTGAGGCTGATTAGTACAATACTTTTTAGTGTGTGGTGTAAAAACAAGTCTGTGGCCCATTTACCTTCCGTGAGAGTCACTCTGTTACGTGGGACTCACACTGTTACGATGGAAACGCAATAGATAACTGGAGGTAGTGTTTTAAGTAAACAGCGAAGTTTGTGAAAATTTTTAGAATGCATATGGCTTTCTTGGCAACTAAAGGGTTTATATTATTATTTGAAAAGAATTTCTTTAAGTACTACCTTGAGGACTGTGCATTTCCTTGTTTTGCGGACATTAAAAAAACCTGTTAAATGCTGACCGATGATATAATTCGCATCGAGGTTAATGATATGATCTCATGTTCTTCCTAGTGTTTTCAAATAGAGGAGAAGATTAATTAACCGGCTCTTGTATGAAGGCGAGATATATAACCTTACCTACAAATCAATAACGAAGCTTACCAATAAAGTGAGTATCTCCCCATTAACATAATACTTATTACTGAGCTTGTAACAAAAAAAAAAAAAAAAAAAAAAAAAAAACCAGTGAAGCACTTCGACGGTATTTATACGTTTAGCCTTTATTAAGCGAAGAAATACTTTCAAATCCGGTGTTTAGAGTAAACTGGGCTTTTTAATTTTTTTTTTTTTTTTTGGTCATCAGTCTACTGACTGGTTTGATGCGACCCGCCACGAGTTCCTTTCCTGCGCTAACCTCTTCATCTCAGAGTAGCACTTGCAACCTACTTCCTCAATAATTTGCTTGACGTATTCCAATCTCTGTCTTCCTCTACAGTTTTAGCCCTCTACAGCTCCCTCTAGTACCATGGAAGTCATTCCCTCATGTCTTGGCAGATGTCCTAACCTCCTGTCCCTTCTCCATATCAGTGTTTTCCACATGTACCTTTCCTCTCCGATTCTGCGTAGAACCTCCTCATTCCTTACCTTATCAGTCCACCTAATTTTCAACATTCGTCTATATCACCACATCTCAAATCCTTCGATTCTCTTCTGTTCCGGTTTTCCCACAGTCTGTGTTTCACTACCATACAATGCTGTACTCCAGACGCACATCCTCAGAAATTTCTTCCTCAAATTAAGGCCGGTATTTGATATTAGTAGACTTCTCTTGGCCAGAAATGCCTTTTTTGCCATAGCGAGTCTGCTTCTGATGTCCGCCTTGCTCCGTCCGTCATCGGTTATTTTACTGCCTAGGTAGCAGAAGTCCTTAATTTCATTGACTTCGTGACCATCAATCCTGATGTTAAGTTTCTCGCTGTCCTCATTTCTACTACTTGTCGCTACCTTCGTCTTTCTCCGATTTGCTCTCAAACCATATTGTGTGTTCATTAGACTGTTCATTCCGCTCAGCAGATAATTTATTTCTTCTTCACTTTCACTCAGGATAGCAATGTCATCAGCGCATTGTATCATTGATATCCTTTCACTTTGTATTTTAATTCCATTCCTGAACCATCCTTTTATTTCCATCATTGTTTCCTCGATGTACGGATTGAAGAGTAGGGGTGAAAGTCTCCAGCCTTGTCTTACACCGTTATTATTACGAGCACTTCGTTCTTGATCGTCCACTCTTATTATTCCCTCTTGGTTGTTGTACATACTGTATAAGTCTCGTCTCTCCCTATAGTTTACCCCTACTTATTTCAGAATCTCGAACAGCTTGCAGCATTTTATATTGTCGAACGCTTTTTCCAGGTCGACAAATCCTATGATAGTGTCTTGATTTTTCTTTAGCCTTGGTTCCATTATTAGCCGTAACGTCAGAATTGCCTCTCTCGTCCCTTTACGTTTCCTAAAGCCAAACTGATCGTCACCTAGCGCATTCTCAATTTTCTTTTCCATTCTTCTGTATATTAATCTTGTAAGCAGCTTCGATGCATGAGCTGTTAAGCTGATTGTGCGACAATTCTCGCACTTGTCAGCTCTTGCCGTCTTCGTAATTGTGTGGATGATGCTTTTCCGAAAATCAGATGTTATATCGCCAGACTCTTATATTCTACACACCAACGTGAACAGTCGTTCTATGCCACTTCCCGCAATGGTTTTAGAAATTTTGATGGAGTGTTATCTATCCCTTCTGCCTTATTTGACCGTAAGTCCTCCAAAGCTCTTTTAAATTCCGATTCTAATACTGGATCCCCTATCTCTTCTAAATCGACTCCTGTTTCTTCTTTCGTCACATCAGACAAGTCTTCACCCTCATTGAGGCTTTCGATGTATTCTTTCCACCTATCTGCTCTCTCCTCTGCATTAAACAGTGGAATTCCCGTTGCACTCTTAATGTTACCACTGTTGCTTTTAATGTCAACAAAGGTTGTTTTGACTTTCCTTTATGCTGAGTCTGTCCTTCCGACAATCATATCTTTTTCGATGTCTTCACATTTTTCCTGCAGCCATTTCGTCTTAGCTTCCCTGCACTTCGTCCTCAGTTCGTGGTCGTGCGGTAGCGTTCTCGCTTCCCACGCCCGGTTTCCCGGGTTCGGTTCCCGGTAGGGTCAGGGATTTTCTCTGCCTCGTGATTGGGTGTTGTGTGATGTCCTTAGGTTAGTTAGGTTTAAGTAGTTCTAAGTTCTAGGGGACTGATGACCATAGATGTTAAGTCCCATAGTGCTCAGAGCCTTCCCTGCACTTCCTACAGATTTCATTCCTCAGCGACTTGTATTTCTGTATACCTGATTTTCCCGGAACATGTTTGTACTTCCTCCTTTCATCAATCAACTGAAGTATTTCTTCTGTTACTCATGGTTTCTTCGCAGCTACCTTCTTTGTACCTATGTTTTCCTTCCCAACTTCTGTGATGGCCCTTTCTTAGAGATGTCGATTCCTCTTCATCTGTACTGCCTACTACGCTATTCCTTATTGCTGTATCTATAGCGTTAGAGAACTTCAAACGTATCTCGTCATTCCTTAGTACTTCCGTATCCCACTTCTTTGCGGACTGATTCTTCCTGACTAATGTCTTGAACTTCAGCCTACTCTTTATAAAGGCACATTTGCATGCCGAGCGTGAGTTTCCTCGGAAACGCGAGATATTAATTAAATAAATAATCAGTGACAAATAAATAAAGCCTATGGCACACAACTGCAGCGCTGTGTCGCTGATAAAACAAAAGTACATTTACGTTACTCGTATGTTTTATTAAAACAAAAAGAAGAGCTCTCGTTGAAGTGGTGCGAGAAGCACGTATTTTAGTTTATTGTCTGGCACACCGCCATATTTCATGATATAGAAAATTACTGCGAGTTGCAACCATACTAGGCACTCGATTCTGTAAAGAATTTATATTTATAAAAGTAAGTAGGATTATGAACTGTAGGCTTATTCATTGAATATATCTGATTTAACTAACTGTGTAATTTTTTGTTTAGTAGACTATCACCTCTGTACGACGTTTTGGCATGGCTGGCAAATTATTGTAATATTGAGATTTAGTTTATGAGTTCGCACCTACCGCAGCAGTCTTTGGAAACGATTTAATTACGAAGTCCGATTATTTCAGTTTTATTTCACGGTCAACTACGAGTAACATTGCCTTTACGAAAAAGCCATTGTCAAGCGTCTGATACCGAATAATCAAAACCTGACGACTCATAGGAGAGCCAATCATTCAGATAAAAATAATTAATATTTCATTTTATTTTATTTTATTTTATTTATTTTATATTGGCGACTGCGTGTCGGACTTGTTATTTTGTCATTTGTTACATTGTTCTCTTTGTTTCATGTGAAAAATCAACCTTCTGGTCCTGGACTTGACTGTATGAGAAATAAAAAAATCAGAAGATATTTGCCAATTATAAAATTTTGCGGGAAGACGCAACGAAGCTTCCAGCAAAATAAGGTAAGACGCAGCATCTTTGCATTAGCAGGCTTGACCAGACGTATAATTCAGTGTATTAGCTTTTCAGTAAAATTCTGTAGTGTTTCTTTTCCGCATAACAGTTTCAGTGATAAATTCCATTCTCAGTATTTTTCCTTAAACAATAACGTATGCAACAATACCAATACACGAGTGTACAATATGGCCGACTTCTGTACGATATCATGTAACATGGCCAGCAGCCGTTACCAATAATCTCAAATTCAGTTTATATTTTTAAATTAACAGACAGCCATTGTTGCTACGACCGATTCATACTCAACTGTATTTTATTTTAAAATCAGTGTCAAATATTTTCTTGAAACATATATCACGTGTGGCATGGTAATAACTAGAAAACAATACGCAAAAATGGAACAGCAAAGACGTACTATTCAGACGCAATCCGACTCGGACGAGAGACAAATGTTAGAAAATGACTTTACGACAGCAACCGGTAGTGACGATTCATCAAACATTGACGCGAGTGTTGACGAAAATTTTGACAATAGGCCTTCCACCACAAAAATTTCAAAGTCTCAATCAGAGCCCATGTTAATGCATGACGTCACGTCTAATGACGCGGCGGGGGCAGAGACCTTGCAAACGGTAAACATTGCCGACATGTTACAAATGCTAATGAAGCAAAACGCCGAAAACATGGCAACCTTACAGATGCAAAATGAACAGTTAAAGACACAAAATGACGGAATCAAATCTGATCTCATAGCACTCAAGACAGCTAATGACACTTTATGTAAGCGTGTGGAACTTATAGACGCCACACTGACCAAACAGATGACTGAACTCAGTACGAAATTTTCCAAGCTTAATACGAGACAAGAAAAGACTACAAATGACGTAGCACTTTTACAGACACAATTAAAAAACCTTAAGGTCACGTGTGAAGCTCTTACTGAACAAATTCAAACATATCCTTCAGTACACGACAACCTTGAAAAACGAATTACTGACGTGCAGAATAAATTTGACGATGTTGAACAACACCTGACTGACATCTTACAATCTGATGCCACAGCTCATTTTCAAAATATTAATAAAGAATTTCATGATTGGGTAGAGAACAAAGACAAACATTTTGATAGATGCATACGTGAAAATTTACCAACAATTGTGCACGACTCCGTAGCGGAATACATCACTAATAACAAACAGCTGATTAGTGACGCAGTACAATCCGTCACTGCACCCATGAGACAATTCACCGATCAACCACAGTCTGAATGTAACGAAAATATCAGTCAAAATGTACAGTTCAGAAATCAATATACATTCGAGTATGACGCACACATACCGCACACAACATACACACAAGAACAAAACACACCACGACAACAACACATACCACAACGTGCAAACACAAACACAAGGTATTATCATGGTAAACCACAGCAACATTATCGTAATTACTCGCCAGCTGAGCATTGCAGTAATTACAGTGGTACAAATCCATATCATAATGCAAAGGAAGAAGAAAGCTTAATGAAACACAGGCAATTTCAGATTTTTATCCCAGAAAAACGAACCATTCATCCGGTGATTTTTCTCAAATCTTTTAGTAACGCATTTCCACGCACTTGGAGTGACCGGAAAAAGATTTCATATATTGTCGGTTACATCCAAGGCGATGCAGCTGTCTGGGCATACAGTCAAGCTGACGTATGTACCACGTACAGTGAGTTTGAGCGTGCTTTTCTGAACAAATTCTGGTCGCAATCCGTCCAGGAGCGACTCAGAAGACAAATTTTAGAACCTGAAACTTTTAACAGTAAAAATGGTAACTTACGTAGATATTTTGAAAAATACTTGAACATGGGACATTTTTTAGACGAACCAGTCGCAACGCGAGATATACTCCGTGCGTTGAAGGCCAAATTGCCTTTCAACATTAAGGAAAAACTTCTACATATCCCGGATGACGATTCAGATTATTTTTTAACAGCTTTAGATTCGGTTGACATGTTACTTGAAGATCAGCGCTTCGCGCGGCAAAACAGCAGCCACAATGTTTACACTAGTGGTATGCAAAACATGCAGGCTTGCCAACACAATTCTGGCGCGCCCACAGTTGGATACGCGGTACAACAAAAACAGCAAACTCACATGCCGTCTCAGTACGGAAATCAAAATCAACACGCGTATTCCAATACGAACAATAGTTACAACAGTAATAACATTTCATGCGGCAATCCATATAAAAGGCACCGCGGTAATAACTACAACGGTAACAACGGATACAAAGGTAATAACAAAAACACAAACAGAAATAGAAATAATAATAACTACGAGCCAAGACAGCATCAAGGTTGGACTCGTAACGATCAGTACTTTCATTCAAACTCTGCTTTACCACAGCAGCCACCAGGTCAAAATTGGAGCATACCTTACGACCGACAGGTAAGTTATAATGCGCAACAGCAACAACAACCGCAAAAGTTTGGAGATCATAATAGGCAATATCCGAATGTGAATATAATAGAAATGACACCTGATGCACAACCTCAATCTGTGTCAGTACCTAGTACAAATGCTAATCCAACAAACTAGAAACAGTCACTACTTTGCCCCGGGTCGTGGCTGAAGAATCCTTGGGGGGCGGCTTCAATGTTAATCAGTTATTTGACACCACACTTGAACAACAGAATAATGATATGCCGAGTAATTCTAAACAAAAACTACCTGTTTTATTTATAAGATACAACCACAATAACAATATATCAGATGAACTTTTACAAGACAGTACACAATGTCGTTTAAACACAAATGAAATTGTTTTAGCATCCACTACTGGTGTAGTAGGTGGGATTCCAACTACTATTATCCTAGATACAGGTGCAGCTGTGAGCGTTTTATCTTTTAATTTTTATAAAAAGATGTGTGAATTGGAACCTGTGCCTGAGTTTCCTGCCCAAAACTGTAAAATAACTACTGCACTAGGTAATAAGTCATGTAGGGTTACGAAGCAAGTTTTTGTAAACGTTAAAATAGGTAATGGAACCGTACAATGGCCATTCCTGGTTGTACAAAACCTTGTGACTAATTGCATATTAGGAATAGATATTATGAGCGAGAAGGACTGCATTATAGACTTCTCCAAAGGTAAATGTATTTTAAATGATAAAAGCAGGGTAATTATTATTGATTTGGACAGGAGAACTCTAAAGCATGACAAACACTGTACAGGGTACAAGGTTCAGTTAGTACTTGACAAAGACATTCAAGACATGCAAACACACTCATCTGACACAGAGCTAATGGACTTGAAAACATTGCTTGATCATAAGATAAGTGAAGCTACAGATCTCAGTGTACATGAACGTATAAAACTACAGGAAGTGTTATCCAAATATTTACAAGTTTTTACCAAACGATTAGGTGTTATCAACACGTATGTGTACAAGATTGAAGTTAAGCCTCACAAGATCTTCTACCATAAGACATATAACGTACCGTTATCTCAACGACCTGCTGTGTGGCAAGAACTAAAACAAATTACAACATAGATTATAAGTAGTATAGAAATTTTCATTTCAGCGGTTCCAGAGTCGCAGTTGAAGACAGAAGAACTTATCTTTCAACGCCGCGGCTCCACCGAGAAGACTGAATATTAAAGTAAAATTTATGATTACGTAGCAGTGAATGATGTATAAATTTTTCACGGAACATTTGTGACTGTAGGTACCACTGACCTGGTATGACACCTGACGAACCGACAGACGTCATCTGTGAAGCGATCTTTTACTTTGAGAAATAGATTAGACGCACATCTCTCAACACGAAAAGCATCTATCAGTAGTCAAGGCCACACAGACACTCTACACACACGCACAAAACGCGAGGAATCGAACATTTTCTCTCTCTTACTATTTTGAATATTTATTGAGTAGCGAAAACGCCTGGTCTTGCCTACTGATGTAATGAATGTTGTGTCTAACCTATCTTAATTTCAGATGACATCACAAAAAACATCGATAATATCCCAGCAAAACCGCTAAAGAGGATGCAATTCATGTAATCAAATGTGACACAATGTAATAACCTATAGCTATGTAATGATGATGTAAACATGTTTATGTGCAACTGTATTATGTTTATGCTAAGAAAATATGTGACGTGTGTATGTATAATTACTAATTTTTTTAACTGATGTATCATGTAAAAATTTGAACAAAACGAGTGCCAAAAAGACATTGCATAGTGAACCTCTGTTCACGGACATTAACGAACATTACTAAGTCTGCAACTACGCAGAAACCTATGTGAAAGAAACTGTTAATGATATTCATGATGCATCGTACCTTTGTTAACGCGATGAACGATTTCTTCGATGAGTAACCACGAACATTTAGGTGAGCTATATTTAAAAAAAAAACTGAATATGTGAAGTGCATAATTCGTGCATCGTCTAGTGACATTACTACAGTACCCAACTTCAAGATGTTAACTGGAATAAATGGACACAAAGTGCCTGTCCAGAAAACAACACGACGGGTGGAAGAGTTTTGGTTGGAACTTCAGGGAATGAAATGTTCTCGATATGTGACGGACACTCTTACCTGGACTGTCCAAGGATCGACGCCAGCTATGTGCCGTCCGAGGTTCTGCAACCAAGCTTCCACGGAATGTAAAAAAAAAAAAAAAAAAAAACGAACTGCACGTGGACCAATTACTCGACGGGTCACGTCTGATCTGTAATAAACAATGCTTTTTGTCACAACGAACTGCATCACAACGACTATAATGGAAATAGGAAATGGACACGCTTATGTATTAATCACGTTGTTATACAACGATGTTACTGTGATCAAAAAACTTTACCACGACGATACTAACCTGTAAAAAATTATTGTGCAGCAGATGAATATGAACTGTGATAACGACACCATGTGTATAGGTCAACGCACCTGACAACAACAGAACATTATTCGTTGAAGCATTTCATTGCTATGCTATGTAACTAAGAACATTCAACAATCTAAAGTTGTATTGTATTATAACGAATATTGTAAATTTTAAAACTAAGTTACCTGTCATAGAATGTAGTCTTCATATGTAATCTTGGTGGAATATTTTCTTTGTGCAACGACTAAGAAATGCGCGCGCACACGAACAATATGAACTGCAATACTGTGCCGCGTGATCTAAATTTACGAAATAACGGCAGTGCCGTAGTTACACAGACGCTTCTGCGCATGCGCGCACTCTGTTTTGCCAACATAAGAACTTTTTCGGTGCACGCGCGTCATTCAAATTTTGTATATAATATACAGTATAATGTATGTCATGTAAATAGTTGTAGATAACTTAGATTTTCTTGTGCCTTTAGGTGAATTGCTCGCCTGCAGGTGTGTCCTTTCGCCTCGCAATTCAGATTTGTACTGAATCAATATGCTGGAAAAAACAGTAAGATGTAGAAACCTCAGACGTGGTCCAATATAATAATGCTCACTTCGCGCAAGTCACGCACGCTTAGCGAACAGGGCACATAAAACGAAACGGAAAACATGAATGACAAAAGCTATGCCGTCCGGAGTGGCCGAGGGGTTCTACGCGCTACAGTCTCGAACCGCGCGACCACTACGGTCGCAGGTTCGAATCCTGCCTCAGGCATGGACGTGTGTGATGTCCTTAAGTTAGCTAGGTTTAAGTAGTTCTAACATCGAGGGGACTGATGATCTCAGAAGTTAAGTCCCATAGTGCTCAGAGCCATTTGAACCATTTTTGCAAACGTTCTGTTGTGCAGATCTGAAAATGGTTCAAATGGCTCTAAGCATTACGGGACTTAACATCTGAGAACATCAGTCCCCTAGAAGTTAGAACTACTTAAGCCTAACTAACGTAAGGACATCACACACGTCCATGCCCGAGGCAGCATTCGAACCGGCAACTGTAGCGGTCGCTCGGTTCCAGACTGATGCGCCAAGAACCGCTCGATCACACCATCCGTTTGTGCATATCTCATTGTGCTTCATTTAAAGGGTGACAGATTGTCATTTACTGATACTATGAGGCATATACATCCGGCATCAGCAGAACTTAATGGTCAAATAATGCACTGAGGTGACATAAGTCATGCGGTAGTGATATGCACAAATCCAGATGGTGGTAGTGTCACATACACAAGGTATGAAAAGGCAGTGCGCTGTTGAAACTGTCATTTGTACCCATGTGATGCATGTGAAAGGGTGTCCGATGTGGTTATGGTCGCACGACGGGAATTAACGAACTTTAAACGCGGAATGGTGGTTGGAGCTAGAAGCATGGGACAATCCATTTCGGATATCGTCAGGGAATTTAATACATAGAGATCCACAATGTCAACAATGTCACGAGAACACCAAATTTCAGGTATTACCTCTCACCACTAAGAACGCAGTGGCCGACGCTCTTCACTTTAGGACCGCGAGCAGTGGCGTTTGCAATAGTTGTCAGTGCTAACAGACAAGCAAAATTGCATGAAACAGACCCTGAAATCAGTGTGGGACGTCCAACGAACGTATCCGTTAGCACAAAGCGCCGAAATTTCGCGTTTATGGCCACGACACGCCATCACTTGCAGCACCTCTCCTTGGCTCGTTACCTTATCGCCTGGACCCTAGGTGACTGGAAAACCTTAGCCTGGTAGTTTGTCGGCAGTTCTGAATACCACATGTGGCATCGGATTGTCGTGGATGAGAATCACTTTGTCCACATTTTGTATCCCTCGACGCCTTCGTCTGATGGCAGCCCAGAAGGCCGCTAACATCACTTTCCTGACCGATGGCTCTGAACATATTTTTTTTTTTTTTTTTGAGCTCCAGGAGATATTCGCACTCCTTGGAGTACCGATCCCGATGATTCAGTGAAGACATCATTCGTTTGCCTTTCATCATGTTATCCGACGCTTAGCAGCAGGAAACCTTCCCATCCATACCTTAGGATCTGTGAATGGTATAAAATGGGCATATCACCCTCGTAGTAAGGGTTGCACTGACTAATGTAGTAAAGGAGACCGAGAGAAAGCAAAATTGTAGGTACACGTCAATAGGCAGAAGACATACTATTAAAATAGAAGTGTATGGCATAAACTTTGAACTAAATTTAGGTGAGGTGTCCTCCTATTGAATACCAAATCATCATGTTACCATGTGCAGTGATGACTTGGCTCTGGATCATTACTTGAAGTAATTATGCCTGGGATGTTCAAGTGCACGGATTTCCTCAGGATTATATTACCATCATCAAGGATCGTCAAAGTTATCAGTATCACCTGAAAGTTGGTAACGTACGTAAATCTTAGAACTATTCATGAAAACTTAGTAGTGCAAAGAGAGCTGATTTGAAGGTTGTTCAACAAGACAAGGATAAACTATAGCAGCTAAATATTAGTAAAACAAATTGTAATATGTTGATTAATGGGGTCACATACAATGTGGAAAGGTTGCAAGTAACGAGATCCATAAAATCATTAATTAAAGAATCCTTAACTTTGTATGAGAATTTAGCAAAATATTGTTCGGTACCTTGGACGAGGAGAATGTCGCTTATTACAAAATGCACATGCATATGATCGAATCTAGATCAGAACAACTGTGGAAATTATCAAAGAGCAAGTGACTGTAATAAATTCCCCTTGTCTGGTCTGAACTGGATGGTAAATTCGATCGGCAGAAATGGGAATTTGCTTAAGAATAGTATGACAGAAATGGAACAGTTCACACGTACTGTCTGAGAACTACAGATGTGACTCTGAAAAGAACTACACCTCATTGAGCGAGATAAGTATAGAATATGAACAGTTAGTGAGTGCTGTAGTTCACACACAGAAAGACCACCTGCACCACATGTAGCAAATTCACTAGAGAATGTTAAATACCTAAGGTTAATCCAAGCTGAAGAGAGATGTAAGGTTTCCATTATATCTAATTGTAGATTTTATAGGTATAGTCTATTGAATGTCATGGATCTTGATGTTTAAGGATATTTAATTGATATTCCCTTAAGTGAGAATTCTAGACAATTAAAATTTTATGTTGACCATTTGTTACAGCAGCAGGTAAGGAACAGAAATTATGTAAGGAGAGAGACGAAAGGAAGAAAATTTATAATGAAACTTTTGTGGAAATTACGATTTATGATCGAGAAAAGTGGAAAGACCTACAACGAGACAGGCATTATCCTAATAATTGTATTAAATAAAAACTAATTCATTAGCTAAAAGTTAATGGACACATCTATGTGCCAACAAATGGTTGTATGTAGTTTCTAGTGAGGAAGATAATACCATATTTTGTAATACGTGGTCATTTCAAGCTGTTGAAGTAAATGAAATCTGGATGAATGGTGAAAGGTGGGGTCCTCATATATTCAGTTGGACAAAGTGGTACAACAAATTATAATTGGAAAGAAGTAATACCAAATGTGGCTTTGAGCACGGATGTTGTGAGGGCCTGGAAACAAACATTACTGCCTGACAGGTACGATTATATTTGACTTTGAAATATGTAACATCGAATCTGTTGATTTAAGAAAACCCGTCAAAAGAGTAGAGAAAATTTCCAAAACCATAGGTAAGGAGTAGATCGAAATGGAAAGCCAAGAAAGGGTCTAAAAATGTCCCATTGCTACATATCCTTAGTAAAACCTTAGTTATAATAGATGTTGTATCTTTGCATTGTTCCGAATGTGATTGTTGCAACATTTGTATAAGAATTAATTTGATGATATTTGAGGTGGTGACTATTGTTTTCTCTTTCTAAGAGGACGACTGTAGTGAGTTCATCAGAGAAATCGAATTACCGTTGCGAGCAGGAGGACAAATGACAAAATAGTGATGTAAGAAAGACTTCGTAGAGAAACAGACGACAGAGTAATCCCAAGAAACTGACGATAGTGAACAAAATGTAGCTGCATTCTTTCAGGATCATATAAACAATCCATGTACAACTTTTATTGTGCTACTGCTAGTCTGTGTAGGGCCCTTTAATGTATTTCTGTGGGGAGCTGTCAGAATCGGGACTATTTTAGTTAAAAGTGAGAAAATAAGTGGGGCTGTTCCACTGGGGCTTCTTCGAAGACGCCAATGGGTGTGCGGAGCACGAGAAACAAGAACGGAGCAAAGCCGAGTAATTTTAAACGAGAACGCCTTCCGAAGCAAATTTTTAGGTTAGAGGGTCTCAGGAAACCACAGAAATGGCGTCCGTCTAAATGGGGGCAGATTAAAACACAGAAAGGTAGTTGCAGAAACGATCGGTGTTGTAAATGTCAATTGTCATAACTGTGTTGGGAAAGAACCAGAGTTCCAAGCCCTAATAGAAAGGACTGAAGCTCAAATAGTTATAAGTTCGAAAAGCTGGATAAAGCCGGAAATAAGTTTAGCAGAAATTATTTCAAATGATTAAACAGTGATCAGAAAGGATATATTAAATATTCTTGTGATGGCGTAATTATTGACGTCAGAAGTTGTTTAGCTTGTAGAGAAATTGAACTAGATATTTCCTGCGAAGTAGTATGTCGGACTAAACTATTAATTGGATCGTTTTACCGACCACCCGACTCAGAACATATATTGCTGAACAATTCAATGAAAACTTGAGTCTCATTTCAATAGGTACGCCAGTCATGCAATTGTAGTCGGAGGTGACTTAAATCTACCATCGATATGCTGGAAAAATTATACATATAAAGCCGGTGACAGGCATACAACGTCATCCGAAATTGTACTGAAATTTATTTTCAATGAGTAGTTCATGAGCCAACTCGATGCATAAATGGTTGCAAAAACATACTTGACCTCTTAGTAGCAAATAATACCGTACCAATTGGGAATATAATGACGAATACAGGGATTAGCGACCACAAGGCGGTTTCTGCTAGGCTGAATACCGTAACACCCACAACCATCAAAAGGAAACGCAAAGTACATTTGTTTATAAAAGCTGATAAAAATGCTCTTCATGCCTCTTTAAGAGGCAGTCTCCACTCCTTCCGATCTGATCATGTTAGCGTAAAAAAGATGTGGATTGATTTCAAAGAGATAGTATCGAAGGCTGTTGAGAGATATGTACCTCATAAAGTAATAAGTGATGGTAGGGGACCTCCATGGTACACAAAACGGGTGAGATCGCTGTTGCAGGAGCAACGAAAACAGCACTCCAAATTTAAAAGAACGCAAAATCATCAAGATTGGCAATGTTTTGCAGACCTTCAAAATATAGCCTGTACTTCAGTGCGAGATGCTTTTAATAATTTCCACAACGAAACTCTGCCTCGGGATCTGGCTGAAAACCCAAAGATATTCTGGTCACACATAAAGCACATCAGTGGCATGACGCAGTCAATACCTTCACTGCGCAATAACAACGGTGAAGCCACTAATGACAGTACCACTAAAGGAGAGTTATTAAACACTGCTTTCCGAAACTCCTGCACCAAAGAAGACGAAGTAAACATTCCTCAATTCCAATAAAGAACAACTACGAAAATGTGAAACGTAGGAGTAGATAACCCCGGTGTAGTAAAGCAGCTTATATCACTTAATAAAGGTAAGCCTCTGGTCCAGATTGTATACCAGTCAGGTTCCTTTCAGATTACGCTGATACAATAGCTCCATATATAGCAGTTATATACATCTGCTCGCTCACAGAAAGTTTCGTACCTAAAGACTGGAAAATTGTTCAAGTCACACCAATACCCAAAATGGAAATAGGAACAATCCGCTGAATTACAGGCCCATATAACTAACGTCAATTTGCAAGAGGGTTTATGAACATATACTGTATTCGAACATTGTGAAGTACCTCGAAGAAAATGATTTGTTGACATATAGAACGAATTCAGGAAACATAGTTCTTGTGAAACACAACAAGCTCTTTATACTGAGAAAGTGGTGAGTGCTATTGACAGGGGATGTCAAATTGGTTCCATAATTTTAGGTTTCCAGATCGCTTTCGCCACCGTTCCTCACAAGCGTCTTCTAACCAAACTGTGTGCCTACGGAATATCGCCTTAGTTGTGCGACTGGTTTCGTGATTTCCTGTCAGAAACATCACAGTTCGTAGTAGTACACGGAAAATCATCGAGTAAAACAGAATAAATATACGGCATTCCCCAAGGAAGTGCTATAGCCCTCTGTTATTCCCGATCTATATTAACTACAGAGGAGACAATCTGAGTAGCGCTATAAGCTTGTTTGCAGATGATGGTGTCATTTACCCTCTCGTAAAGTCATCAGATGACCAAAACGAATTCCAAAGTGATTTAGATAAGTTATCCGTATGGTGCCAAAAGTGGCAATTGACCCAGAATAAAGAAAAGTGTGAAGTTATTCAAATGAGTACTACAAGAAATCCGCTGCATTTCGATTACGCGATAAGTCACACATATCTCAAGGCTGTAAATAGGGGGAGATAATGCCACAGACATTATAAGCGAAATGGAGTGGAAATAATTAAAACGAAAGTGTTTTTCGTTGCGACGGGATCTTCGCAAAACATTTGAGTCACCCGTTTTCTCCTCCGATTGCGAAGACATTCTGTTCGCACCCACCTAAATAGGAGAAATTTCATCACGATGTAAAAAGAGAAATCAGGGGTCGCACAGAAAAATATAAGTGATTATATTATCCGCGCGCCGTTCGAGAGTGGAACGGTAGGAACTTCTTAAAGGTGGTTCATTGAACCCTCTGACAGACACTTTATTGTGACTAGTAGAGTAATCACGTAGATGTAGATGTAGATACATCCTCCCAGAAGTGATCTGCTTGCCTGTCATGGGTACAGCACATGGATGAAACTTATCAACCCATCAAATGAGTCGAGGATAGAGAAAAAAACTCATGACAGGAAAAGCCATGTTCTAATTGTGGTTACTAGACGCGTAGATGCAGTGATCGAGAAAAATAACGAAGAGGCTCATGGACAACTATATTCGAGGGGAAAAACAGTCCCTCTGAAAACCTATAAAGGGTGAGCTATGGGCCGTAGTTTCTGGTCATAGAGTCAGCTGAATCTGTAGTGGACGTCTTTTTCCAATCACCTTCTCACTCCAAGTACCAAGACACGGCTACCTGTCAGGATTTCTCGAGTGCTGGCCAGGCAGAGACCGGAAAAGCCAACAGTTAATTTACAAGCGCATGTTCTCGACATCCATTACGAGAAACATATTAATCGATCTTTTCAACTGTTCAACTGTGCCCCCTGTGCGTGGTAACGGCTGAGTCGTTTACCTGCGTTTACCTGCGTTTACCCGTTATTGCGCTACATCACAGTTTGTATTTGCTAATAATAATTCCTGTACTCATTTTGTATAACTAAAGATTTAGTGATTACTTTTTCTTCCAAATTCTTTGTCTCCTGTAATTTGTGAACCAATAAATTAGCCGATAACACTGATAAGTAGTTGTGTTTCATATCATTTTCAGCCTGTATTGAAATTTCATAATGGTAAATTAACCGATCAAAAGCTGTTTCGGGAAGCGAGTGTACTTGATTTAAACGCAGACTTCTACAGCAGTGGGATTTTTCTGTCACAGAGAAGAAAAGGCTGCTTGCGGGAGAGATACAAGCCACCAGTGTGTGCTCTGGAATGCCCACTTCTGTGTGCATATTCCAGATGCGAAGGGTGGAAACTCATAATCGGAAAACACATGATTTTAGGAAAGCTTTTTTACAATAAAGACTTCATATTTTAGGTAATTCTATGGTCGCCTTTGTGTCGCGTATGTGTGTTGTGCTCTGAGTTAATAGCTTCTGAGACGTATAGTTTGCTCAAGAGTCTGTGTAGCTATAGCAGTGTTCATATCTCGGATACAAGTTAATGATGCTGCAGAATTTGTGTGTGGATGAAAGTTACTCACGATTTTCTCTGCAGTCGATAATTCGTGAAAACCTCTAGGACCTTCGTGGAGTCTGTAAAAGACCTTCCCAGTACCATGCAGGACAGGGGGGCGAAAAACGTAATTTCAGTGGTTAGTGTAACATTCACGTGATAAATTTTTGGCTACAGTGCGACGAGAGGAAATTATGCCTCTAACAGTTACAAACATTATCTATTCGACGTATCAAAAAACAGTGAAAATTTTTAAATATTAATTATTTACATAATATTCTATAATATAATTGGACATATCGATGTGTACAATACAAAGACAATGATATTTGTACATTCCTTTTATGATCTGCGTTTGTCTTCCTTTGTTTTTACCTTTTGTTGGATGGCTTTTGTAGGTTCAGCACACAAGACGCATATCAAACTGAGGTCTGTTAAGAAAGTGTAATTATTTGTTAATTATTACTTGAAAATAGAGTTCATTATAATTATGAACATGAGTGAATAATTATTTGTAACTGTAATTCCTCTCTCAGTAAGCATTATCTGTGTTAATTATTTCTTTCTGCTGAAAGGAGAGCAGCCATTGATGATAGCGATTTGTATCGCGCTTTTGTCTGTGTTTTCCTTTGAAACAAATCGAATGTTTGCTTGATGTAGTCTAAATAGTGCACAATACGAAAATAGATTTTATAGCGTTCAATAAGCATTTTCAATATTTACTTATTTGCTCTAACAATAGAAAGTCTCTATCAATTGCCTGCCGCCATCTCAACAATTATCTCAGCGGAAAATACTATTTTAAATCACGCAACTCTGCAGACATAAATGCCGAACGTAATACAAATGTGTAAAAATAAATGTGCACTGGTGGTTCCGAACTCATTTTATATGAAAATGATTCGAATCAGATTGGTTCTTTAAAAACAGTGCTCATTGCACTATCCTTATAAGAAATTTTTCTAGCTGATCTATGGAGCCGAAATTAATTACGCACGAGTTGCGAAGAATATTGGTTCAGGTAACATACGTCAGTGTTATGCGCGGCTGATATTCGGTGGTTTTAATGATCATTTTGCTGAAGATAACAGTTTCCATCGTAATCCATAGTTGTATTGAATCTGTTGTATGAACTGTGATTTAGTGACACACAACTTACAGACAACACTTTAACACGACGTTAACTTGGAGATCTTTAGCAACTTGATCAAATCTTTAGCCGGGAAAAAAATTATTTAGTAATTACCCAATGTAATAAAATAAGATTGTCATTTCCTTTTACAAATTAGTTAAATACCAAACCACTGAATAACACAGCGAACGCCACATTAGTGGGGCTGATTAGTTGGTTGGTTGGTTGGTTTGGGGAAGGAGACCAGACAGCGTGGTCATCGGTCTCATCGGATTAGGGAAGGATGGGGAAGGAAGTCGGCCGTGCCCTTTCAGAGGAACCATCCCGGCATTTGCCTGGAGTGATTTAGGGAAGGCTGATTAGTACAATACTTTTTAGTGTGTGGTGTAAAAACAAGTCTGTGGCCCATTTACCTTCCGTGTGAGTCACTCTGTTACGTGGGACTCACACTGTTACAATGGAAACGCAATAGATAACTGGAGGTAGTGTTTTAAGTAAACAGCGAGGTTTGTGAAAATTTTTAGAATGCATATGGCTTTCTTGGCAACTAAAGGGTTTATATTATTATTTGAAAACAATTTCTTTAAGTACTACCTTGAGGACTGTGCATTTCCTTGTTTTGCGGACATTAAAAAAACCTGTTAAATGCTGACCGATGATATAATTTGCATCGAGGTTAATGATGTGATCTCATGTTCTTCCTAGTGTTTTCAAATAGAGGAGAAGATTAATTAACCGGCTCTTGTATGAAGGCGAGATATATAACCTTACCTACAAATCAATAACGAAGCTTACCAATAAAGTGAGTATCTCCCCATTAACATAATACTTATTACTGAGCTTGTAACAAAAAAAAAAAAAAAAAACAGTGAAGCACTTCGACGGTATATATACGTTTAGCCTTTATTAAACGAAGAAATACTTTGAAATCCGGTGTTTAGAGTAAACTGGGCTTTTTAATTTTTTTTTTTTTTTTTTGGTCATCAGTCTACTGACTGGTTTGATGCGGCCCGCCACGAATTCCTTTCCTGCGCTAACCTCTTCATCTCAGAGTAGCACTTGCACCCTACTTCCTCAATTATTTGCTTGACGAATTCCAATCTCTGTCTTCCTCTACAGTTTTAGCCCTCTACAGCTCCCTCTAGTACCATGGAAGTCATTCCCTCATGTCTTGGCAGATGTCCTATCCTCCTGTCCCTTCTCCTTATCAGTGTTTTCCACATTCACCTTTCCTCTCCGATTCTGCGTAGAACCTCCTCATTCCTTACCTTATCAGTCCACCTAATTTTCAGCATTCGTCTATATCACCACATCTCAAATGCTTCGATTCTCTTCTGTTCCGGTTTTCCCACAGTCCATGTTTCACTACCATACAATGCTGTACTCCAGACGCACATCCTCAGAAATTTCCTCCTCAAATTAAGGCCGGTATTTGATATTAGTAGACTTCTCTTGGCCAGAATTGCCTTTTTTGCCATAGCGAGTCTGCTCCTGATGTCCGCCTTGCTCCGTCCGTCATCGGTTATTTTACTGCCTAGGTAGCAGAAGTCCTTAATTTCTTTGACTTCGTGACCATCAATCCTGATGTTAAGTTTCTCGCTGTTCTCATTTCTACTACTTGTCACTACCTTCGTCTTTCTCCGATTTACTCTCAAACCATACTGTGTGTTCATTAGACTGTTCATTCCGTTCAGCAGATAATTTATTTCTTCTTCACTTTCACTCAGGATTGCAATGTCATCAGCGCATTGTATCATTGATATCCTTTCACCTTGAATTTTAATTCCATTCCTGAACCATCCTTTTATTTCCATCATTGCTTCCTCGATGTACAGATTGAAGAGTAGGGGTGAAAGGCTCCAGCCTTGTCTTACATCGTTTTTATTACGAGCACTTCGTTCTTGATCGTCCACTCTTATTATTCCCTCTTGGTTGTTGTACATATTGTATAAATCTCGTCTCTCCCTATAGCTTACCCCTACTTATTTCAGAATCTCGAACAGCTTGCAGCATTTTATATTGTCGAACGCTTTTTCCAGGTCGACAAATCCTAAGAAAGTGTCTTGTTTTTTCGTTAGCCTTGCTTCCATTATTAGCCGTAACGTCAGAATTGCCTCTCTCGTCCCTTTACGTTTCCTAAAGCCAAACTGATCGTCACCTAGCGCATTCTCAATTTTCTTTTCCATTCTTCTGTATATTAATCTTGTAAGCAGCTTCGATGCATGAGCTGTTAAGCTGATTGTGCGACAATTCTCGCACTTGTCAGCTCTTGCCGTCTTCGTAATTGTGTGGATGATGCTTTTCCGAAAATCAGATGTTATATCGCCAGACTTTTATATTCTACACACCAACGTGAACAGTCGTTTTTTGCCACTTCCCGCAAAGTTTTTAGAAAATTTGATGGAGTGTTATCTATCCCTTCTGCCTTATTTGACCGTAAGTCCTCCAAAGCTCTTTTAAATTCCGATTCTAATACTGGATCCATTATCTCTTCTACATCGACTCCTGTTTCTTCTTTCGTCACATCAGACAAATCTTCACCCTCATAGAGGCTTTCGATGTATTCTTTCCACCTATCTGCTCTGTCCTCTGCATTAAACAGTGGAATTCCCGTTGCACTCTTATTGTTACCACTGTTGCTTTTAATGTCACCAAAGGTTGTTTTGACTTTCCTGTATGCTGAGTCTGTCCTTCCGACAATCATATCTTTTTCGATGTCTTCACATTTTTCCTGCAGCCATTTCGTCTTAGCTTCCCTGCACTTCGTCCACAGTTCGTGGTCGTGCGGTAGCATTCTCGCTTCCCACGCCCGGTTTCCCGGGTTCGGTTCCCGGTAGGGTCAGGGATTTTCTCTGCCTCGTGATTGGGTGTTGTGTGATGTCCTTAGGTTAGTTAGGTTTAAGTAGTTCTAAGTTCTAGGGGACTGATGACCATAGATGTTAAGTCCCATAGTGCTCAGAGCCTTCCCTGCACTTCCTACAGATTTCATTCCTCAACGACTTGTATTTCTGTATACCTGATTTTCCCGGAACGTGTTTGTACTTCCTCCTTTCATCAATCAACTGAAGTATTTCTTCTGTTACTCATGGTTTCTTCGCAGCTACCTTCTTTGTACCTATGTTTTCATTCCCAACTTCTGTGATGGCCCTTTCTTAGAGATGTCCATTCCTCTTCATCTGTACTGCCTACTACGCTATTCCTTATTGCTGTATCTATAGCGTTAGAGAACTTCAAACGTATCTCGTCATTCCTTAGTACTTCCGTATCCCACTTCTTTGCGGACTGATTCTTCCTGACTAATGTCTTGAACTTCAGGCTACTCTTCATCACTACTATATTGTGATCTGAGTCTATATCTGCTCCTGGGAACGCCTTACAATCCAGTATCTTATATCTGCTCCTGGGAACGCCTTACAATCCAGTATCTGATTTCGGAATCTCTGTCTAACCATGATGTAATCTAATTGAAATCTTCCCGTATCTCCCGGCCTTTTCCAAGTATACCTCCTCCTCTTGTGATTCTTGAACAGGGTATTCGCTATTACTAGCTGAAACTTGATACAGAACTCAATTAGTCTTTCTCCTCTTTCATTCCTTGTCCCATGCCCATATTCTCCCGTAACCTTTTCTTCTACTCCTTCCCCTACTGCTGCATTCCAGTCGCCCTTGACCATTAGATTTTCGTCCCCCTTTACTTACTGCATTACCCTTTCAATATCCTCATACAGTTTCTCTATCTGTTCGTCTTCAGCTTCGACGTCGGCATGTATACCTGAACTATTGTTGCCGGTGTTGGTCTGCTGTCGAATCTGATTAGAACAACCCAGTCACTGAACTGTTCACAGTAACACACCCTCTGCCCTATTTTCCTATTCATAACGAATCCTACACCTGTTATACCATTTTCTGCTGCTGTTGATATTACCCGATACTCATCTGACCAGAAATCCTTGGCTTCCTTCACTTCACTGACCCCTACTATATCGAGATTGAGCCTTGCATTTCCCTTTTCAGATTTTCTAGTTTCCCTACCACGTTCAAGCTCCTGACATTCCACGCCCCGACTCGTAGAACGCTATCCTTTCGTTGATTATTCAATCTTTTTCTCATGGTAACCTCCCCCTTGGCAGTCCCCTACCGGAGATCCGAATGGGGGACTATTCCGGAATCTTTTGCCAATGGAGAGATCATCATGACACTTCTTCTAATACAGGCCACATGTCCTGTGGATACACGTTACGTGTCTTTAATGCAGTGGTTTCCATTGCCTTCTGCATCCTCATGTCGTTGATCATTGCTGATTCTTCCGCCTTTAGGGGCAATTTCCCACCCCTAGGACAAGAGAGTGCCTTGAACCTCTATCCGCTCCTCCGCCCTCTTTGACAAGGCCGTTGGCAGAATGAGGCTGACTTCTATGCCGGAAGTTTTCGGCCACCAATGCTGATTATTTATCAAAACTTAGGCAGTGGCGGCGATCGAACACGGGACCGAAGAAGTTTTGATTATGAATCAAAGACGCTACCCCTAGACCACGGGTAGCTTACAGCTTTATTTCTGTCCAGTTCACTCTGTTGGTCCAGGTAGTCACTTATGGTCTGTGAAAATGCATCCACATTTGCTTCATTACTCTGCAATTCACAATGAAGTGCCTGACACAGGGTTCACCGAACCACTGTCATTCTTTTTCTCTAACGCACCACTTTGTTACAGCCCGCGGGAAACACAAATACATACGAGTACATCTGTCCGTGAGAGCTCTGATTTCTCATCTTTCATTACGATGATCATTGCGCCCTATGTAGGTGGGCATAATCCCAAATCTCCACACTCTGAGGAAAAAAATTGTGATTGAAATTTCGTGACAACTTCCAGCCACAAAGGAAAACGACTTCCGTTTAGTGATTGCCGCACCAGTTCACGTACCATATCCGTGACACTCTCTTCGCTATTTCGTGACAGAACAAGACGAGGTGCCCATCTCTGAACTTTTTCAGTGTCCTCCGTAGATCCAATATGATGCGTCTCCTACACCGCACAGGACTCCTCCGGAAGAGCACGGACAAGCGTAGTGTGCGCAGTCTCTTTCGAGACCCCGTCACACGTTTTAAGTATTTTGTAAATAAATTGGGGTTTTCGGTTTATTTTACCCACAACATTATATGTGATTGAACCAACTTAAGTTATTCGTAATAGATATCCATAAGTATGTAGTTGAGTTTATAGCCTTTATATTTGTGTGATTTTTTAGTATAACCGAAATTTAGTCGATTTCTTTTAGTACTCATGTGGTCGACTTCACCTTTTTAATTATTTAGAGTCAATTGCCACTTTTCGCACCATATAGATACCTCGTTTAAATTGTAGTGGAATTTGTTTTGAGCATCTGATGACTTTATAAGACCATAAATGACAGCTCCATCTTCCCACAATCTACGAGTGCTACTCATATTGTCTCCTAAATCGGTCATGTAGACGAGGAACAACAGAGGGCCTATAACACGCTACAGTCTGGAACCGCGCGGCCGTTACGGTCGCTGATTCGAATACTGCTTCGGGCAGGGATGTGTGTGATGCCCGTAGATTAGCCAGGTTTAAGTAGTTCCAAGTTCTAGGGAACTTATGAACTCAGAAGTTGAGTCCCATAGTGCTCAGAGCCATTTGAACCATTTTTTGAAGCCTATAACACTTCCTGGGGAACGCCAGGTATATTTTCTGTTTTACTCGATGACTTTCCGTCTGTTACTACGAACTGTGACCTTTCTGGCAGGAAGTCACAAATCCAGTCACACAACTGGGACGATCCTCCGCAGTCACGCAATTTGAACAGAAGCAGCTCCTGCCCGTGGAGAACGGTGTCAATAACTTCCAGGAAACCTAAAAATACGGAATTTCTGGAAACCTGCAGCTACGGAACACTATGACAACCCCGTCAATAGCGCTCATTACTTCCTGACAATAAATTGGTAGCTGTGTTTCACAAGCCGTTATCCGTTTTTCAATAAATTGTTTGCTTTGAGGTAACTCATAATCTTCGAACAGAATATATGTTCCTAAGCACTACGGCAAATCGACGTTTACGATTTGGGTCTGTAATTCAGCGGATTAAAGCCATTTCCTTTCTTAAATATTGGTGTGAGCTGCGCAGTTTTCCAGTGTTTAGGTAAGAATGACTCGACGAGAAAGCGCTTGTACATACTTCTATAAATATGAAACTACTTTATCAACATACTCTGAGAGGAACCTGTCTGGTATACAGTAAGGACCTGAGGCTTTGCTTTTATGATTTAAATTGCTGTGTTACACCAAGGATATCTGCTTGTAAGTTACTCACGTTTCCAGCTTATCTTGATTCGAATCTGGAATATTTACTTCGTCTTCTTTGGGGAAAGAATTTGCTAAATCCGCTTTTGGTAACTCTGCTTTAATGGCACTGTCATCAGCAGGGTGTTATAGTGTAATGGAGATATTCATTGCATATTTCCGCTTGCGTACTTTATATACGACCAGAATGTCTTTGGATCTTGTGCCACATTTTAGATTTAGTTTCGTTGTGCAAACTATTAAATGTATTTGTCATTCGAGTTCGGAGTAAATTTCTAAATTCTGTAAAACTTCAACACTCTTGGAGGTTTCGCGTTCATTCTAATTTGATGTGCTTTTTTCGTCGCTTTTGCAACAGTGTTCAGACCTGTACTGTGTAATGTAGGGGATCAGTAGCATTTCTTATTAATTTATTTGGTATATGTTACTCGAGAGCCGTCGATAGTATTTCTTTTAATTCAGAGCATTATATAAATAAATAAATGAAAAACTAAAAACTTTACGTAACCAGACTTCGTATCTTGTAAACGTTTTGTTATCTGGCTCGTTCGAGTAGCCACGCCTCCCTCAGCCAGTGACATGTAAATTCATTTCCCTTTTCCTTGTGCGACTGCTATTAACATCCACAGGAGGGAACAACGGATAATTTTCTGTGAAGTACAAAACGCCTGGTAGCTTTTATCACTACAATTCGCACTTAACTGATGACGTTCGCTTTACGTAACAACGGAAGCTTACTAGCTTATAAAAGGCGATGTTCCTAACTCCTGGCTACTATTCGCCATGCAGAAGACACTCATTGTCATCGTCGTGGTCGCCGCCTGTGTCGGTAAGTCAATTCGCCGAACAGAGCCACGTAACTTCGTTCGTAATCGACTCTTAGACGCATTTTCAATTTGTAACAGATATACCAATAACGATGTTTGACCTCTAACTACGTTTCGAAGAGGCGAACAGCTGGAAACGAATTACTTGTTGCTAATCTTTGAGACACTCCGTTCATCCATTCGTTCCCTATATGCATCCCCTTTCATCGAACTGCACTGTATGCGTTCACCAGTATACAAGCCTTTATTCATTTGTTCTTGTACACTGACTGACAGGACGGACTCAACAGCGTCATAGTTTTTGCTCTCACCTCATATTGCTTGACAGAAAATATTAAAGGTGGAACCATAGGCATAACTTTTTCTAGTAATATCTGATATGTGAAGAAAGGGAAACGTAAAGGATAAATGAGGCAAGCGTCGCGTACAGCAGAGTGACACTATGTGCACTTAATTACCTAGAAATAAACTCTGAGAAAGAAGATTAATGTTACCAGTCAGTAACTGCTAGCTCCAAAAACAGCACCCATTTGGAACAAAATGCAGCATGAAGTTGCTATGTTCACATATTCAGAGCTGTGATAGCATTCCCGTTTAGATGTTTAGGTAAGTGGAGTTCGTTTGACCAATATCTAACAGACGTTTCCTAAATTTCAATAACTCAATGAACGCTGTGCTTACATATCGTTGCGATGACAAGACTATAGAAATGAATTTTCTTCCAAAATATACGGGCTATACTACGGATTATTTATTGTGATAATTTGAAGAAGCAGTTACGACATAGATATCATACAAATTTCCACAAGCTAAACAGTAAATTAACTACCTTGATATTTCGTAAATAACTTTAATGAATACATAAATTTTTGTCGTTTTGTGCTCCATGGCTGCGTTTACATTCCAGTTTTGTTAAATTAAGAGTTAGTTCCATTGTAATGGGATGCAAAGAGATGACGCGCGATTATGGTAACTGTATGGTATTGTTCGTAGCGTTCGTCACATAGCTCGACAGGCGATCCTGCGGCAGTCAGTTCTAAAGCTAAACCCATTTTGCACATATTGGGTCATCCGTGAGGCAGCGTGGCTCATGTGCTGCTTCTTAACCGGACAGGGCTTTTTACTGAGTATTAACAGCTTTACGATACAAGGTCTAAATCTTTTGTGTCTCTTCCATTGTGTCGAACAATTTTCGTTCTCACGTATGCAGATAAAAGATTCCCATATTCCTCCCGCCTTGATTTGGAACGAAAAGGTTATTTGTTATGAAATTGACCACTACTGCTCCTAAAAAGGACAATCCTTGCGCCAGAATTACTTTACGAATATACTCTAAGACAAAAAGTGATGCATCACGAAGGGCTGGGACGGAACTCGGTTGATGTAATGTGCGTGTACAGTCAACAAATGATTGCAACTTGAGAAAAAATTCGATAGTTAATTCAAGAGGAAAAGCTTCATAAGTTGAGGAAGTCGTTTACGCTTTGGTCCACCTTTGGCGCTATGTAAGCAGTTATTAGTATTGACATTGTTTGATAGAATGGTTGCATGTCCTCCTGAAGGATACCTTGGTACATGCAGTCCCAATTGCTCTTTAGATCTTCAAAATGCCGAGTTGCTTGGAGGGTCTTTCCAATAATGCTCTAAACTTTCTCAACTGGGGTGAGAAAAGGTGACCTTACAGTGTAACGTAGGTTTTGGAAAGCACGAAGGCAAGCAGCTGAAAGTGTCGCCGTGTGCAGGAGGGCGTTATGTAGCTAAGATGTAAGCCCATAATGCCTTGCCATAAAGGGCAATAAAACGGGCTTAGAACATGCTGTAAAGTTGCGTGGATGACACTCAAAGGGGTCCTGCTATGATATGATATGGCACATCCATCCATGCGTGTCTGCAAGTACGTCTCCACTGGTCATCGGGGCTCAGTTTGAAGCGGGACTCATCACTGTAAACACCTCTACTCCAGTTAGTGAGATTACAAGTCGAATATGCCCGGCACCACTGATAATGGACCTGTTGTTGTACAGAGGTCAATGGATGTCGGTTCAAGGGTCGCCTCCACAGCAGGCGACTGGATCATGTACGAAACATAACTCTAAGGTAACAAAAGTGATGGGATAACGACATGCACACATGCAGGTGTCGGCAGTATCGGGTACACAAGGCGTAAAACGGCAGTGCGTTGGCGGAGCTTTCATTTGTGATCCGGTGGTTAGTGACAATCATTCTTTGCGCGCACTATTTGCGAGTGGAACATGGTTGTGGGGATCAGATAGTTGTACCAAAAGTACGGTCCGCCACTCACCATTAGGTGGCTTGCGGAGTATGATGTAGATGTAGATGTGATTCATGTACAATAATTTACCAAGTTAATTATGGCCTCAACAAGGTAATTAGCATACTTTGAACGCGGAAAGGCATTTGGAGCGAGACGATTGGGTAAGTACATTCTGGAGATCGTTTGGGAATTCAGAGTGTGCCGAGAATATGACGTTTCAGGCGGAGAATGCAGTGGTTGATGGCCTTCACTTAACGACCGACAGCAACTGAGTTAGATTGGTCAGTACTAACAGGCAATAACAATACGTGAAATAGCCGTAGTAATCAGTGTGAAACGTACGACTAACGTATCTGTTACGGCTGTGCTGCGAAAGATGTCGTTAGCGGGCTATGGCAGCAGACGACCGACCTGAGTGCCTTTGCTAACGGCATGACATCACTTGCAGTGCCTCTCCTGAGCCGATGACCATATCGGGTGGACCCTAAACGACAGGGAAACGGTGGTCATGTCAGACGAGTGCCTATTTCAGTTCGTAAGAGCTCATGCTAGTTTTTGAGTGTGTCACACACCCCACTTATCCACAAAACCAAGTTTTCAACAAGACACAGTGTAAGTTGGTAGTGGTTCAATAATGGTGAGAGCTCTGTTTCGATTCAATGGACTGGGTAGTTTAGTTCATCTGAACCTCTCATTGACTGGCGATGGTGAGAGATTGCAGGGTACAGTCAGTTCTGATACGGTGTTGTGTTCCTAGGGAAGTTGATCTTTATTACATGGTTGCTATAGTTGGAAATTATCTGACTTCATTCATATCATGAAATGGTTGGCAGTAGTTACGCTCTTGCTTGTGTGCACTACTGAAGGAATTGCGGTAAACTTTGCCTGCATCTAAAGGAAGAGGGTGCCGATTTAAACGACTGCAGTGAAAGCGTACGGTGGCTCAGAGCCGAGGGGACGTTTTTTCTGCAGGGTGAAAACGTGCTGCTAATCAGTCTCATTGTGCAGACTCGTTGGATGGCGCCAGTCGGCCGGCGGCCGCGTTCACATCGGCCAACTAGCTATGGGCAGAGCATTGATGATCAGCAAATAAATCAGAGGATGGGCCCTTGTTAGGCAGGAAGGCAATGAGACGACTGTGCGTTTCTGCGAATTTCCATAACCAGGGGCGCCCATACGTTAAGACTCAACTTCAAGACATATTTGTAAAGGCACAAGGGTTTAGCGAGTTTATGGCCATTCTTTGGAAAGTTCGAGATGGACGCTACAGGGTACATAGCAATCTTTGTATGTAAGACTGTGGTTCCATCGAGTTCATGCTTTTAGCAAACGTCACAGCGTAAACGTGGGAGAAAGAGGCCTATAATCTGAGTCTGTTTCTCCTTTTCTCCCAATTAATTCTTAAAGTCACTAATTGGTCAAATCTGTGTATGCAGAGAAAGGGAGAGCCTGTGCCAGTTTTCATCTGAACTGTCAGACGTACTGCTTTTAGCATCAAGCACACAACGAGTGGTGCGTGGGTGGACTTATTTGTTTTGAGTCATCCGTCTAAACATTTGACATATTCCGTCATTCATAGTTGTGGCATGGAGTCAAATTGGTTTGGCACAACAGCAAACTGGTCCACCTGCACACTAGAACCCATCGGGGTTTGAGAGGCTACGAATTAGCCAAACGCGAGACCGCCTACTTGCATCTTTCGGACGCGCGACATTAATAACAGTTTACTGCCGTCCATGACTCGGGTCGCCGAGCGCATCGCGGGGTGCCGCCCTGTCGAGCAGGTGGGTAAAGTGTTCGTTGCTATGGCGTAGGGCTCCAATATATTCTTCTCAGCACCATGCTTGACTGTAGCGTAGTTTTTGGGCCATACCGCGGATTCACATGTATGAAGTCAGGTAAAGCGTTTAGTGTTCTGGTTTGTGTCGTGTGTTGATCCCCAGGTGATCACTTTGTTCACCTTAGGCCGCATATCTTTGATAGCGTTTGTCCAAATAAAAAATGTGTGTGTCGTTTCTTTAGTCATTTTTTGTCTTGTGATGTTAAGAATGAATAAATCTGTTCTTATTTAGATCACAACTGCTCCGAGTGATATGATTCAACATTACCTTTGCCATATTTTTACTATAGTCATGATTGAAATTGAAAGTTGGATGTTTGCAATGGATATATTCGGCTAACAGAAGACCATTTGCAGTCATTCAGTGGTGGAATCATTATGGATGACAATGCGCCATGTGCCATTGTTCTAATTTGGTACGAAGAACATTCTACGAATAGATTGGTCACCTAGATCGTCCCACACGATTACAGTCAGGCGCTTATGGGACATAATCAAGGGCTCACTTCGAGCACAAAATCCAGCACTCGCAACGTTTTTGCAGTTGTGCACGGCTATATACGTAGTATGGGTCAATTTTACTGCATGAGACTTCCAACGACTTTTTGAGTCCATGCTAAAACGAGTTACTGCACTTCACTGGGCAACAGGACATCCGGCACGATATCCCATGACTTTTTCCGCCTCAGTGACAGCGCGTGGCCTCTCATGTGAGATGTCTGGTTGACCAAAAACTTGTGAAGGTCAAGGACGTGGTGGCTTCTGTGACAGGGACACAAATAACGAGATTCATAGGGTAGTGTTTGATACATCTCTAAACTGAACGTGATTCCCAGCAAGTCCGGCGTAATATCCAACACAAGTCGGTGAGATAGGTCAAGTCCGATGTCCGCAGTAGTAACAAAGGCTGAATGACAACGCTTAGACTAGACAGAGAGAGCGGAACAACAGAAAGACTAGACTAGACTACTCTAGAGAGCGGTGGGTCGTCTATTAAGTCGGTTTCGTGGCGGTACTAGCGGCGTGGGCTGAGGAGGTCTTGTCTCTAAGCCGACCGTAGATTTGCAGCGTAGTCACATGGGCTACGGCCAAATTCTACATGTGGACTCAGGTGGCGTAGTATTGACAGCACACGACGTCACACGAGGTAAAAAGTGTGCTTGCACCCTGGGGAGTTGGTGATGTAGACAAAGGTTATGTTAGTCACGTAACTTGTTTAGACGAAATCATTAACTGGGCAGCGAAGCACTGACGTGCTCATATTGGGGACAAGTTGGATGTAACACACATTCGTTCATGGTCAGTTCTAATCATCTAGCATTACAACTACTGGTGCCGGTATGGATTACATCATAATAGGGCAGTTTCGTTCTAATAACTCATTGCGTAATGTACGTCTTCTTTGATGTGGCGACAGCATTTCTGTCCAGCTGAGCTGCCGCTGCGAAATTTCACTCTTCATTTTTACCATCTACTGATACATGGTATTTGGATACCGTCAAGATGAAACGAAATCAGTAGTTTGTGTAACATGAAAGTTAATAATTTCTGGTCAGTTACAAAAAATACCTGCGACGTCAACACACGTACTCTAAGTCGTAGTTTTTGGAACACTGAAGAAAGATCGATATTCATATGCCTGATATTCATTGACGCATTGTCAGCGTGTTTTCAGAAAATTCGTTCTTGTGAAACGCAACCAGCTCTTCATTCGCAAGTAATAATGAGTGTTGTCGACGAGGGATCTCAAATTGATTCCATATTTCTAGTCTTCCAGAAGGCTTTTAACACTGTTCCTCATAAAAGACTTCTAATCAATTGCTTGCCAATGATGCATCACCTCAGTTACGTGACTAGACTCGTGCGCTCCTATCAAATGGGTCACAGTTCGTAGTAATCTACAGAAAATAATCGAGTAAAATAGAACTATTTCAATTCAATCTCGTACTTATTCTTCAGTAACGATTGTGGTAACTCTATGAAGAAAAACACGTCCGGTTTCTATAAAACAGAACTATTATCTGGCTTTCCCAAAATAAGAGTTATAGTCTTCTGCCCTCCCTAACCTATGTAAACATTTTAGGAGGCAATCTTGGTAGCCCTGTTAGACTGTTTGTAGAAGAAGCTATCGTTTGCCCTCTAGTGAAGTCTTTAGAATATCCAAACCATTTCCAAAACCGACACTACATCTACATCTACATCTACATTGATACTCCGCAAGCCACCCAACGGTGTGTGGCGGAGGGCACTTTACGTGCCACTGTCATTACCTCCCTTTCCTGTTCCAGTCGCGTACGGTTCGCGGGAAGAACGACTGTCTGAAAGCCTCCGTGCGCGCTCTAATCTCTCTAATTTTACATTCGTGATCTCCTCGAGAGGTATAAGTAGGGGGAAGCAATATATTCGATACCTCATCCAGAAACGCACCCTCTCGAAACCTGGCGAGCAAGTTACACCGCGATGCAGAGCGCCTCTCTTGCAGAGTCTGCCACTTGAGTTTATTAAACATCTCCGTAACGCTATCACGGTTACCAAATAACCCGGTAACGAAACGCGCCGCTCTTCTTTGGATCTTCTCTATCTCTTCCGTCAACCCGACCTGGTACGGATCCCACACTGATGAGCAATACTCAAGTATAGGTCGAACGAGTGTTTTGTAAGCCACCTCCTTTGTTGATGGACTACATTTTCTAAGGACTCTCGCAATGAATCTCAACCTGGTACCCGCCTTACCAACAATTAATTTTATATGATCATTCCACTTCAAATCGTTCCGCACGCATACTCCCAGATATTTTACAGACGTAACTGCTACCAGTGTTTGTTCCGCTATCATATAGTCATACAATAAAGGATCCTTCTTTCTATGTATTCGCAATACATTACATTTGTCTATGTTAAGGGTCAGTTGCCACTCCCTGCACCAAGTGCCTATCCGCTGCAGATCTTCCTGCATTTCGCTACAATTTTCTAATGCTGCAACTTCTCTGTATACTACAGCATCATCCGCGAAAAGCCGCATGGAACTTCCGACACTATCTACTAAGTCATTTATATATATTGTGAAAAGCAATGGTCCCATAACACTCCCCTGTGGCACGCCAGAGGTTACTTTAACGTCTGTAGACGTCTCTCCATTGATAACAACATGCTGTGTTCTGTTTGCTAAAAACTCTTCAATCCAGCCACACAGCTGGTCTGATATTCCGTAGGCTCTTACTTTGTTTATCAGGCGACAGTGCGGAACTGTATCGAACGCCTTCCGGAAGTCAAGAAAAATAGCATCTACCTGGGAGCCTGTATCTAATATTTTCTGGGTCTCATGAACAAATAAGGCGAATTAGGTCTCACACGATCGCTGTTTCCGGAATCCATGTTGATTCCTACATAGTAGATTCTGGGTTTCCAGAAATGACATGATACGAGAGCAAAAAACATGTTCTAAAATTCTACAAGAGATCGACGTAAGAGATATAGGTCTATAGTTTTGCGCATCTGCTCGACGACCCTTCTTGAAGACTGGGACTATCTGTGCTCTTTTCCAATCATTTGGAACCCTCCGTTCCTCTAGAGACTTGCGGTACACGGCTGTTAGAAGGGGGGCAAGTTCTTTCGCGTACTCTGTGTAGAATCGAATTGGTATCCCGTCAGGTCCAGTGGACTTTCCTCTATTGAGTGATTCCAGTTGCTTTTCTATTCCTTGGACACTTATTTCGATGTCAGCCATTTTTTCGTTTGTGCGAGGATTTAGAGAAGGAACTGCAGTGCGGTCTTCCTCTGTGAAACAGCTTTGGAAAAAGGTGTTTAGTATTTCAGCTTTACGCGTGTCATCCTCTGTTTCAATGCCATCATCATCCCGTAGTGTCTGCATAGGCTGTTTCGAGCCACTTACTGATTTAACGTAAGACCAGAACTTCCTAGGATTTTCTGTCAAGTCGGTACATAGAACTTTACTTTCGAATTCAATGAACGCTTCACGCATAGCCCTCCTTACGCCAACTTTGACATCGTTTAGCTTCCGTTTGTCTGAGAGGTTTTGGCTGCGTTTAAACTTGGAGTGGAGCTCTCTTTGCTTTCGCAGTAGTTTCCTATCTTTGTTGTTGTACCACTTTGGGTTTTTCCCGTCCCTCACAGTTTTACTCGGCACGTACCTGTCTAAAACGCATTTTACGATTGCCTTGAACTTTTTCCATAAACACTCAACATTGTCAGTGTCGGAACAGAAATTTTCGTTTTGATCTGTTAGGTAGTCTGAAATCTGCCTTCTATTACTCTTGCTAAACAGATAAACCTTCCTCCCTTTTTTTATATTCCTATTAACTTCCATATTCAGGGATGCTGCAACGGCCTTATGATCACTGATTCCCTGTTCTGTACATACAGAGTCGGAAAGTTCGGGTCTGTTTGTTATCGGTAGGTCCAAGATGTTATCTCCACGAGTCGGTTCTCTGTTTAATTGCTCGAGGTAATTTTCGGATAGTGCACTCAGTATAATGTCACTCGATGCTCCGTCCCTACCACCCGTCCTAAACATCTCAGTGTCCCAGTCTATATCTGGTAAATTGAAATCTCCACCTAAGACTATAACATGCTGAGAAAATTTATGTGAAATGTATTCCAAATTTTCTCTCAGTTGTTCTGCCACTAATGCTGCTGAGTCGGGAGGTCGGTAAAAGGAGCCAATTATTAACCTAGTTCGGTTGTTTAGTGTAACCTCCAACCATATTAATTCACAGGAGTTATCCACTTCTACTTCACTACAGGATAAACTACTACTAACTGTATCTGCATTGTGCGAAAAGTGACAATGGTCTCAGAATAGATAAACTATAAGGTCACCCAAATGAGTAAGAAAAGAAAGCCATTAAATTTTGGTTACACCAGAAATTACACAAGTTTAAAAGCTTCCAGTTGAACTAAGAATCTGTGAATTACTGTTAAGGACAATTTAAATTGGAAAGCCCAGATAGGTAACGTTATGGGGAAGACACCACATGGACTGTACTTCACCAAGACTTAGAAGGTATAACATTTCTACTAAAGAGACTGCTTACAGTACCCTTATACGTCCTTTGCAAGTCATTAAACGAATGGCGATTTCACTGCGACAGGATCTTCTCACGAAATTTCAGTCACCAATATTTTCCCTTAATGTGAAATTATTTTAGAGTCGCCTACCTACATAGGGAGAAATGACCATCTTAATAAAGTAAGAGAAATCAGAGTAGCTACAGAAGTATGTGTATGTAATTGTCTATTTTTCTCACGCGCTGGACCAATTTCTTGTGCATCAAATACTTTGCCGAACTCAAGCAGTGTCGTTATGGTAGCCACACGTTTGTCAGTGGCATATCTCAGGTCATCAGTTGGTACCGGGTGCTTACTTAAATCCGACTGATATATGCGGTATAAGTTGTACAAGTTTATCAGCTATGATGTGATATACAGCTATTGATTTTTTCTGATTTTTACCAAAGCTACAGAAATCCTTTAACAGGACGCAGGGCTCGTATTGTTATACTGAATTGAATGTTTTTTGTATGGAGCCATGAAACAGAAGCTCAAAAATTTAGCAACTTTCTTGGAAGCACTGTTTATTTGGAGCCTTTGTATTTCTACAGGGTGATTCACGAGGATATGCTAATATTTTCCTATGTTATTCTATAAGTAAAACTAAAGAAAACAGTGCAGATAAACACACATCCGAAAATGTTTAGTTACGGCGTTGTGGCTAGTAAAATATTTTGTCGGGAATTTAGCAACGTCGCTAATTTGAAGCCATGACTGTACGAGGTTAAAGCAAAGCGTGATTTCCATTCATTTTGTTTTTATTGATCAAGTGGATCTAATAAAACATGTACCAGACGTGTATCTGCAGTAGTTTTCCATAACATCCAGAGAAGTGAAGACGTAATTTCGTGAAATTTTAATTTATTAACTACTTGGCCTAATTCGTTGTTTAAATTCCCGACTATGCACAACGTTTTCAACAGAAGTAGTGGAGAACTTAATTTAAAAAAAACAGGGTAATAACGTTAAATGAAACTGTGTGAATATGTCTGATAATCTAATTTCATCAATACAATAGCACCTGTGAATTCATGTTGGATGTTCTGGAAAACTACTGCACGTCTGGGACATGTTTTATTAGATTCAGGAGACCAATAACAACAACAAAAATCTGAAATCGTGCCTTACTTTAATCTAAAAAAGGTTTTGCTATGGTTTCACATTAACGAACTTGCTAAATTATACGGAACAGCTATTATTAGCCGTAAATAAACATTTGCGGACCTATCTTCATTTGAACTTTTTTCTTTACTTGTACTTGCAGAGTAACATATTAAAATATTTCCATATCTTTGTGAACCATGCTGTAGGCAGTCCGCTTTGGACTGTCACGATCGATATATCTAACGTTCCTCCAAGTTGTGTGACTAAATTTGTGCTGTGTGGAGTAGACAATGGATATTAAATTATGCCCTCAGAGTTCTGTTGCTTAAATATTACCATATCTTTTACACTGTCAAACTTTCGCTGCAGCTACCTCTGTAACAAACTTCCTGGCAGATTAAATCTGTGTGCCTGACCGAGACTCGATCGGGACCTCTGCCTTTCTCGGGCAAGTGCTCTACCATCTGAGTTACCCAACCACGACTCACGCCCCGTCCTCACGGATTTACTTCTGCCAGTACCTCGTCTCCTACTTTCTAAACTTTACGAAAGCTCTTTTGCGAACCTTGCAGAACTAGCACTCCTGAAAGAAAGGACATTGCGGAGACATGGATTAGCCACAGCCTGGGGGATGTTTCCAGAATGAGATTTTCACTCTGCAAGGTTCGCAGGAGAGCTTCTGTAAAGTTTGGAAAGTAGAAGACGAGGTACTGGCAGAAGTAAAGCTGTGAGGACGGGGCATGAGCAGTGCTTGGATAGCTCAGCTGGTCGAGCACTTGCCCGCGAAAGGCAAAGGTCCCGATTTCGTGTCTCGGTCTGGCACACAGTTTTAATCTGTCAGGAAGTTTCATATCAGCACCCACTCCGCTGCAGAGTGAAATTCTCATTCTACATCTGTAAGTGTTTATTGCATGCAGTGAGACGCGTGGGGTGTAGCAGCAACAATCTCAAAATGTTGCGACTACACAATCTTCTTAGCTATATTATGGAGAGAGTTTCTCCTAGTAAGTTTCTGTTCACGCCTCGAATTAAGTTAAATTACTCTTATAGACACAGAAGTGAATGTAATTCCCATTGAATGGATGACAGTTTGGTAAATTATTACAGATTCTGGAACTGTTTTCTCACAACTCAGAGGTCAGTTGACCATAGTAAATACAGGAAAAGCATCGAGATACAGTACTGTGAGACTTTTGATGTGTAAAGTGAACATTTAGTAACTGTTTAGGTCTCTCATCTAAATAAGTTCAATTTTCTGTTGTGAATGATGAATGTACTGGTGCAATTGCGTTGTATGAAACATATTAAAACTACAAAACAATTCCTTTGCGCAGGAGCCATCTCTGCACAGGTGGTATGTCCCAAGGAGTGCCTAGGGCTGGCAGGAGGGCCTCCGGTTGCAGAAGACCAACTGCAGTCTGGTTTGTATATTAGCACTACATATGTCTGAAAAATGTACTAAAAGAAATATTTTTTTAAATTAATTGAGTATTCCAAAAATTATGCGATTTTTATGCTCATATTCTTTTCAATTCTTCGTTGCTATTTTTATACAATTAATAAGTACTGATATTTGTTGGTGCTTGTGGTAGTTTAAAATATTTACTGCTAAGTTTTAAATATATTTTCAAGGTCATATTTTTATGATGAAAAATTACATATGTTACTTTGCTTTTAATCAGCGATTTTATTTTCAAGCGATGAATTTATGTCAATCCTTACAGTTTGAGCACGACTATTAAGTAAATAAAATTTGCAGCACCTTTTAAACGTAAAGAAGTGCCCTAGAAAAAGATTTTGACACTAACTTGTGAAACTATATTTGCAAGAAAGTAAAATTCTGACATCAAAGAATACCAAATAGTAAGGCAGACAACACACTTCAGTTACTTATCTTATAGTTGGTAATTATTAGTGTCCGCAAATCGGTCTAAGCTGTTTCGAACAAACACAGCTGCCTCGTGGTATTGATTATAACATGGGTTAAATGGTTATCACAGGTAACAATTACAACCATCAATAGCCGAATAAGTTGCACACTTAACAGGTATTACCTGAGCCCGGTTTGTCGTAATCGTTGCTATGAATTAGTAGATACACTAGTGGAAACTCACCGAACTACAACCAAACTAACTCTTAACGTATCCGCCTCTTACAAGTAAGGCCGTTTGTCGTAAGATATCACTTACAATTTTCGTACAAAAACCCATTTACCCAAAGACGGCACTAACCTTGCCTTATCCAGCTGAACCGCAGTGACCAACATACGTTTTTCCTTATTGCCACACTTCAGTATTTGACAGTAAATAACGTGCAATGCGAAAACACAATGCAGTTCTTATCGTAGACTTCCCAACAAAAGGTAACACTTAAATACGCACACACTTAACGGCGTTTAGAAAACTTCATAAAACACATACAGTGAAACTCAGTGCTCGCTCGGACATGGATATCATTAACTCGAGTTCTCGGTGAATCCAAACAGATACAAACTTGATCGAGTGAGGTTCGCGCGACTCTCTCCGTCGGAGGTTCGCGTCCTCCCTTGGGAATGGGTGTAAGTGTAGTCCTTACCGTAACTTATTTTAAATTATATTCAGTAGTGTGTAAGCCTAGGAACCGATAACGTCAGCAATTTGGTCATATAGGAACTTACCACAAATTTCCAAAAAATAGTACATCCTTGCTTAGTCCCGGTTCCTTAACCGTTTAAACAGAACCACAGAGAGATGTGCGTAATTGATTCCCCGTCAGTACACTCTCTCAACTAATCGTGCAATCCCTGATATAGGCTATCAGTACAAGCTATCAGGCTAATTCCGCAAATCCAGAGATCTCAATGCACAATTGATAGTAAAAAACACCAGACAGACAAACTAATGATAACTTATACTCCGGGCAATTTGCATGCAGAAAAGAAAGGTAAACGTCCCGAACCACAAATTACACCTCATTGCACTAACATCGTAAGCTAATCAGAACGCACTTTCCTTAATTGACGGAAACGCACCGACGCGCACAAAACTCACAGCAAAAGATGTAGATTTCGGCGTGTTGTTGCCTGCACCAGAAACGAACACTAAAGTAGAGCTGGTAGAATGTAGCTGATTGTAGCTCCTGCTTTCAGCATCCGTAAGTGGATTACCACGTCATCGGGTAGCTGAAAGAAGCGATTGTAAACACTTTTACTTCCAGGAAAATACTCAGCAGTAACTAACTCAACTTTCCTGCACAGGACGCGATTGGAGGGACCTGCCCAGTCAAAGTCTACAAGCGCCACTTCCCGCCTCAGCGACCACAGCAAATAGCAAGCCGATACCCCTGGATAGCAACGTTAGCGAAGAGTATAATCGATGGTTGTCGTATTTTAAGGTAATTAGTTTAACACTAAGTGCATGTGGTTTTTTTTAGGAGTAGTCTGAACTTTACTTCTTACTCATTGAAGGCGTTGTGTCCCAAACTCGAAGGCAAATTTAAATTCCCTGACGGAAAATATGTCACAACACCAAGAATAATTAATGTGGAGGACGGTGGAGCTGTTGTGTGATGATGCTCCATATGGGTTCGATTGGAGACAGATGTGATGATAGAGCAGGCTGGGGCAACATGTCGACACTTTGTAGAGCATGTTGAGTGAAAACAACTGTATGTGGGAAATACACCCTGGAACGCTGTTCATGAATGGCATCACAATAGGTTCAATCTACAGGTTGACGTACAGATTTGCTGTCAGAGTGCGTTGGATAGCCATAAGAGTACTCCATCTGATATATGAAATCGCATCGCAGACCATAACTCTACGTATAGGTCCATTGCGTCTAGAAAGTAGACAGGTTGGCCGCAGGCCCTCAAATGATGTCCCAGTAACCAACACACAGCCGTCACTGGCAAAGAGACAGAGCCTGCTTTCACCAGAAAACACGACAGACTGCCACCGCGCTGTCCAATGGTTTGGGCACAGCGGAATGCACGCTACAAGGCGTCTGGCTCAGAGCTGTCCTTGAAGTAACAGATTTATAACAGCTTTCTATGGCGCTATGATGTCAACCGCTGCTGAAATATGCCCCAGAACTACACGCCGAACGTATGGTCTTCGTAGTGCCACGTAGCCATCCGGAGACCGATCTTCTTGCGACTGTTTAATCTCGTGACGACCGATTTCAGCAGTAGCGCAGAGTGGCTACGTTCCTGCCAAGTCTTTCTACAGTATCGGAGACGGAGCATCCAGCTTCTAGTACTATATTACACGACCTCGTTCAAACCTAGTCACCATAAACGTGTTCTTGACTAACAGCAGCACACCGTGTCCACTATCAAAAGTAACTAGTGCTCACGGCTGCTACAGCGTGTATTTAGAGTAGCTCTGATGTCTCACAACTATTTCTTGGTGTTGCGACTTTTTCCGCCATTGAAGGCTAGCCAAGGCTCGCACGATGCCGTGTGGTATATTTTGGAAAATGGTACGCCTGATAGTGTCGATACCTATTGCTTCAGAAGGGATTCTCATTACAGCTTTTCTAATTTCGGAAATTCTTCCTCGAAATCTAAGCTCTCGTACAGTGCCACCTAAGGTATGCCATATTTTTGCATTGCAGACTTATTGCTTTCCCCGGTTGAGCAATTTTCTGTATCCTTCGTAGCACCAGCTAGCATCATACCTGTGGATGAATATTTGACATAACTGAAAGTTTTGTATTATTCGTATATGAGCCATGAACTTATTAATAAGTTTCTGGATCTTTGCTCAGTTGTTGGTTCACTGATTATTTGATGTTACAGCGTTTATGAGCACTACCCTCCAGAGATCCACGGTCGATATGATTAATGTTCCCATAAGCTGCGTGGCCGGCCATAGGTGGCCGAGCGGTTCTAGGCGCTACAGTCTGGAACCGCGTGACCGCCACGGTCGCAGGTTCGAATCCTCCCTCGGGCATGGATGTGTGTAATGTCCTTAGGTTAGTTAGGTTTAACTGGTTCTAAGTTCTAGGGGACTGATGACATCAGATGTTTAGTCCCATAGGCTCAGAGCCATTTGAGCCAATACTATTTGAGTAATACAACCCAGTACGTTTTCCTTGTCGGCAAGCGTTTACCAGAGACAAGTGCATTGTCAGGAATGTCTCTGGGGAGCATGATTTCACAGCTTTTATCCTCTATATACGTAAGTGATCGGACAGGCTACAGAGATTTACGTCTTTCTGCTGATGATTCTGTGATGTACGGCAAGGTGTCGACGTTGACTGGCTGTAGGACGACGCAAGATGACGTTAACAGAATTTCTAGTTTGTGTGATTAGTTGCAACGTGCTTTAAATTTAGAAAGATATAAGATAATGTGATCGAGTAGGAAAAAAACAATTACTGTAACTTTAGAATACAGAGTTAGTCGTGTGGTGCATAACACACTCATCGATTCAACATCTAGGCGAAAATTTACAAATCAATATGAAATGGAACGATGAGGTCAGGGTTTTAGCAGGAAAGGCGAATGATCGACTTCGGTTTATTGGAAGGATTTTGGGTAAATGTAGCTCATTTATAACGGAGGCGGCATATAGAACGCTGGTGCGACCCTTTCTTGTGTACTGCTCATGTGCTTGGGATACTCACCAGGTCGGGTTAAAGGAAAACATCGCAATAATTCAGATTCGTGCTGTTAAATTTGTTACCGGATGGTTCGATCAGCAGGGAAATATACTTTGTGGACTCAAATGAGAACCTCGGAGGGCAGACGGCGCACTTCCCTCGAGGCACCATCCCAGAAATTTAGAGAACTCGGTTTTAAGGCTGACAGCAGAACTATTCTATTGCCGCCATCGTACGTTTCGTGCAAGGACCACGAGACAACAGAAGCTGGGTCTCGTGTGGAGGCTTGTAGACAGTAGTTTTGTCCTCGCCCTATTTGCGAGTGCAATAGGGAAAGAAATGACTAGAAGTGATGCTGTGTAAACGAATAAGAGGCTGAACGTTTACTGTGAAATAATTCTCAAGACTTATTTTGTTTAAACGACTCAGTAAGTGCATATGCTGAAGTGAAACATGAGAAACATTTCTCGCAGAAGTGGTCTATCGCTGCATGTGCTTCATAAATTGGCTATAGTGTCTTCTTTTTTAAAAATCTAGTAGTCACGAAAATGATTACAGCGATGTTTGAAATGTGCACGTGAAACTCTCTTGAATCGATCTTGATCGATGCTGAAAAATATGCAAATCGCGACAGGAATGACTCGAAAAAAAAATTATGTTATAATATGTTATGTATAAAGTGTATCACTAAGATCGTTTATCAGGCTATTTATAAAGGAATCCTGGAACCGTATCTGTGTAACTCTGACTTCATTTCATTAAGGTAAATGCAGGCACAACACCTAGCTGTGTCAAAAAATGTTGCCCAGGAGACGTAACAACACCGCAGCTCCTGTTGAAGGCCTGAAACAAACTCAGTTAGATTCATATAAGTTTTAGTGCATTGTGAAGGCTGTGATTGTCTTAGACGCTTCTGCAAACGGTATCTGATATAAGCCTGGTTTAGGTCCAGTGTAATTAATATCTCTGACTTATCGTAGCACGAAAACATGAATGGAAGTCTCGTAGTGAAATAGACTGGAGGATTACTTTGTAATTCATTTCTCTTTAATCAGCTGCTGGCCAAACCCCGCCTCATCTTTTCAGAACTAAAAATATTAGTCAATATAATGATGACACAAAGTCTAATTATTCCTTCACGTATCAACTAACCGATATTGGCTAAGGTTGTGTCATCCGTGAGGGTAAGAGTCGGTATGACTGTTACCTTTTCTTCACGTTATAACTGACATCAGTTTCGTCGCTCCCAAGTCATCAGTGGGAACGTCAGGAAAGAAATCCAGTAAGTATATGGCCTTCTCGATTGACAAGTGATCGATCTCGACGTCTTCCTTGCCCCCAACGGAATTACCAATGGTATCGTAAGCTCACAAAATTTACATGTTTGTGCTTTGTAAAGCTACCCTCTGGCTCGAATGTTTTGTCAAATAACAGCCCAAAGTTTGCAATACTGCTAAATGACTTCCCCCTCTCACGCGGAATTTGAAGTTAAATAGTGGTATTTAATCGGAGTCGCTTAGTAATAACATCTCGTCCGAATTTTCCATCTTACATGTACCCACATCTGAAACCAATGACGGAATTTTTCAAGTTGAATCGCTATTCCGGTAACAATTCCCGCTGACTAAGGAAATTTAACTGCGTGAGTTAAAGCATACACAGTTTTTTTTCGCATATAACGCAAATGAAGGGAACAGTAGCAGTAAATCCTGCTGTCCTACTGCACATGTCAGACATAATAATTAAAACAGTTTCCGTTCCGTGCAGCTAGTCACTAAGACATTGCACATTTTCCCTTACGTACCAGCTGGCAAACTCACTTAACATGGTTGGTACTCACTCACCCGAAACATTTCGGCACTAATTCTATTCTCATTACCGCCCTTACCCAATGTTGTCTCTACCTACAGCTTATTAAACTCGATTCTATCTTGTTCATCAACAGCACCACGAAAGCAAAAAGTTAAATAAAGTACAGATAATCTTAGCTGTTGTGGACTTTTACTAACAGCCTACATTTTAAATAGATGACGTGTAACTAGCGTTCAGAAGTTGAAAATATTTAATATGACTGTCGTTGTAGCAAGTCGTATGGACTACTAGTATACTACTACAACTACATTTATCACTACAACTTAAATTTCTGAATTAACTTTAAATGATAAAAGTTTAAAAGTACTGTAGAATATGGCACAAGCATTCTTGGGAACCAGTATACATTTTTTTCAAAATTTTTAAATATGAAGTACATGACTAGATTATAGTACTGACGAGAGATGGGTGTAAAGTACACCTTCCCCGTTGGTGCCGGAGGAATTTAGTTGTAGGGAGGACGGTTCCAGTTCTTCGAAGAATGAAAGTAATGTCAACTTGTCTACAAACGTCATTTCAGTAACAGACACGGCTGTAGTCATACATTCCCCGCCCGACGTCGGCAGCATGCCGGTTGATACAACACTTCATTTAAACTTCCGACATAGTAACATTCCTACTTATTTTTAATTCTGAACTCAGTTTCACTTTTCTCGAAGCATTAAACGTAACAGCTCTGAGGCAGACACGGTGAAACAGACCACTTCAAATAGAACGCCGGCCACGCATCTTAAACATAGAATTAATAGAATGTAAAGCTATTATAAAATATAAGGCACATAGTGTTCTCAACCACACTCCGCTGCCACTACAGAACTCAACCAAGGAGAGTGGTAGTAGTGGTAGTACTGAGTTGGTTTTATATATATATATATATATATATATATATATATATATATATATATATATATATATGTGTGTGTGTGTGTGTGTGTGTGTGGGTGTGTGGGTGTGTGTGTGTCTGTGTGTGTTTGGTTTCGCTATATTTATTAAAATCCACTGCTTGGTATAAAAACAACCTCGCAGTCATTCAACTCCTCAATAAGATAAGCTTCAGAGACGGTAAACAGGAAAAGAAATCACACAATAAGCTTTTGAACATCATAATAAATTAAAATCCGACACCACTGGAACGGTACCATGTCCATCGCGGCATAATTCTTGACGTTTCCACAATGTAAATCATGAATCTTTGCCTATTGTCAGTTTGAAATTGTTAATTGTTAACTCTTCACCCACGACGATAATACAACACTTACTTGAACCGTAATAGTTTTTCTGTGATGCCTCCTCGACACATAGACTTTCTGTTGTGTCAAACTAAGAAGAGATATTAAAAGACTATGCCTTGGTCAAAAACGTTTACTGATATATGCCGCCTTTCGCAATTGAAAGCTATGCAGTATTCATACACTTTGCCAACAACGATGGGTGAGAACGTAGCAAACAACCCCATTTATAAAATACTGATTGACATTTGTGCACGATGAGTGTACAGACGGTCTGTTGCTGTTCCTATCTCTCTGCTATAGACGTGCACAGCAACAAAATAGCTAAGGAGACACTTCCTGCAAACGTAACATACAGGTCCTTGTGTATTCTCTGCAATTCTTATGCTACATTCGTTGATATAAGAAGTTAATTGTGGAACGTGATGATGGCTCGAGATATGATAGAAACAAAGTAATAACCAAGTTCTTTTTCTTGTCCTCCTCTCTAGCGTCCAGGGCTTCGTCCATCTAGGGGCTAAACCACGACGCAAGAAGGTGGATGAGCTCTTACAAACCAACAACCTCACTGACGTACAACGGCTACTGACAATTCCAGGCCTGTTGCTGTTCACCACCGTAGTAATGATAACATCTTCACTAATAAATGCAGACTATTTGCTACGATATCTGTCGCTCTTTCAATAATACGAGTAATAACAGCACCATATGCAGAAATAACTCGCACGAATATTAATTTCCACAATTCTATTGGAAATAAACTACTTCTTTTCCTCATGATGATTTGATTTATTTTGTCAATTCATCCCAAAACTTCAGTCTCAATAAATAAGCTCTTCCTTTCACATTTTTCCTAACTGCCTACAACAAAATATCCTCGTTTCCACACTAGTTCAGTCATAAACGACTGATCCTTGCTTTGTGCAATACGAAGTTAACAAAATAGAAGTTATGACTGTGATTAACAATAACACTGGTCAATCATTACTAAGGTATTAAAAATTGTAATGACACACATAGATACCTGCATTTCACCCAGTACAACTAAAGAAGCAGCGAAGTGCCACAGAAACAGTACAACTAAAGAAGCAGCGAAGTGCCACAGAAAGAATACGACCGTTTGATGAAAGATATTATCCAGCAACAAAATACAAACTTACATGAAAAAGAATTCGTTAGAAAAGAGAAAATTTTGTTTACGATGAATATACACACCAAGGGCATTAGTTATAGGGTCGTAAAAGGTAGGAGAACCAAAATAATGCCAATCAGAGAGTTCAGATAGAAAAATGCAACTAGAACGCCATCTGAAATCACTATTTCGTAAACAGCAGCACACCTTGCCTTGTTAATTCGCTTAAAGTTCTATTTCAGTTGACAGATCGCAATTTCACTCATGGGACCGTCTCCTCAAACTAAATACATAGGGTTTTCTTTCAAACCTAAGCCCCAGTTTGGTACTAGGTCAGTTTGGGGAACCATGTAACCCTGACTGCTGCTATTATCGGAAATAATCAGAATGACGGTATACAATTAATAGTAGCTATTAGCAACGGATGATCCAGTCTCTGACGACGCCCTAATTCACACTCTATCTCTCTTCAGTCCTCTGAAACCCTACTCCTTTCTTATATTTTCATAAAGTCAGAAACTTCCTCATAACAAATCTGAAATACAAATCGTCAAGTAGGAAGGTATTTACTGTATTGTACTGTAAAAATCATCCGACATTACGGTAAACAACATTGTCAACAAAGTATATGAGATAGGATATTTGGCGATTTGGGAGAAGAAGATATTGCAGGTCTTGTAAATAAAACCGTTTTAAATCCAAACTACACTGCAAGGCCAGCTTATGTAAGAGAGTCGCTAGAAGCTGCACCATAATGACACTCGGCGCCCAATCTCATGGCAAAACCACTTGGACTCCGATACCTTTTGAGGAAGGTCTGAAGCAGACACACACAACCTGCACACTCTCCATGCCTATGTTTATCAGGCGAATACAGCATTCACTATTGAAGGTACCTGGCGACTTAGCAGAAGATTTTATTCAGTGCATTCATTCTGGGATTAACACATTCATGCTAGGACTCGATTTACAAATTTTAACATCTCGCTTGCCAGACTCAGACCTGTGGTGTTGCTGTCACCTGTGGGAGCCACACGGCATGGCCCAAAGGTGAGTAAATTGTGTATATCATGGTGTTGCATGTGAACTAATAAATTCACCTTGGTTCTTTGAACGTTAGTACTGCTTTTATATATGTATAATAAAAATGGGGGTCCCTATTCAAAAAAACGCAGTTGATATCGTTTGACCTATGGCAGCGCCACCTAGCGGGCCAACCATAGCTCCATCTCGTTTCCCACTTCAAGCTAGGCGAGCTTCGTTCTTTGTGGTTTTAAGGACCACCCTTATATATATATATATATATATATATATATATATATATATATGTGTGTGTGTGTGTGTGTGTGTGTGTGTGTGTGTGTGTTTGTGTGTATGTATGTATAATGTATTGTGCTGGTGCTCTGAGTACACACTCGAGAATGTACATAAGGTTTGTGCCCTGCTTTGTCCCCTGCTCTTAGCCAGCAAATTCTATAGTTTTTTGTGTGACATATTTCCCATGCTAATTCTGAATTTGGTCAACAGTGGTTATAGTTTTTTTGGAATGACATTTTAAAGAACTGTTCCATTTCTAACATGGGCATTAGTCTCTGAAAGTTGCCACAAAACTTTTTCAGAGGGCGATATGAAAATACTTTATTCCATATCGTCTTACAAGTGACCAAGATGGTATTCAGTAATACATTAGAAATTCCGCAAGAGCTGCGGTCGTTGACTGGTCGAGACACGCATCTGCCAGCTGCAGTGTCTCCTCAACGGATGTTCGCCAGTATCTGAGTGAACAGGGGACGAGCATGTCTAATTCTGGACAAACAAAGTTTCAATTAATCGCTACAGGTAGCAGACTATACTGGACAGACTAACCTGACCAGTTTGCAAAATGCCGCTAGATGGTACTTGGGCGTGGCTGGTAAGTTGTGAAACCAAACATACTCGTTCATTTCTATGGCTCTGAAATAGCAGATTTGGGTTAGCCAAGACAGTGGCTGTTTTCATTTCACTATTTGTTTCTTTACATTTGCTAGATAATACAGGAGAGGTTTCCAAGAACTGAAAGCTTTCTAGCTGGCTGCACGACGTATCAGTCCTGTCAAGAGGATTGGCCACCATAAAAATGTTAATCCCTGTGAGAGGCGCGGCCTAAGGTGGGCAGATAGGCATTCATGACCACTCTAACAACCCAACCCCTCTTTCTCCCTCCGCCGGCTGACCAGGAAGCACTTATTTGTCGTAAGAATCATAGAATTCTCCGCAGAAGCCATTTAGTCATATAAGAGACCACTAGCCGGGTGTGGTTTCCCTCATGCCGCCTAAATTTTCAATACAACGTCTCATAATAACGTCCGGTTTAAACATAGAGAATGTAGATTTGTGGCTCGGTCATGCTATTAATTTCTGGCATGCCCACACGTTTTCGTTCTTTCCACTTGCGGAACATTGGACAGGCCCTTTTGAGAATTGTACCATGTAGTAGGGGAGTTCTTCTGCCTTCCTCAACACCTAAGAGCTCTATTGGGTCAAAAAAGAGAAAAATCTACAAGAATAGGAGATCGTTTAACACCTTCATTAGGCTTTTTCTGGTCGGCATTTGTAATCTTCGTCACCATTGTCCAACGAATTTCTTCTCTGGCGAAATGCAGCGAAGATCCAAAGAGAAGCAAAAGGAGATCACCTTTTCAAAAGAGTGGAGAAGATATTACAAATATTTCCTATCCTTTGGACTTACGCTATACCAGAAACTGCTTCTGTCATGAAAGAGGAAGCTTTAAATTATATGGAGTTATGAATTGCTCGACATGAAAAAATACTGCTATGGAAGTTACTCCACTTGTTCATATTAAGGACGTGACAATTATAAATTCATGTTCGCATGTGTGTTGCTATGTGCTTTGGCAAGCTTCCTCGCCATTATCCCACCCCTTGAAATACGACATGTAACCATATTTCGGATGTAGGAAATCCTAGCAGTGGGAACTAGCCTCTTGTAGTTTGTAAAATAACCAAGACAGTCGTAACTACTCATTTGTCCTGTGTGAAAATGGCAAAGGTTTTGATTTTATATGGGGAAAACACATCAATTTACACGTAAGAAACTAGTCCACATGTCATCTATATCTACATCTACATCCATACTCCACAAGCCACCTCACGGTGTGTGGCGTGGACTGGACGGTTTTTTAGGTTAGAAGGCCTCGGGAAAGTACGGGGTGGGCTGCAATCTCAAAGGCTGCATGGCAAATACAGGACGTGCTTGGATCAAAGAACAGTCGGAATTGTAGTTGTAAATTGTTGTAGTTGTGGTGGGAAAGTCCCTGAGCTTCAAGCGCTAATAGAAAGCACAGAAGCTGAAATCGTTATAGGTACAGAAAGCTGGCTATAGCCTGAAATAAGTTCTGCGGAAATTTTTACGAAGTCTCAGACGGTGTTTAGGATAGATAGATTAGGCACAATTGGTGGTGGAGTGTTTGTGTCTGTCAGTAGTGGTTTGTCTTGTAGTGAAGTCGAAGTAGGAACTCTGTGCGAAATGATATGGGTGGAGGTTATACTTAACAGTCGAACTAAGTTAATAATAGGCTCCTTCTACCGTCCCCCAGACTCCGATGATATAGTTGCTGAACAGTCCAGAGAAAATTTGAGTCTCTTAACAAACAGATACCCCACTCATACGGTTATAGTTGGTGGGGACTTCAAACTTCCTTCGATATGTTGGCAAAAATACTTGTTCAAAACCGGTGGTAGGCAGAAAACATCTTCCGAGATTGTCCTAAATGCTTTCTCCGATAATTATTTCGACCAGTTAGTCCACGAACCCACGCGAATTGTAAATGGTTGCGAAAACACACTTGACCTCTTAGCCACAAACAATCCAGAGCTAATGGAGAGCATCATGACTGATACAGGGATTAGTGATCACCCGTTTCTTCCAAATCCACCAGAAAGACACGCAAAATAATTTTATTTAAAAAAGCGGATAAAGTGTCACTAGAAGCCTTCCTAAGAGACAATCTCCATTCCTTCCGAACTGACTATGCAAATGTAGACGAGATATGGCTCAAATACAAAGATATAGCAGCAACAGCAATTGAGAGATTCATACCTCATAAATTGGTAAGAGATGGAACTGATCCCCCATGGTGCACAAAACAGGTACGAACGCTGTTGCAGAGGCAATGGAAAAAGCATGCGAAGTTTAGAAGAACGCGAATTCCCGAAGGTCTGCTAAAATTTACAGACGCGCGAAATTTGGCACGGACTTCAATGCGAGATGCCTTTAATAGGTTCCACAACGAAACATTGTCTCGAAATTTGGTAGGAAATCCGAAGAAATTCCTGGTCGCATGTAAAGTACACAAGCGGCAAGACGCAGTCAATATCTTCGCTGTGCAGTGCCGATGGTACTGTTACCGACGTCTGTGCCGCTAAAGCGGAGTTATTGAACGAAGTTTTCCGAAATTCCTTCACCAGGGAAGACGAATGGAATATTCCAGAATTTGAAACACGAACAGCTGCTAGCATGAGTTTTTTAGAAGTAGATACCTTAGGGGTTGCGAAGCAACTCAAATCGCTTGGTATGGGCAAGTCTTCAGGTCGTGATTGTATACCGATTAGGTTCATTTCAGATTACGCTGATACAATAGTTCCCTACTTAGCAATCATATACAACCGCTCGCTCACCGATAGATCTGTACCTGCAAATTTGAAAATTGCGCAGGTCGCACCAGTGTTTAAGAAGGGTAGTAGGAGTAATCCATCGAACTACAGAACTACATCATTGACGTCGGTTTGCAGTGGGGTTTTGGAGCATATACTGCATTCAAACATTATGAATCACCTCCAAGGGAACGATCTATTGATACGTAATCAGCATGGTTTCAGAAATCATCGTTCTTGTGCAACGCAGCTAGCTCTTTATTCGCACGAAGTAATGGCCGCTATCGACAGGGGATCTCTAGTTGATTCCGTATTTCTAGATTTCCGGAAAGCTTTTGACACCGTTCCTCACAAGCGACTTCTAATCAAGCTGCGGGCCTATGGGGTATCGTCTCAGTTGTGCGACTGGATTCGTGATTTCCTGTCAGAGAGGACGCAGTTCGTAGTAATAGACGGCAAATAATCGAGTAAAACTGAAGTGATATCAGGTGTTCCCCAGGAAAGCGTCCTGAGACCTCTGCTGTTCCTGATCTATATAAACGACCTGGGTGACAATCTGAGCAGTTCTCTTAGGTTGTTCGCAGATGATGCTGTAATATACCGTCTAGTAAGGTCATCCGAAGACCAGTATCAGTTGCAAAGCGATTTAGAAAAGATTGCTGTATGGTGTGGCAGGAGGCAGTTGATGCTAAATAACGAAAAGTGGGAGGTGATCCACATGAGTTCCAAAAGAAATCCGCTGGAATTCGATTACTCGATAAATAGTACAATTCTCAAGACTGTCAATTCAACTAAATTCCTGGGTGTAAAAATTACGAGCAACTTCAGTTGGAAAGACCACATAGGTAATATTGTGGGGAAGGAGAGCCAAAGGTTGCGTTTCATTGGCAGGACACTTAGAAGATGCAACAAGTCCACTAAAGAGACAGCTTACACTACACTCGTTCGTCCTCTGATAGAATACTGCTGCGCGGTGTGGGATCCTTACCAGGTGGGATTGACGGAGGACATCGAAAGGGCGCAAAAAAGGGCAGCTCGTTTTGTATTATCACGTAATAGGGGAGAGAGTGTGGCAGATATGATACGCGACTTGGGATGGAAGTCATTAAAGCAATGACGTTTTTCGTCGCGGCGAGATCTATTTACGAAATTTCAGTCACCAACTTTCTCTTCTGAATGCGAAAATATTTTGTTGAGCCCAACCTACATAGGTAGAAAAGATCATCAAAAAAAATAAGCTGTTCGGGAGAGGAATGGCAGGGAGATAGTATGATTGTGGTTCGATGAACCCTCTGCCAAGCACTTAAATGTAAATTGCAGAGTAATCACGTAGATGTACATGTAGATGTAGATGTACCTACACAAAGCTAGCAACAAACTCTCGGACCCCTGATACCCAGAATCAGTGATGTTTTTCGTTCCAAAGATTGACAAACAGGCTGTTAAGCAGGAAGACATATTTTGGCTCTTCAGTGTCTGTATAAGTTTTATGACTATAACGAATTCGCATTTACAAACAAATCATAAAGCTAATATGTATATTATTCTGCTTACAATGTAATGACATTGATGTCTGTATATGTATTGCGCTAGAAAACAAACTTTCTACTGTAGTAGCAATAAAACGTGTGTGTGGATGATCAAATGTGAAACTTAAGCAAGTACACCAAAGAACGAAACTCTTCTTTAATAACCATTGACATGACAGTCTGAAGGCCCTGTTCGCAGTTTTTCTTTGGTTTTAAGCTAAACATGATCCAAAGACGGTGTAAGAGAGAAAATATTAATCCAAGGTTAAAAATAGCCCTACCTCTGGCAGCACATCTTGCGTAAAAGTACACTTATTTGTAAGAACGCTACATTGAAAGATGTGCCTCAACCACAGCTAGATGTAATAAAAAATTTATATATACACTTTTTTCTCAGACTCAAATATGGACTGCACTCATGTATATGCACTAGATTGTAATCCGACGGACAAACAACTTGAACTTCTGTGGCCCGTATTCCATTCTACTTGTTATGTAATCAAAGACAACACAATACTATATCTATTGTATGTAAGAAAAGTTTTTGGCTGAACATATAAACAGATATAAATAGAAGGCTACAGAATGTCAAAAGTACTGTTAACAGTGTAATATTTCCATACAAAAAAAATTGACATACTTATTCGCTTTCTTATAACTCTGTAATAACTGGCTGCATTCAGGCGAGGTTTCGTAGGCTGCATGTTTATCGACGTAATTGTCCACTTTTTTTTATAACAGCTCATAAATGTATCGGACGCTCTTTAGAACACTCATCTTGTTCCTACATCTTGAGCCTAGCAGACTGAGGTGATTTGGGGGAGGGAACCAAACAGCTAGGTCATCGGACCCATCAGTGTAGGGAAGGATGGGGAAAGATGTCGGCCGTACCCTTTCGTAGGAACCTACCCTGCATTGGCCTGAGGCGATTTACGGAAATCACGGAACATCGGAAGGAAGATGGCCGAGAGCGGTTTTGAACCGACGTCGTCGCGAGTGCAAGTCCATTGTGCCAACCACTGCGCCACCTTACTCAGTGACTAAAGTGAGACCAGTACGTACTCGCGCCATTGACTTCTTGTTGTATGTAATAAATACGCAACCATGATACTAGAACTATTTAAATATTACGCCATTTCTTATTTAAGATTTGTGTTTCTGACACCAATAACCTTAGGAACTTTGGTTTTTTTCAAGCTTTTTTTCTGAAATGTTTCGTGATTTATCTGCCGGTCGAACGATCGAGCAAGTGGGTGTTCTATTGTAATTTATTCCACTATTAAAGTCGAACCTTCTTCTTTGCTGACGTTATCCTTTGAATAAAGTTGCGATTCTGAATCTCTGCTTATACATTTTCTTTTATCATCCCCGTCATTAGATATTTCACGTAATGAAGATCAGTATTTTTCAATATTCCGTAGTATTCATGACAAGTCACTTAATCAGGTTACTTAAACTTAATACAATTCATCAATTTTAGTGAACGACATATTTTTGTCGAGATCGTTCAGTGCGTTGTTCGTGACTCTCCATTTGGTAAAACTGCCATTATCACCTTTGTACATAAACCATGTCGTCTCGATACTGTGTATTATGTAAACTTTCTAATATAATTTCCTAAATTAGAATAATTATACAAAAATGGTTCAAATGGCTCTGAGCACTATGGGACTCAACATCTGTGGTCGTAAGTCCCCTAGAACTTACAACTACTTAAACCTAAGTAACCTAAGGACATCACACGCATCCATGCCCGAGGCAGGATTCGAACCTGCGATCGTAGCAGCCGCGCGTTTCCTGACTGAGCGCCTAGAACCGCTTGACCACCGCGGCCGGTTAGAATAATTATACACAAATTCAAAACTGGTTGCAGCTTTTCCCTGAAGCATACCCAGTTGCACAAATTTTCAACGACCACACAATTATATTGTTTACTCAGACTTGTGATGCATTGTTATTTAGACATCAGGTATGCTAGAAATAGCAATGTTGGTAAAGGATTTTTGTATATAACGTATTTTTCACCTAGTAAAGATTTTAGTTCATTCTTAATTAGCTTTGCAATGCAGGTCGTTAACAAGTCACTGTTGGACATAATATGCCACTTAGAGCAACGTCATGATACCTACAGAACCTATATAAATACAAAACTTCGTGTTAAACATCTTGCTGGCGCTGAAAGTGTGCGTATTGTTTGCGTTTCTCTACATTTCTAAAAGTGAACGTATTTCATTCAGTTTCTCCTCATTTCACAGCAGACAAGAAAATATTGCTGTTAGTCTTTGCTGATTGACAACACTCTTCTATTAAAGAAGAGTATAGGGGCTTGTTTCTTATCTGACAGGAGCATTTATCAGCTGGTAAGTTATAAGGCATTTTAATAGTAAGAACGACTTAACAGACTTTTTATAGTGTAACAGGCGTTAGATGTTATGTTTGATGATTACAGTTAGTAGAGTCTCATAAACCATCATGTTCACTACATATCCATCTGACGCACATCTTCTGGAGATAAGTGTTCCTAGGTTCGCATTTATCGAAAAATGCAATATTTTTGTCATCAGCTCCCTCAAAAGTTAAACTTTTCAGAACAGCAGAATGCATAATAAAATACTAAAACATGTAAAACATTTCATTATAGCTGTAAGAGAACTGCACTACCTAGACATAAACTTCTTTACCGTTCCGGTGTGGAGTAGTATTCTGTGGGCGGCTGGCACTGTGATGATACGTGTTGCTTGAAGTTCAGTGGTATGGAAATTTTTTATCTGGATGAATAACCGGGCTTGTCGTGATTGAGGAGGAGATATATTAATGCGGGAAGAAGGAATTTACTGTCCTGGATTACGAGATATAATTAGGTCATGGAAATGCCAATCAAACACGCAAAGTCCACATCAACATTGCAACAGTCTACGTAAGTTCGACGATCTTTTGTAAAGTACTTCACCTCGATGACAGGTTTTCGTTCAAGTTAAGGACTTTGAAACCTGAATATGTTGCAGAGAGCTACAATTTTGAATAGGCTCGGTTACACCTCATTTTCCTAAATTTACCTTGGTTGTTATTTAAAGTCTGGCATCATAACGTAATGTTGCTTCACAAACATCGATTTCAGCAATTGCAGTGGGCTGATAGATTTATTATTTCCATGGTTGTGTATGTACTGCTATCATTATTGTTTAGTGCATGATTAGTAATGTAGTGACAAGAATGGGTTTGACTGGGTTCTTTAAATTGTTATCGTAGCATCATGCTATGCATTCACTTCTGCAGTGCAATATCTGCATCAACCAACCTATTATTAGTGTTTTACGTCTTTCTAATTGCAAGGTTTCAGTTCATCCACGTAAAAGTAAAAGATTATTAGTATGGTTAGTTAAAATTTGGTTGAACCATTCTTGTTACACCGCTTGTGAAATACTTTATCTGTCAAAAGAGCCATGTTCTTCATTTTTCACATGTTCTCCGTGTGCCCCACGTTTTGCGTGTTTAGAGTGACGCATAAAGCGATGGCGTAAGTCGTGGTGCTAACGTATCTTACCCAATGCGATAGCATTACGACGCAGTTGGGGTTGACACGTTTGTCTCCTCTGATGTGGAAGAATCAGTTTCAGCAGTTGTGACTGAACCATATGTTGCTGTGTCAGCAACTGTTGTTTCTTCTTCTGCTAAGGTCGATGCATTTGTTGTGGTTGAAGAAGTTGTTCAAATGGCTCTGACCACTATGGGACTTAACTTCTGAGGCCATCAGTCCCCTAGAACTTAGAACTACTTAAACCTAACTAACCTAAGGGCATCACACACATCCATGCCCGAGGCAGGATTCGAACCTGCGACCGTTGCGGTCGCGCAGTTCCAGACTGAAGCGCCTAGAACCGCTCGGCCACAGTGCCGGCCGAAGAAGTTGTCCCCTCTGATGTTGTCTCCACAGCTCACTCAGTTGTTTCACTGGGATCAGTCCTTTCTGTAGTTGATGATGTAGGTACTGTGTCGCTGAACGGAACTTCTTGGCAGACACCCATGGGTCTGTACCGGCAGACGCGACAACGACGGGGAGAACCAGAGCACATGTAAACGGTAACACCTTCGGAAGCAGGTGAATACTCTTTATCATTTGAAAACCTGCTATAGCCACAACACATGGGTGACACTTGTCACCATGTCAAATGAGTCGAGGGTCGACACCAAACTCATGATAATGAAAAATCCTCTCTGGATATTGCTAACACATGGATATTACCACACGTAGATTGAATATTCCAGAAACAGTGAAGAGTGTCGTGTGTACACAGTTCCAAGTCGCAAAAGTCACTTAAGGATCGTATAAATGGCCAGAAATGGGACGTAGTAAACATTTATAGAGTCAGTGAGTAGTAATTATGGACGCAGTAAGCGCCAGCGTCTAGGACACAGCAGTTGATGAAGGAACAGTATTACTTAGCCTATGAGTGGCCAGTGCTACATCTGATAGATGAGTAGCATGAGTAGCAGTCTAACAAATGTCACACACCCACACACACCCACACACGCACCCACACACACACGCACACACACACACACACACACACACACACACACACACACACACACACACTTATATATATATATATATACTCCTGGAAACTGAAATAAGAACACCGTGAATTCATTGTCCCAGGAAGGGGAAACTTTGTTGACACATTCCTGGGGTCAGATACATCACACGATCACACTGACAGAACCACAGGCACATAGACACAGGCAACAGAGCATGCACAATGTCGGCACTAGTACAGTGTATATCCACCTTTCGCAGCAATGCAGGCTGCTATTCTCCCATGGAGACGATCGTAGAGATGCTGGATGTAGTCCTGTGGAATGGCTTGCCATGCCATTTCCACCTGGCGCCTCAGTTGGACCAGCGTTCGTGCTGGACGTGCAGACCGCATGAGACGACGCTTCATCCAGTCCCAAACATGCTCAATGGGGGACAGATCCGGAGATCTTGCTGGCCAGGGTAGTTGACTTACACCTTCTAGAGCACGTTGGGTGGCACGGGATACATGCGGACGTGCATTGTCCTGTTGGAACTGCAAGTTCCCTTGCCGGTCTAGGAATGGTAGAACGATGGGTTCGATGACGGTTTGGATGTACCGTGCACTATTCAGTGTCCCCTCGACGATCACCAGTGGTGTACGGCCAGTGTAGGAGATCGCTCCCCACACCATGATGCCGGGTGTTGGCCCTGTGTGCCTCGGTCGTATGCAGTCCTGATTGTGGCGCTCACCTGCACGGCGCCAAACACGCATACGACCATCATTGGCACCAAGGCAGAAGCGACTCTCATTGCTGAAGACGACACGTCTCCATTCGTCCCTCCACTCACGCCTGTCGCGACACCACTGGAGGCGGGCTGCACGATGTTGGGGCGTGAGCGGAAGACGGCCTAACGGTGTGCGGGACCGTAGCCCAGCTTCATGGAGACGGTTGCGAATGGTCCTCGCCGATACCCCAGGAGCAACAGTGTCCCTAATTTGCTGGGAAATGGCGGTGCGGTCCCCTACGGCACTGCGTAGGATCCTACGGTCTTGGCGTGCATCCGTGCGTCGCTGCGGTCCGGTCCCAGGTCGACGGGCACGTGCACCTTCCGCCGACCACTGGCGACAACATCAATGTACTGTGGAGACCTCACGCCTGACGTGTTGAGCAATTCGGCGGTACGTCCACCCGGCCTCCCGCATGCCCACTATACGCCGTCAAAGTATACTGTGTAAGCGGCCAAGTTCTATTTATTAATATTAAATCTATTCAAGTCTTAGAGATGCATGTAATATAAAATATTAAATATTTATATCCATGTATAACAGTCATACATACCGTCAAAGTATTCTGATATAAATGATCGTCAAGTTAAAAATGTGCTTGCTAATACTCAGACTGCGTCAGTATTTATACAAAAACCTAATGTGGACAGAGGGAAATTTAGCCAGAGTACATAGTAAACCAAAGTCGCCAATATAAAGATTAAAATGCGGTACGCATTGTCTTTAGTTAAAAGTTTTTCCCCCTTTGGCTAAACGAACGCCTATCATTAAAAACATATACTGATATACTATATGTGAAATTAGACTCTCAATTGAAATTCATAAAAAGTACAAATAATATGCGATACAACCCTTAGCCTGGTTAGGTAACGTACTACTTTTATGAATGCCAGTATAAAAAATGGCCCTAACCAGGCGAGAGTTGTACTGAATATAATTGGTACTTTTTATTGATTTCAACAACGAGTATATCAGTATATGTTTTAATTACAGACGCTCGTTTAGCCAAGGGAGAAATTTTTTTTACTAAAGACAATGCATACTGAATTTTAACCTTTATATTGGCGGCACTGGCTTACTATGTACTCTGGCTAAGGTGCCGTCTGCTGGCATTAGGATTTTATTTAAATACTGACGTAATCTGAGTGTTATCGAGCACATGGTTAACTTAACCATGATTTATATCAGAATATTTTAACGCTATGTATGAACGTGGTACATGGCTGTAAATATTTTATATTTCATGCATCACTAAGACTTGTATAGATTTAATCTTAATTAATTGAACCTCGTCGCTTAGACAGTATTTATAATTAAAACAGGTCTGAAGATGGCGATAAGCCGAAACCGGTCGTAAAGTGGATAGAAATATATGTGATCAAGAAGGACTTGTGAAAATAAAAGTGCTCAAAATAAAATGATCGTGGACTCATATACGGACTTAATGTCTTCAATTGATAATAAATTTTCTGGAGACTGAGAATCTTATCTCAACGAATCAGCATGCTTTCCGAAAGTATCGCTAGTGCGAAGCTCAGCTTGCCCTTTTCTCACATGATATGCTGCGAATTATGGATGAAGCGCAACAGGCAAATCGCATACTTCTAGATTTCCGGAGAACGTTTGGACCGGAACCCCTTCGAAGCCTGTTAAAGAAGGTACGAGCATATGGATTAGTTTCACAGATACGTGAGTGTCTCAAATATTTCTTAAGTTATAGAACCCAGGATGTGGCCTTCGACGGCCAGTTTTCGTCAGAAACAAGGATATCGTCAGGAGTGCTCCATGGAAGTGCGACAGGTCCACCGTTGTCCTCTACATAATATACAAATGATTTGGCGGACCGGGTGAACATCAATTTGCGGTTGTTTGCAAACGATGCTGTGGTGTAAGGCAAGTGTCGAACGTGAGTGACTGTAGGAGGACAAAATATGACTTAGACAAAATTTATAGTTGGCGTGATGAATGGCACTAGCTCCAAATGTAGAAAAATGAAAGTGAATGTGGATGATAAACCGTAATACTGGGATACAGCGTTAATAGTGCCCTGTTTGCCACAGTCACGTCGTTTAAATACATAGGCGCAATGCTGCAAGCGATATGAAACGGAACGAGCATGTGAGAATTGTTGTGAGGAAGGCGAAAGGTCGAATTCTGTTTATTGGGACAAACATAAGTAAATGAGACCACATATAGGACGCTAGTGCAACCTATTCTTGGGTACTGCTCCTGTTTTTGGAGCCATACTGGGTCACATTAAAGTAAGACATCGAAGCAATTCAGAGACGGGCAATTAGATATTTTACTAACAGGCCCGAGCGTCGCCTAAGTGTTCCGGACAAGGTGCAGGATCTAAAATGAGGATTCTGGGCGGGAAGGAGACATTATGTACCAGGAACACTATTGAGATTATTTAGAGAACCAACATTTGAAGGTGACAGAAGATCGGTTCTACTGCCGCCACAGTATTTTGCCCACAAGGACCGTGAAGATAATTAGCACACATACGAAGGCACATACACAATCATTTTCCTCTCGAACTGTTTTTGAGTGGATCAGGAAAGGGGACGACTGACAAGGGTACGGAGTACACTCCACCACTCGTCGTATGGTGGATTGCGGAAACAGAAAAGAATCTTTGATAAGGATGGAGACATGTGAAAGTAGCAAGATAATACGCACTCCTTAAAAAAAAGTTTCTTTATTCCTGATTATATGTGAGGTGTTTGACCATCTGCTATACAAGGTAAATGGGTGTAAGTGCAGACATGTCTACTGGTGACTGAGGACGGTGTACTGAAGAATATTGAATCAGTATTTAAGTCGATTGTAGACTAATAATTACGGCTATTATAATTCTTACTTTTTCTGTCACGATAGTAGTACCTCCACGGAAGTGTTGTACAAGTACGCCACTAACATTCATTTTCACCCTGTGTAACAAGTCAATTATCGATTTGTGTACGTGTGGAAGCAAAACGGATAGTATATACCGAAAGGCATAGTCCACTTTGTTGTGCAGTTGCGACCATGGAGAAAACATGAATTATTGTTCGTGGGTAGACTGATGCAGAAGAAAAAACCAACACATTGATGTGTGTACGTATAAAGGTACCACATATAAAAATATCTGCATCGATAACTTCCACACCCTGTACATTCCTGAGCCACTCCTCGAACCAACATTTTACTGTCGTAATTTCTTTACTGTGATTTCATATAATTACAAATGGCATTCCCATTGTGAAGAGACGAGCCATCTGTCTCTTGTTCTAATCTATATAAAATGCACTACCTAGGGTGCTTAGCTTGGACCTGTTCTGTCATCTAATGAATCAATGGCCACTTCGCCTAACTGCTAAATCAGCTTCTACCTGACCAGTTATTACATCACTGGCCTCTTCGCACAACTCTCGCAGGGACAGTTACTGTCCAAAACATTGCTAACTGAGATGATGTGTTGTCGTAAACATTACACTAAATGAAATATATATATATATATATATATATATATATATATATATATATATATATATATATACACTCCTGGAAATGGAAAAAAGAACACATTGACACCGGTGTGTCAGACGCACCATACTTGCTCCGGACACTGCGAGAGGGCTGTACAAGCAATGACCACACGCACGGCACAGCGGACACACCAGGAACCGCGGTGTTGGCCGTCGAATGGCGCTAGCTGCGCAGCATTTGTGCACCACCGCCGTCAGTGTCAGCCAGTTGGCCGTGGCATACGGAGCTCCATCGCAGTCTTTAACACTGGTAGCATGCCGCGACAGCGTGGACGTGAACCGTATGTGCAGTTGACGGACTTTGAGCGAGGGCGTATAGTGGGCATGCGGGAGGCCGGGTGGACGTACCGCCGAATTGCTCAACACGTCAGGCGTGAGGTCTCCACAGTACATTGATGTTGTCGCCAGTGGTCGGCGGAAGGTGCACGTGCCCGTCGACCTGGGACCGGACCGCAGCGACGCACGGATGCACGCCAAGACCGTAGGATCCTACGCAGTGCCGTAGGGGACCGCACCGCCATTTCCCAGCAAATTAGGGACACTGTTGCTCCTGGGGTATCGGCGAGGACCATTCGCAACCGTCTCCATGAAGCTGGGCTACGGTCCCGCACACCGTTAGGCCGTCTTCCGCTCACGCCCCAACATCGTGCAGCCCGCCTCCAGTGGTGTCGCGACAGGCGTGAGTGGAGGGACGAATGGAGACGTGTCGTCTTCAGCAATGAGAGTCGCTTCTGCCTTGGTGCCAATGATGGTCGTATGCGTGTTTGGCGCCGTGCAGGTGAGCGCCACAATCAGGACTGCATACGACCGAGGCACACAGGGCCAACACCCGGCATCATGGTGTGGGGAGCGATCTCCTACACTGGCCGTACACCACTGGTGATCGTCGAGGGGACACTGAATAGTGCACGGTACATCCAAACCGTCATCGAACCCATCGTTCTACCATTCCTAGACCGGCAAGGGAACTTGCAGTTCCAACAGGACAATGCACGTCCGCATGTATCCCGTGCCACCCAACGTGCTCTAGAAGGTGTAAGTCAACTACCCTGGCCAGCAAGATCTCCGGATCTGTCCCCCATTGAGCATGTTTGGGACTGGATGAAGCGTCGTCTCATGCGGTCTGCACGTCCAGCACGAACGCTGGTCCAACTGAGGCGCCAGGTGGAAATGGCATGGCAAGCCATTCCACAGGACTACATCCAGCATCTCTACGATCGTCTCCATGGGAGAATAGCAGCCTGCATTGCTGCGAAAGGTGGATATACACTGTACTAGTGCCGACATTGTGCATGCTCTGTTGCCTGTGTCTATGTGCCTGTGGTTCTGTCAGTGTGATCGTGTGATGTATCTGACCCCAGGAATGTGTCAACAAAGTTTCCCCTTCCTGGGACAATGAATTCACGGTGTTCTTATTTCAGTTTCCAGGAGTATATATATATATATATAAGTGTGTGTGTGTGTGTGTGTGTGTGTGTGTGTGTGTGTGTGTGTGTGTGTGCGTGTGTGTGTGGGTGCGTGTGTGGGTGTGTGTGGGTGTGTGACATTTGTTAGACTGCTACTCATGCTACTCATCTATCAGATGTAGCACTGGCCACTCATAGGCTAAGTAATACTGTTCCTTCATCAACTGCTGTGTCCTAGACGCTGGCGCTTACTGCGTCCATAATTACTACTCACTGACTCTATAAATGTTTACTACGTCCCATTTCTGGCCATTTATACGATCCTTAAGTGACTTTTGCGACTTGGAACTGTGTACACACGACACTCTTCACTGTTTCTGGAATATTCAATCTACGTGTGGTAATATCCATGTGTTAGCAATATCCAGAGAGGATTTTTCATTATCATGAGTTTGGTGTCGACCCTCGACTCATTTGACATGGTGACAAGTGTCACCCATGTGTTGTGGCTATAGCAGGTTTTCAAATGATAAAGAGTATTCACCTGCTTCCGAAGGTGTTACCGTTTACATGTGCTCTGGTTCTCCCCGTCGTTGTCGCGTCTGCCGGTACAGACCCATGGGTGTCTGCCAAGAAGTTCCGTTCAGCGACACAGTACCTACATCATCAACTACAGAAAGGACTGATCCCAGTGAAACAACTGAGTGAGCTGTGGAGACAACATCAGAGGGGACAACTTCTTCGGCCGGCACTGTGGCCGAGCGGTTCTAGGCGCTTCAGTCTGGAACTGCGCGACCGCAACGGTCGCAGGTTCGAATCCTGCCTCGGGCATGGATGTGTGTGATGCCCTTAGGTTAGTTAGGTTTAAGTAGTTCTAAGTTCTAGGGGACTGATGGCCTCAGAAGTTAAGTCCCATAGTGGTCAGAGCCATTTGAACAACTTCTTCAACCACAACAAATGCATCGACCTTAGCAGAAGAAGAAACAACAGTTGCTGACACAGCAACATATGGTTCAGTCACAACTGCTGAAACTGATTCTTCCACATCAGAGGAGACAAACGTGTCAACCCCAACTGCGTCGTAATGCTATCGCATTGGGTAAGATACGTTAGCACCACGACTTACGCCATCGCTTTATGCGTCACTCTAAACACGCAAAACGTGGGGCACACGGAGAACATGTGAAAAATGAAGAACATGGCTCTTTTGACAGATAAAGTATTTCACAAGCGGTGTAACAAGAATGGTTCAACCAAATTTTAACTAACCATACTAATAATCTTTTACTTTTACGTGGATGAACTGAAACCTTGCAATTAGAAAGACGTAAAACACTAATAATAGGTTGGTTGATGCAGATATTGCACTGCAGAAGTGAATGCATAGCATGATGCTACGATAACAATTTAAAGAACCCAGTCAAACCCATTCTTGTCACTACATTACTAATCATGCACTAAACAATAATGATAGCAGTACATACACAACCATGGAAATAATAAATCTATCAGCCCACTGCAATTGCTGAAATCGATGTTTGTGAAGCAACATTACGTTATGATGCCAGACTTTAAATAACAACCAAGGTAAATTTAGGAAAATGAGGTGTAACCGAGCCTATTCAAAATTGTAGCTCTCTGCAACATATTCAGGTTTCAAAGTCCTTAACTTGAACGAAAACCTGTCATCGAGGTGAAGTACTTTACAAAAGATCGTCGAACTTACGTAGACTGTTGCAATGTTGATGTGGACTTTGCGTGTTTGATTGGCATTTCCATGACCTAATTATATCTCGTAATCCAGGACAGTAAATTCCTTCTTCCCGCATTAATATATCTCCTCCTCAATCACGACAAGCCCGGTTATTCATCCAGATAAAAAATTTCCATACCACTGAACTTCAAGCAACACGTATCATCACAGTGCCAGCCGCCCACAGAATACTACTCCACACCGGAACGGTAAAGAAGTTTATGTCTAGGTAGTGCAGTTCTCTTACAGCTATAATGAAATGTTTTACATGTTTTAGTATTTTATTATGCATTCTGCTGTTCTGAAAAGTTTAACTTTTGAGGGAGCTGATGACAAAAATATTGCATTTTTCGATAAATGCGAACCTAGGAACACTTATCTCCAGAAGATGTGCGTCAGATGGATATGTAGTGAACATGATGGTTTATGAGACTCTACTAACTGTAATCATCAAACATAACATCTAACGCCTGTTACACTATAAAAAGTCTGTTAAGTCGTTCTTACTATTAAAATGCCTTATAACTTACCAGCTGATAAATGCTCCTGTCAGATAAGAAACAAGCCCCTATACTCTTCTTTAATAGAAGAGTGTTGTCAATCAGCAAAGACTAACAGCAATATTTTCTTGTCTGCTGTGAAATGAGGAGAAACTGAATGAAATACGTTCACTTTTAGAAATGTAGAGAAACGCAAACAATACGCAACCCTTTCAGCGCCAGCAAGATGTTTAACACGAAGTTTTGTATTTATATAGGTTCTGTAGGTATCATGACGTTGCTCTAAGTGGCATATTATGTCCAACAGTGACTTGTTAACGACCTGCATTGCAAAGCTAATTAAGAATGAACTAAAATCTTTACTAGGTGAAAAATACGTTATATACAAAAATCCTTTACCAACATTGCTATTTCTAGCATACCTGATGTCTAAATAACAATGCATCACAAGTCTGAGTAAACAATATAATTGTGTGGTCGTTGAAAATTTGTGCAACTGGGTATGCTTCAGGGAAAAGCTGCAACCAGTTTTGAATTTGTGTATAATTATTCTAACCGGCCGCGGTGGTCAAGCGGTTCTAGGCGCTCAGTCAGGAAACGCGCGGCTGCTACGATCGCAGGTTCGAATCCTGCCTCGGGCATGGATGCGTGTGATGTCCTTAGGTTACTTAGGTTTAAGTAGTTGTAAGTTCTAGGGGACTTACGACCACAGATGTTGAGTCCCATAGTGCTCAGAGCCATTTGAACCATTTTTGTATAATTATTCTAATTTAGGAAATTATATTAGAAAGTTTACATAATACACAGTATCGAGACGACATGGTTTATGTACAAAGGTGATAATGGCAGTTTTACCAAATGGAGAGTCACGAACAACGCACTGAACGATCTCGACAAAAATATGTAGTTCACTAAAATTGATGAATTGTATTAAGTTTAAGTAACCTGATTAAGTGACTTGTCATGAATACTACGGAATATTGAAAAATACTGATCTTCATTACGTGAAATATCTAATGACGGGGATGATAAAAGAAAATGTATAAGCAGAGATTCAGAATCGCAACTTTATTCAAAGGATAACGTCAGCAAAGAAGAAGGTTCGACTTTAATAGTGGAATAAATTACAATAGAACACCCACTTGCTCGATCGTTCGACCGGCAGATAAATCACGAAACATTTCAGAAAAAAAGCTTGAAAAAAACCAAAGTTCCTAAGGTTATTGGTGTCAGAAACACAAATCTTAAATAAGAAATGGCGTAATATTTAAATAGTTCTAGTATCATGGTTGCGTATTTATTACATACAACAAGAAGTCAATGGCGCGAGTACGTACTGGTCTCACTTTAGTCACTGAGTAAGGTGGCGCAGTGGTTGGCACAATGGACTTGCACTCGCGACGACGTCGGTTCAAAACCGCTCTCGGCCATCTTCCTTCCGATGTTCCGTGATTTCCGTAAATCGCCTCAGGCCAATGCAGGGTAGGTTCCTACGAAAGGGTACGGCCGACATCTTTCCCCATCCTTCCCTACACTGATGGGTCCGATGACCTAGCTGTTTGGTTCCCTCCCCCAAATCACCTCAGTCTGCTAGGCTCAAGATGTAGGAACAAGATGAGTGTTCTAAAGAGCGTCCGATACATTTATGAGCTGTTATAAAAAAAAGTGGACAATTACGTCGATAAACATGCAGCCTACGAAACCTCGCCTGAATGCAGCCAGTTATTACAGAGTTATAAGAAAGCGAATAAGTATGTCAATTTTTTTTGTATGGAAATATTACACTGTTAACAGTACTTTTGACATTCTGTAGCCTTCTATTTATATCTGTTTATATGTTCAGCCAAAAACTTTTCTTACATACAATAGATATAGTATTGTGTTGTCTTTGATTACATAACAAGTAGAATGGAATACGGGCCACAGAAGTTCAAGTTGTTTGTCCGTCGGATTACAATCTAGTGCATATACATGAGTGCAGTCCATATTTGAGTCTGAGAAAAAAGTGTATATATAAATTTTTTATTACATCTAGCTGTGGTTGAGGCACATCTTTCAATGTAGCGTTCTTGCAAATAAGTGTACTTTTACGCAAGATGTGCTGCCAGAGGTAGGGCTATTTTTAACCTTGGATTAATATTTTCTCTCTTACACCGTCTTTGGATCATGTTTAGCTTAAAACCAAAGAAAAACTGCGAACAGGGCCTTCAGACTGTCATGTCAATGGTTATTAAAGAAGAGTTTCGTTCTTTGGTGTACTTGCTTAAGTTTCACATTTGATCATCCACACACACGTTTTATTGCTACTACAGTAGAAAGTTTGTTTTCTAGCGCAATACATATACAGACATCAATGTCATTACATTGTAAGCAGAATAATATACATATTAGCTTTATGATTTGTTTGTAAATGCGAATTCGTTATAGTCATAAAACTTATACAGACACTGAAGAGCCAAAATATGTCTTCCTGCTTAACAGCCTGTTTGTCAATCTTTGGAACGAAAAACATCACTGATTCTGGGTATCAGGGGTCCGAGAGTTTGTTGCTAGCTTTGTGTAGGTACATCTACATCTACATGTACATCTACGTGATTACTCTGCAATTTACATTTAAGTGCTTGGCAGAGGGTTCATCGAACCACAATCATACTATCTCCCTGCCATTCCTCTCCCGAACAGCTTATTTTTTTTGATGATCTTTTCTACCTATGTAGGTTGGGCTCAACAAAATATTTTCGCATTCAGAAGAGAAAGTTGGTGACTGAAATTTCGTAAATAGATCTCGCCGCGACGAAAAACGTCATTGCTTTAATGACTTCCATCCCAAGTCGCGTATCATATCTGCCACACTCTCTCCCCTATTACGTGATAATACAAAACGAGCTGCCCTTTTTTGCGCCCTTTCGATGTCCTCCGTCAATCCCACCTGGTAAGGATCCCACACCGCGCAGCAGTATTCTATCAGAGGACGAACGAGTGTAGTGTAAGCTGTCTCTTTAGTGGACTTGTTGCATCTTCTAAGTGTCCTGCCAATGAAACGCAACCTTTGGCTCTCCTTCCCCACAATATTACCTATGTGGTCTTTCCAACTGAAGTTGCTCGTAATTTTTACACCCAGGAATTTAGTTGAATTGACAGTCTTGAGAATTGTACTATTTATCGAGTAATCGAATTCCAGCGGATTTCTTTTGGAACTCATGTGGATCACCTCCCACTTTTCGTTATTTAGCATCAACTGCCTCCTGCCACACCATACAGCAATCTTTTCTAAATCGCTTTGCAACTGATACTGGTCTTCGGATGACCTTACTAGACGGTATATTACAGCATCATCTGCGAACAACCTAAGAGAACTGCTCAGATTGTCACCCAGGTCGTTTATATAGATCAGGAACAGCAGAGGTCTCAGGACGCTTTCCTGGGGAACACCTGATATCACTTCAGTTTTACTCGATTATTTGCCGTCTATTACTACGAACTGCGTCCTCTCTGACAGGAAATCACGAATCCAGTCGCACAACTGAGACGATACCCCATAGGCCCGCAGCTTGATTAGAAGTCGCTTGTGAGGAACGGTGTCAAAAGCTTTCCGGAAATCTAGAAATACGGAATCAACTAGAGATCCCCTGTCGATAGCGGCCATTACTTCGTGCGAATAAAGAGCTAGCTGCGTTGCACAAGAACGATGATTTCTGAAACCATGCTGATTACGTATCAATAGATCGTTCCCTTGGAGGTGATTCATAATGTTTGAATGCAGTATATGCTCCAAAACCCCACTGCAAACCGACGTCAATGATGTAGTTCTGTAGTTCGATGGATTACTCCTACTACCCTTCTTAAACACTGGTGCGACCTGCGCAATTTTCAAATTTGCAGGTACAGATCTATCGGTGAGCGAGCGGTTGTATATGATTGCTAAGTAGGGAACTATTGTATCAGCGTAATCTGAAATGAACCTAATCGGTATACAATCACGACCTGAAGACTTGCCCATACCAAGCGATTTGAGTTGCTTCGCAACCCCTAAGGTATCTACTTCTAAAAAACTCATGCTAGCAGCTGTTCGTGTTTCAAATTCTGGAATATTCCATTCGTCTTCCCTGGTGAAGGAATTTCGGAAAACTTCGTTCAATAACTCCGCTTTAGCGGCACAGACGTCGGTAACAGTACCATCGGCACTGCACAGCGAAGATATTGACTGCGTCTTGCCGCTTGTGTACTTTACATGCGACCAGGAATTTCTTCGGATTTCCTACCAAATTTCGAGACAATGTTTCGTTGTGGAACCTATTAAAGGCATCTCGCATTGAAGTCCGTGCCAAATTTCGCGCGTCTGTAAATTTTAGCAGACCTTCGGGAATTCGCGTTCTTCTAAACTTCGCATGCTTTTTCCATTGCCTCTGCAACAGCGTTCGTACCTGTTTTGTGCACCATGGGGGATCAGTTCCATCTCTTACCAATTTATGAGGTATGAATCTCTCAATTGCTGTTGCTGCTATATCTTTGTATTTGAGCCATATCTCGTCTACATTTGCATAGTCAGTTCGGAAGGAATGGAGATTGTCTCTTAGGAAGGCTTCTAGTGACACTTTATCCGCTTTTTTAAATAAAATTATTTTGCGTGTCTTTCTGGTGGATTTGGAAGAAACGGGTGATCACTAATCCCTGTATCAGTCATGATGCTCTCCATTAGCTCTGGATTGTTTGTGGCTAAGAGGTCAAGTGTGTTTTCGCAACCATTTACAATTCGCGTGGGTTCGTGGACTAACTGGTCGAAATAATTATCGGAGAAAGCATTTAGGACAATCTCGGAAGATGTTTTCTGCCTACCACCGGTTTTGAACAAGTATTTTTGCCAACATATCGAAGGAAGTTTGAAGTCCCCACCAACTATAACCGTATGAGTGGGGTATCTGTTTGTTAAGAGACTCAAATTTTCTCTGGACTGTTCAGCAACTATATCATCGGAGTCTGGGGGACGGTAGAAGGAGCCTATTATTAACTTAGTTCGACTGTTAAGTATAACCTCCACCCATATCATTTCGCACAGAGTTCCTACTTCGACTTCACTACAAGACAAACCACTACTGACAGACACAAACACTCCACCACCAATTGTGCCTAATCTATCTATCCTAAACACCGTCTGAGACTTCGTAAAAATTTCCGCAGAACTTATTTCAGGCTATAGCCAGCTTTCTGTACCTATAACGATTTCAGCTTCTGTGCTTTCTATTAGCGCTTGAAGCTCAGGGACTTTCCCATCACAACTACAACAATTTACAACTACAATTCCGACTGTTCTTTGATCCAAGCACGTCCTGTATTTGCCATGCAGCCTTTGAGATTGCAGCCCACCCCGTACTTTCCCGAGGCCTTCTAACCTAAAAAACCGTCCAATCCACGCCACACACCGTTAGGTGGCTTGTGGAGTATGGATGTAGATGTAGATATAGATGACATGTAAACTAGTTTCTTACGTGTAAATTGATGTGTTCTCCCCATATAAAATCAAAACCTTTGCCATTTTCACACAGGACAAATGAGTAGTTACGACTGTCTTGGTTATTTTACAAACTACAAGAGGCTAGTTCCCACTGCTAGGATTTCCTACATCCGAAATATGGTTACATGTCGTATTTCAAGGGATGGGATAATGGCGAGGAAGCTTGCCAAAGCACATAGCAACACACATGCGAACATGAATTTATAATTGTCACGTCCTTAATATGAACAAGTGGAGTAACTTCCATAGCAGTATTTCTTCATGTCGAGGAATTCATGACTCCATATAATTTAAAGCTTCCTCTTTCATGACAGAAGCAGTTTCTGGTATAGCGTAAGTCCAAAGGATAGGAAATATTTGTAATATCTTCTCCACTCTTTTGAAAATTATGTCACATTGTTATAACTTTGAAGCCAGTGGACGGAGATACGTCGGTTATAGAGACCAAAGAGTTAAAAATGCAATTAAAAGAAAACAGCCCTCGGTCACTAATTTTTAACGAATTAATCGGGTTTCGACACTGCCAGGAGTGTCTTTCACAGAAGTTAAACCAAAGAATGGTCTGTAACATGGTCTTAGAATTGTGACTAAAAACGTATGATACAAATTAAGAGTATGGAATTACCGTGAAAGACTGGCCGTACTTATATTTCATTTATAAAATAATAAATATGTCAAAAGCGCATTAGTCACAAGATGCCCTTTTCACCAATTTTTGACACTATGCATCACGGAATATTGAGTTCCAGAACGATTTCCGAAACGGAATATCCCATGTGTCTAGCTCCTACCACCACTGCGCGTTGAAAGTCTGTTAACTCTTGTTGTGCGACCATCATAACGTCAGAAAGCTATTCAAATGAATCGCCAAAGTACAAATGACAACTCTGCCAACGTAGTGCCCTTTTATTCCATGTGTACGCGATACTACTGTCATTTGTATACGTGCATATAGCTAATTCATGATCTTCGCCACCTCAGTGTATTAAAAGAAACTATTGACAATCGGACAAGAGATTATAGCTCTGAAGTATAATCTTGGTACATATGGGTGGGGAGGATGAGACACAGTTACGTTAATAATTTGCCGATAAGACCAGTGACCACGTAAGTTGAATAGTTAAATGTAGGAAGCACACAGAAACTTAGGAGTGAACACCATACGTTTGCCAAAACGCGCAGCGAGAGCAACAAGCTTGATTCGTGACCTTAAAATCCGCACTAGTCTGCTGAAGGAACTGAATGAACTTCGCGTCTGAAAGGCGACCAAGCGGGCAACGGAGATTCGTCTTACCAGGCGGGGAAAGAGCGAAAAAATCGGAAGACAGCACCAACAACTCGAGTGTCAGATTCAGCAGCCCATTTGTACTTAAAGATCAAGTGCTGAAATCCTTCCAACGGCAGCAAGGTTCAGATCATCAGTTACCTCTCCTGTCCTAGCCTGAAGCTGCAACTCTGCAGAAACCTGAAGTGAAGTGACAACTCTGCAGAAACCTAGAGAGAATTCATTACTCTGCTGAAATGTACAGGTGATCTCCTTTTGCTTCTCTTTGGATCTTCGCTGCATTTCGCCAGAGAAGAAATTCGTTGGACAATGGTGACGAAGATTGCAAATGCCGACCAGAAAAAGCCTAATGAAGGTGTTAAACGATCTCCTATTCTTGTAGATTTTTCTCTTTTTTGACCCAATAGAGCTCTTAGGTGTTGAGGAAGGCAGAAGAACTCCCCTACTACATGGTACAATTCTCAAAAGGGCCTGTCCAATGTTCCGCAAGTGGAAAGAACGAAAACGTGTGGGCATGCCAGAAATTATTAGCATGACCGAGCCAGAAATCTACATTCTCCATGTTTAAACCGGACGTTATTATGAGACGTTGTATTGAAAATTTAGGCGGCATGAGGGAAACCACACCCGGCTAGTGGTCTCTTATATGACTAAATGGCTTCTGCGGAGAATTCTATGATTCTTACGACAAATAAGTGCTTCCTGGTCAGCCGGCGGAGGGAGAAAGAGGGGTTGGGTTGTTAGAGTGGTCATGAATGCCTATCTGCCCACCTTAGGCCGCGCCTCTCACAGGGATTAACATTTTTATGGTGGCCAATCCTCTTGACAGGACTGATACGTCGTGCAGCCAGCTAGAAAGCTTTCAGTTCTTGGAAACCTCTCCTGTATTATCTAGCAAATGTAAAGAAACAAATAGTGAAATGAAAACAGCCACTGTCTTGGCTAACCCAAATCTGCTATTTCAGAGCCATAGAAATGAACGAGTATGTTTGGTTTCACAACTTACCAGCCACGCCCAAGTACCATCTAGCGGCATTTTGCAAACTGGTCAGGTTAGTCTGTCCAGTATAGTCTGCTACCTGTAGCGATTAATTGAAACTTTGTTTGTCCAGAATTAGACATGCTCGTCCCCTGTTCACTCAGATACTGGCGAACATCCGTTGAGGAGACACTGCAGCTGGCAGATGCGTGTCTCGACCAGTCAACGACCGCAGCTCTTGCGGAATTTCTAATGTATTACTGAATACCATCTTGGTCACTTGTAAGACGATATGGAATAAAGTATTTTCATATCGCCCTCTGAAAAAGTTTTGTGGCAACTTTCAGAGACTAATGCCCATGTTAGAAATGGAACAGTTCTTTAAAATGTCATTCCAAAAAAACTATAACCACTGTTGACCAAATTCAGAATTAGCATGGGAAATATGTCACACAAAAAACTATAGAATTTGCTGGCTAAGAGCAGGGGACAAAGCAGGGCACAAACCTTATGTACATTCTCGAGTGTGTACTCAGAGCACCAGCACAATACATTATACATACATACACACAAACACACACACACACACACACACACACACATATATATATATATATATATATATATATATATATATATATATAAGGGTGGTCCTTAAAACCACAAAGAACGAAGCTCGCCTAGCTTGAAGTGGGAAACGAGATGGAGCTATGGTTGGCCCGCTAGGTGGCGCTGCCATAGGTCAAACGATATCAACTGCGTTTTTTTGAATAGGGACCCCCATTTTTATTATACATATATAAAAGCAGTACTAACGTTCAAAGAACCAAGGTGAATTTATTAGTTCACATGCAACACCATGATATACACAATTTACTCACCTTTGGGCCATGCCGTGTGGCTCCCACAGGTGACAGCAACACCACAGGTCTGAGTCTGGCAAGCGAGATGTTAAAATTTGTAAATCGAGTCCTAGCATGAATGTGTTAATCCCAGAATGAATGCACTGAATAAAATCTTCTGCTAAGTCGCCAGGTACCTTCAATAGTGAATGCTGTATTCGCCTGATAAACATAGGCATGGAGAGTGTGCAGGTTGTGTGTGTCTGCTTCAGACCTTCCTCAAAAGGTATCGGAGTCCAAGTGGTTTTGCCATGAGATTGGGCGCCGAGTGTCATTATGGTGCAGCTTCTAGCGACTCTCTTACATAAGCTGGCCTTGCAGTGTAGTTTGGATTTAAAACGGTTTTATTTACAAGACCTGCAATATCTTCTTCTCCCAAATCGCCAAATATCCTATCTCATATACTTTGTTGACAATGTTGTTTACCGTAATGTCGGATGATTTTTACAGTACAATACAGTAAATACCTTCCTACTTGACGATTTGTATTTCAGATTTGTTATGAGGAAGTTTCTGACTTTATGAAAATATAAGAAAGGAGTAGGGTTTCAGAGGACTGAAGAGAGATAGAGTGTGAATTAGGGCGTCGTCAGAGACTGGATCATCCGTTGCTAATAGCTACTATTAATTGTATACCGTCATTCTGATTATTTCCGATAATAGCAGCAGTCAGGGTTACATGGTTCCCCAAACTGACCTAGTACCAAACTGGGGCTTAGGTTTGAAAGAAAACCCTATGTATTTAGTTTGAGGAGACGGTCCCATGAGTGAAATTGCGATCTGTCAACTGAAATAGAACTTTAAGCGAATTAACAAGGCAAGGTGTGCTGCTGTTTACGAAATAGTGATTTCAGATGGCGTTCTAGTTGCATTTTTCTATCTGAACTCTCTGATTGGCATTATTTTGGTTCTCCTACCTTTTACGACCCTATAACTAATGCCCTTGGTGTGTATATTCATCGTAAACAAAATTTTCTCTTTTCTAACGAATTCTTTTTCATGTAAGTTTGTATTTTGTTGCTGGATAATATCTTTCATCAAACGGTCGTATTCTTTCTGTGGCACTTCGCTGCTTCTTTAGTTGTACTGTTTCTGTGGCACTTCGCTGCTTCTTTAGTTGTACTGGGTGAAATGCAGGTATCTATGTGTGTCATTACAATTTTTAATACCTTAGTAATGATTGACCAGTGTTATTGTTAATCACAGTCATAACTTCTATTTTGTTAACTTCGTATTGCACAAAGCAAGGATCAGTCGTTTATGACTGAACTAGTGTGGAAACGAGGATATTTTGTTGTAGGCAGTTAGGAAAAATGTGAAAGGAAGAGCTTATTTATTGAGACTGAAGTTTTGGGATGAATTGACAAAATAAATCAAATCATCATGAGGAAAAGAAGTAGTTTATTTCCAATAGAATTGTGGAAATTAATATTCGTGCGAGTTATTTCTGCATATGGTGCTGTTATTACTCGTATTATTGAAAGAGCGACAGATATCGTAGCAAATAGTCTGCATTTATTAGTGAAGATGTTATCATTACTACGGTGGTGAACAGCAACAGGCCTGGAATTGTCAGTAGCCGTTGTACGTCAGTGAGGTTGTTGGTTTGTAAGAGCTCATCCACCTTCTTGCGTCGTGGTTTAGCCCCTAGATGGACGAAGCCCTGGACGCTAGAGAGGAGGACAAGAAAAAGAACTTGGTTATTACTTTGTTTCTATCATATCTCGAGCCATCATCACGTTCCACAATTAACTTCTTATATCAACGAATGTAGTATAAGAATTGCAGAGAATACACAAGGACCTGTATGTTACGTTTGCAGGAAGTGTCTCCTTAGCTATTTTGTTGCTGTGCACGTCTATAGCAGAGAGATAGGAACAGCAACAGACCGTCTGTACACTCATCGTGCACAAATGTCAATCAGTATTTTATAAATGGGGTTGTTTGCTACGTTCTCACCCATCGTTGTTGGCAAAGTGTATGAATACTGCATAGCTTTCAATTGCGAAAGGCGGCATATATCAGTAAACGTTTTTGACCAAGGCATAGTCTTTTAATATCTCTTCTTAGTTTGACACAACAGAAAGTCTATGTGTCGAGGAGGCATCACAGAAAAACTATTACGGTTCAAGTAAGTGTTGTATTATCGTCGTGGGTGAAGAGTTAACAATTAACAATTTCAAACTGACAATAGGCAAAGATTCATGATTTACATTGTGGAAACGTCAAGAATTATGCCGCGATGGACATGGTACCGTTCCAGTGGTGTCGGATTTTAATTTATTATGATGTTCAAAAGCTTATTGTGTGATTTCTTTTCCTGTTTACCGTCTCTGAAGCTTATCTTATTGAGGAGTTGAATGACTGCGAGGTTGTTTTTATACCAAGCAGTGGATTTTAATAAATATAGCGAAACCAAACACACACAGACACACACACACCCACACACCCACACACACACACACACACACATATATATATATATATATATATATATATATATATATATATATATAAAACCAACTCAGTACTACCACTACTACCACTCTCCTTGGTTGAGTTCTGTTGTGGCAGCGGAGTGTGGTTGAGAACACTATGTGCCTTATATTTTATAATAGCTTTACATTCTATTAATTCTATGTTTAAGATGCGTGGCCGGCGTTCTATTTGAAGTGGTCTGTTTCACCGTGTCTGCCTCAGAGCTGTTACGTTTAATGCTTCGAGAAAAGTGAAACTGAGTTCAGAATTAAAAATAAGTAGGAATGTTACTATGTCGGAAGTTTAAATGAAGTGTTGTATCAACCGGCATGCTGCCGACGTCGGGCGGGGAATGTATGACTACAGCCGTGTCTGTTACTGAAATGACGTTTGTAGACAAGTTGACATTACTTTCATTCTTCGAAGAACTGGAACCGTCCTCCCTACAACTAAATTCCTCCGGCACCAACGGGGAAGGTGTACTTTACACCCATCTCTCGTCAGTACTATAATCTAGTCATGTACTTCATATTTAAAAATTTTGAAAAAAATGTATACTGGTTCCCAAGAATGCTTGTGCCATATTCTACAGTACTTTTAAACTTTTATCATTTAAAGTTAATTCAGAAATTTAAGTTGTAGTGATAAATGTAGTTGTAGTAGTATACTAGTAGTCCATACGACTTGCTACAACGACAGTCATATTAAATATTTTCAACTTCTGAACGCTAGTTACACGTCATCTATTTAAAATGTAGGCTGTTAGTAAAAGTCCACAACAGCTAAGATTATCTGTACTTTATTTAACTTTTTGCTTTCGTGGTGCTGTTGATGAACAAGATAGAATCGAGTTTAATAAGCTGTAGGTAGAGACATTATTGGGTAAGGGCGGTAATGAGAATAGAATTAGTGCCGAAATGTTTCGGGTGAGTGAGTACCAACCATGTTAAGTGAGTTTGCCAGCTGGTACGTAAGGGAAAATGTGCAATGTCTTAGTGACTAGCTGCACGGAACGGAAACTGTTTTAATTATTATGTCTGACATGTGCAGTAGGACAGCAGGATTTACTGCTACTGTTCCCTTCATTTGCGTTATATGCGAAAAAAAACTGTGTATGCTTTAACTCACGCAGTTAAATTTCCTTAGTCAGCGAGAATTGTTACCGGAATAGCGATTCAACTTGAAAAATTCCGTCATTGGTTTCAGATGTGGGTACATGTAAGATGGAAAATTCGGACGAGATGTTATTACTAAGCGACTCCGATTAAATACCACTATTTAACTTCAAATTCCGCGTGAGAGGGGGAAGTCATTTAGCAGTATTGCAAACTTTGGGCTGTTATTTGACAAAACATTCGAGCCAGAGGGTAGCTTTACAAAGCACAAACATGTAAATTTTGTGAGCTTACGATACCATTGGTAATTCCGTTGGGGGCAAGGAAGACGTCGAGATCGATCACTTGTCAATCGAGAAGGCCATATACTTACTGGATTTCTTTCCTGACGTTCCCACTGATGACTTGGGAGCGACGAAACTGATGTCAGTTATAACGTGAAGAAAAGGTAACAGTCATACCGACTCTTACCCTCACGGATGACACAACCTTAGCCAATATCGGTTAGTTGATACGTGAAGGAATAATTAGACTTTGTGTCATCATTATATTGACTAATATTTTTAGTTCTGAAAAGATGAGGCGGGGTTTGGCCAGCAGCTGATTAAAGAGAAATGAATTACAAAGTAATCCTCCAGTCTATTTCACTACGAGACTTCCATTCATGTTTTCGTGCTACGATAAGTCAGAGATATTAATTACACTGGACCTAAACCAGGCTTATATCAGATACCGTTTGCAGAAGCGTCTAAGACAATCACAGCCTTCACAATGCACTAAAACTTATATGAATCTAACTGAGTTTGTTTCAGGCCTTCAACAGGAGCTGCGGTGTTGTTACGTCTCCTGGGCAACATTTTTTGACACAGCTAGGTGTTGTGCCTGCATTTACCTTAATGAAATGAAGTCAGAGTTACACAGATACGGTTCCAGGATTCCTTTATAAATAGCCTGATAAACGATCTTAGTGATACACTTTATACATAACATATTATAACATAATTTTTTTTTCGAGTCATTCCTGTCGCGATTTGCATATTTTTCAGCATCGATCAAGATCGATTCAAGAGAGTTTCACGTGCACATTTCAAACATCGCTGTAATCATTTTCGTGACTACTAGATTTTTAAAAAAGAAGACACTATAGCCAATTTATGAAGCACATGCAGCGATAGACCACTTCTGCGAGAAATGTTTCTCATGTTTCACTTCAGCATATGCACTTACTGAGTCGTTTAAACAAAATAAGTCTTGAGAATTATTTCACAGTAAACGTTCAGCCTCTTATTCGTTTACACAGCATCACTTCTAGTCATTTCTTTCCCTATTGCACTCGCAAATAGGGCGAGGACAAAACTACTGTCTACAAGCCTCCACACGAGACCCAGCTTCTGTTGTCTCGTGGTCCTTGCACGAAACGTACGATGGCGGCAATAGAATAGTTCTGCTGTCAGCCTTAAAACCGAGTTCTCTAAATTTCTGGGATGGTGCCTCGAGGGAAGTGCGCCGTCTGCCCTCCGAGGTTCTCATTTGAGTCCACAAAGTATATTTCCCTGCTGATCGAACCATCCGGTAACAAATTTAACAGCACGAATCTGAATTATTGCGATGTTTTCCTTTAACCCGACCTGGTGAGTATCCCAAGCACATGAGCAGTACACAAGAAAGGGTCGCACCAGCGTTCTATATGCCGCCTCCGTTATAAATGAGCTACATTTACCCAAAATCCTTCCAATAAACCGAAGTCGATCATTCGCCTTTCCTGCTAAAACCCTGACCTCATCGTTCCATTTCATATTGATTTGTAAATTTTCGCCTAGATGTTGAATCGATGAGTGTGTTATGCACCACACGACTAACTCTGTATTCTAAAGTTACAGTAATTGTTTTTTTCCTACTCGATCACATTATCTTATATCTTTCTAAATTTAAAGCACGTTGCAACTAATCACACAAACTAGAAATTCTGTTAACGTCATCTTGCGTCGTCCTACAGCCAGTCAACGTCGACACCTTGCCGTACATCACAGAATCATCAGCAGAAAGACGTAAATCTCTGTAGCCTGTCCGATCACTTACGTATATAGAGGATAAAAGCTGTGAAATCATGCTCCCCAGAGACATTCCTGACAATGCACTTGTCTCTGGTAAACGCTTGCCGACAAGGAAAACGTACTGGGTTGTATTACTCAAATAGTATTGGCTCAAATGGCTCTGAGCCTATGGGACTAAACATCTGATGTCATCAGTCCCCTAGAACTTAGAACCAGTTAAACCTAACTAACCTAAGGACATTACACACATCCATGCCCGAGGGAGGATTCGAACCTGCGACCGTGGCGGTCACGCGGTTCCAGACTGTAGCGCCTAGAACCGCTCGGCCACCTATGGCCGGCCACGCAGCTTATGGGAACATTAATCACATCGACCGTGGATCTCTGGAGGGTAGTGCTCATAAACGCTGTAACATCAAATAATCAGTGAACCAACAACTGAGCAAAGATCCAGAAACTTATTAATAAGTTCATGGCTCATATACGAATAATACAAAACTTTCAGTTATGTCAAATATTCATCCACAGGTATGATGCTAGCTGGTGCTACGAAGGATACAGAAAATTGCTCAACCGGGGAAAGCAATAAGTCTGCAATGCAAAAATATGGCATACCTTAGGTGGCACTGTACGAGAGCTTAGATTTCGAGGAAGAATTTCCGAAATTAGAAAAGCTGTAATGAGAATCCCTTCTGAAGCAATAGGTATCGACACTATCAGGCGTACCATTTTCCAAAATATACCACACGGCATCGTGCGAGCCTTGGCTAGCCTTCACTGGCGGAAAAAGTCGCAACACCAAGAAATAGTTGTGAGACATCAGAGCTACTCTAAATACACGCTGTAGCAGCCGTGAGCACTAGTTACTTTTGATAGTGGACACGGTGTGCTGCTGTTAGTCAAGAACACGTTTATGGTGACTAGGTTTGAACGAGGTCGTGTAATATAGTACTAGAAGCTGGATGCTCCGTCTCCGATACTGTAGAAAGACTTGGCAGGAACGTAGCCACTCTGCGCTACTGCTGAAATCGGTCGTCACGAGATTAAACAGTCGCAAGAAGATCGGTCTCCGGATGGCTACGTGGCACTACGAAGACCATACGTTCGGCGTGTAGTTCTGGGGCATATTTCAGCAGCGGTTGACATCATAGCGCCATAGGAAGCTGTTATAAATCTGTTACTTCAAGGACAGCTCTGAGCCAGACGCCTTGTAGCGTGCATTCCGCTGTGCCCAAACCATTGGACAGCGCGGTGGCAGTCTGTCGTGTTTTCTGGTGAAAGCAGGCTCTGTCTCTTTGCCAGTGACGGCTGTGTGTTGGTTACTGGGACATCATTTGAGGGCCTGCGGCCAACCTGTCTACTTTCTAGACGCAATGGACCTATACGTAGAGTTATGGTCTGCGATGCGATTTCATATATCAGATGGAGTACTCTTATGGCTATCCAACGCACTCTGACAGCAAATCTGTACGTCAACCTGTAGATTGAACCTATTGTGATGCCATTCATGAACAGCGTTCCAGGGTGTATTTCCCACATACAGTTGTTTTCACTCAACATGCTCTACAAAGTGTCGACATGTTGCCCCAGCCTGCTCTATCATCACATCTGTCTCCAATCGAACCCATATGGAGCATCATCACACAACAGCTCCACCGTCCTCCACATTAATTATTCTTGGTGTTGTGACATATTTTCCGTCAGGGAATTTAAATTTGCCTTCGAGTTTGGGACACAACGCCTTCAATGAGTAAGAAGTAAAGTTCAGACTACTCCTAAAAAAAACCACATGCACTTAGTGTTAAACTAATTACCTTAAAATACGACAACCATCGATTATACTCTTCGCTAACGTTGCTATCCAGGGGTATCGGCTTGCTATTTGCTGTGGTCGCTGAGGCGGGAAGTGGCGCTTGTAGACTTTGACTGGGCAGGTCCCTCCAATCGCGTCCTGTGCAGGAAAGTTGAGTTAGTTACTGCTGAGTATTTTCCTGGAAGTAAAAGTGTTTACAATCGCTTCTTTCAGCTACCCGATGACGTGGTAATCCACTTACGGATGCTGAAAGCAGGAGCTACAATCAGCTACATTCCACCAGCTCTACTTTAGTGTTCGTTTCTGGTGCAGGCAACAACACGCCGAAATCTACATCTTTTGCTGTGAGTTTTGTGCGCGTCGGTGCGTTTCCGTCAATTAAGGAAAGTGCGTTCTGATTAGCTTACGATGTTAGTGCAATGAGGTGTAATTTGTGGTTCGGGACGTTTACCTTTCTTTTCTGCATGCAAATTGCCCGGAGTATAAGTTATCATTAGTTTGTCTGTCTGGTGTTTTTTACTATCAATTGTGCATTGAGATCTCTGGATTTGCGGAATTAGCCTGATAGCTTGTACTGATAGCCTATATCAGGGATTGCACGATTAGTTGAGAGAGTGTACTGACGGGGAATCAATTACGCACATCTCTCTGTGGTTCTGTTTAAACGGTTAAGGAACCGGGACTAAGCAAGGATGTACTATTTTTTGGAAATTTGTGGTAAGTTCCTATATGACCAAATTGCTGACGTTATCGGTTCCTAGGCTTACACACTACTGAATATAATTTAAAATAAGTTACGGTAAGGACTACACTTACACCCATTCCCAAGGGAGGACGCGAACCTCCGACGGAGAGAGTCGCGCGAACCTCACTCGATCAAGTTTGTATCTGTTTGGATTCACCGAGAACTCGAGTTAATGATATCCATGTCCGAGCGAGCACTGAGTTTCACTGTATGTGTTTTATGAAGTTTTCTAAACGCCGTTAAGTGTGTGCGTATTTAAGTGTTACCTTTTGTTGGGAAGTCTACGATAAGAACTGCATTGTGTTTTCGCATTGCACGTTATTTACTGTCAAATACTGAAGTGTGGCAATAAGGAAAAACGTATGTTGGTCACTGCGGTTCAGCTGGATAAGGCAAGGTTAGTGCCGTCTTTGGGTAAATGGGTTTTTGTACGAAAATTGTAAGTGATATCTTACGACAAACGGCCTTACTTGTAAGAGGCGGATACGTTAAGAGTTAGTTTGGTTGTAGTTCGGTGAGTTTCCACTAGTGTATCTACTAATTCATAGCAACGATTACGACAAACCGGGCTCAGGTAATACCTGTTAAGTGTGCAACTTATTCGGCTATTGATGGTGTTAATTGTTACCTGTGATAACCATTTAACCCATGTTATAATCAATACCACGAGGCAGCTGTGTTTGTTCGAAACAGCTTAGACCGATTTGCGGACACTAATAATTACTCAATTAATTTAAAAAAATATTTCTTTTAGTACATTTTTCAGACATATGTAGTGCTAATATACAAACCAGACTGCAGTTGGTCTTCTGCAACCGGAGGCCCTCCTGCCAGCCCTAGGCACTCCTTGGGACATACCACCTGTGCAGAGATGGCTCCTGCGCAAAGGAATTGTTTTGTAGTTTTAATATGTTTCATACAACGCAATTGCACCAGTACATTCATCATTCACAACAGAAAATTGAACTTATTTAGATGAGAGACCTAAACAGTTACTAAATGTTCACTTTACACATCAAAAGTCTCACAGTACTGTATCTCGATGCTTTTCCTGTATTTACTATGGTCAACTGACCTCTGAGTTGTGAGAAAACAGTTCCAGAATCTGTAATAATTTACCAAACTGTCATCCATTCAATGGGAATTACATTCACTTCTGTGTCTATAAGAGTAATTTAACTTAATTCGAGGCGTGAACAGAAACTTACTAGGAGAAACTCTCTCCATAATATAGCTAAGAAGATTGTGTAGTCGCAACATTTTGAGATTGTTGCTGCTACACCCCACGCATCTCACTGCATGCAATAAACACTTACAGATGTAGAATGAGAATTTCACTCTGCAGCGGAGTGGGTGCTGATATGAAACTTCCTGACAGATTAAAACTGTGTGCCAGACCGAGACACGAAATCGGGACCTTTGCCTTTCGCGGGCAAGTGCTCGACCAGCTGAGCTATCCAAGCACTGCTCATGCCCCGTCCTCACAGCTTTACTTCTGCCAGTACCTCGTCTCCTACTTTCCAAACTTTACAGAAGCTCTCCTGCGAACCTTGCAGAGTGAAAATCTCATTCTGGAAACATCCCCCAGGCTGTGGCTAATCCATGTCTCCGCAATGTCCTTTCTTTCAGGAGTGCTAGTTCTGCAAGGTTCGCAAAAGAGCTTTCGTAAAGTTTAGAAAGTAGGAGACGAGGTACTGGCAGAAGTAAATCCGTGAGGACGGGGCGTGAGTCGTGGTTGGGTAACTCAGATGGTAGAGCACTTGCCCGAGAAAGGCAGAGGTCCCGATCGAGTCTCGGTCAGGCACACAGATTTAATCTGCCAGGAAGTTTGTTACAGAGGTAGCTGCAGCGAAAGTTTGACAGTGTAAAAGATATGGTAATATTTAAGCAACAGAACTCTGAGGGCATAATTTAATATCCATTGTCTACTCCACACAGCACAAATTTAGTCACACAACTTGGAGGAACGTTAGATATATCGATCGTGACAGTCCAAAGCGGACTGCCTACAGCATGGTTCACAAAGATATGGAAATATTTTAATATGTTACTCTGCAAGTACAAGTAAAGAAAAAAGTTCAAATGAAGATAGGTCCGCAAATGTTTATTTACGGCTAATAATAGCTGTTCCGTATAATTTAGCAAGTTCGTTAATGTGAAACCATAGCAAAACCTTTTTTAGATTAAAGTAAGGCACGATTTCAGATTTTTGTTGTTGTTATTGGTCTCCTGAATCTAATAAAACATGTCCCAGACGTGCAGTAGTTTTCCAGAACATCCAACATGAATTCACAGGTGCTATTGTATTGATGTAATTAGATTATCAGACATATTCACACAGTTTCATTTAACGTTATTACCCTGTTTTTTTTAAATTAAGTTCTCCACTACTTCTGTTGAAAACGTTGTGCATAGTCGGGAATTTAAACAACGAATTAGGCCAAGTAGTTAATAAATTAAAATTTCACGAAATTACGTCTTCACTTCTCTGGATGTTATGGAAAACTACTGCAGATACACGTCTGGTACATGTTTTATTAGATCCACTTGATCAATAAAAACAAAATGAATGGAAATCACGCTTTGCTTTAACCTCGTACAGTCATGGCTTCAAATTAGCGACGTTGCTAAATTCCCGACAAAATATTTTACTAGCCACAACGCCGTAACTAAACATTTTCGGATGTGTGTTTATCTGCACTGTTTTCTTTAGTTTTACTTATAGAATAACATAGGAAAATATTAGCATATCCTCGTGAATCACCCTGTAGAAATACAAAGGCTCCAAATAAACAGTGCTTCCAAGAAAGTTGCTAAATTTTTGAGCTTCTGTTTCATGGCTCCATACAAAAAACATTCAATTCAGTATAACAATACGAGCCCTGCGTCCTGTTAAAGGATTTCTGTAGCTTTGGTAAAAATCAGAAAAAATCAATAGCTGTATATCACATCATAGCTGATAAACTTGTACAACTTATACCGCATATATCAGTCGGATTTAAGTAAGCACCCGGTACCAACTGATGACCTGAGATATGCCACTGACAAACGTGTGGCTACCATAACGACACTGCTTGAGTTCGGCAAAGTATTTGATGCACAAGAAATTGGTCCAGCGCGTGAGAAAAATAGACAATTACATACACATACTTCTGTAGCTACTCTGATTTCTCTTACTTTATTAAGATGGTCATTTCTCCCTATGTAGGTAGGCGACTCTAAAATAATTTCACATTAAGGGAAAATATTGGTGACTGAAATTTCGTGAGAAGATCCTGTCGCAGTGAAATCGCCATTCGTTTAATGACTTGCAAAGGACGTATAAGGGTACTGTAAGCAGTCTCTTTAGTAGAAATGTTATACCTTCTAAGTCTTGGTGAAGTACAGTCCATGTGGTGTCTTCCCCATAACGTTACCTATCTGGGCTTTCCAATTTAAATTGTCCTTAACAGTAATTCACAGATTCTTAGTTCAACTGGAAGCTTTTAAACTTGTGTAATTTCTGGTGTAACCAAAATTTAATGGCTTTCTTTTCTTACTCATTTGGGTGACCTTATAGTTTATCTATTCTGAGACCATTGTCACTTTTCGCACAATGCAGATACAGTTAGTAGTAGTTTATCCTGTAGTGAAGTAGAAGTGGATAACTCCTGTGAATTAATATGGTTGGAGGTTACACTAAACAACCGAACTAGGTTAATAATTGGCTCCTTTTACCGACCTCCCGACTCAGCAGCATTAGTGGCAGAACAACTGAGAGAAAATTTGGAAACATTTCACATAAATTTTCTCAGCATGTTATAGTCTTAGGTGGAGATTTCAATTTACCAGATATAGACTGGGACACTGAGATGTTTAGGACGGGTGGTAGGGACGGAGCATCGAGTGACATTATACTGAGTGCACTATCCGAAAATTACCTCGAGCAATTAAACAGAGAACCGACTCGTGGAGATAACATCTTGGACCTACCGATAACAAACAGACCCGAACTTTCCGACTCTGTATGTACAGAACAGGGAATCAGTGATCATAAGGCCGTTGCAGCATCCCTGAATATGGAAGTTAATAGGAATATAAAAAAAAGGGAGGAAGGTTTATCTGTTTAGCAAGAGTAATAGAAGGCAGATTTCAGACTACCTAACAGATCAAAACGAAAATTTCTGTTCCGACACTGACAATGTTGAGTGTTTATGGAAAAAGTTCAAGGCAATCGTAAAATGCGTTTTAGACAGGTACGTGCCGAGTAAAACTGTGAGGGACGGGAAAAACCCAAAGTGGTACAACAACAAAGATAGGAAACTACTGCGAAAGCAAAGAGAGCTCCACTCCAAGTTTAAACGCAGCCAAAACCTCTCAGACAAACGGAAGCTAAACGATGTCAAAGTTGGCGTAAGGAGGGCTATGCGTGAAGCGTTCATTGAATTCGAAAGTAAAGTTCTATGTACCGACTTGACAGAAAATCCTAGGAAGTTCTGGTCTTACGTTAAATCAGTAAGTGGCTCGAAACAGCCTATGCAGACACTACGGGATGATGATGGCATTGAAACAGAGGATGACACGCGTAAAGCTGAAATACTAAACACCTTTTTCCAAAGCTGTTTCACAGAGGAAGACCGCACTGCAGTTCCTTCTCTAAATCCTCACACAAACGAAAAAATGGCTGACATCGAAATAAGTGTCCAAGGAATAGAAAAGCAACTGGAATCACTCAATAGAGGAAAGTCCACTGGACCTGACGGGATACCAATTCGATTCTACACAGAGTACGCGAAAGAACTTGCCCCCCTTCTAACAGCCGTGTACCGCAAGTCTCTAGAGGAACGGAGGGTTCCAAATGATTGGAAAAGAGCACAGATAGTCCCAGTCTTCAAGAAGGGTCGTCGAGCAGATGCGCAAAACTATAGACCTATATCTCTTACGTCGATCTCTTGTAGAATTTTAGAACATGTTTTTTGCTCTCGTATCATGTCATTTCTGGAAACCCAGAATCTACTATGTAGGAATCAACATGGATTCCGGAAACAGCGATCGTGTGAGACCTAATTCGCCTTATTTGTTCATGAGACCCAGAAAATATTAGATACAGGCTCCCAGGTAGATGCTATTTTTCTTGACTTCCGGAAGGCGTTCGATACAGTTCCGCACTGTCGCCTGATAAACAAAGTAAGAGCCTACGGAATATCAGACCAGCTGTGTGGCTGGATTGAAGAGTTTTTAGCAAACAGAACACAGCATGTTGTTATCAATGGAGAGACGTCTACAGACGTTAAAGTAACCTCTGGCGTGCCACAGGGGAGTGTTATGGGACCATTGCTTTTCACAATATATATAAATGACTTAGTAGATAGTGTCGGAAGTTCCATGCGGCTTTTCGCGGATGATGCTGTAGTATACAGAGAAGTTGCAGCATTAGAAAATTGTAGCGAAATGCAGGAAGATCTGCAGCGGATAGGCACTTGGTGCAGGGAGTGGCAACTGACCCTTAACATAGACAAATGTAATGTATTGCGAATACATAGAAAGAAGGATCCTTTATTGTATGACTATATGATAGCGGAACAAACACTGGTAGCAGTTACGTCTGTAAAATATCTGGGAGTATGCGTGCGGAACGATTTGAAGTGGAATGATCATATAAAATTAATTGTTGGTAAGGCGGGTACCAGGTTGAGATTCATTGCGAGAGTCCTTAGAAAATGTAGTCCATCAACAAAGGAGGTGGCTTACAAAACACTCGTTCGACCTATACTTGAGTATTGCTCATCAGTGTGGGATCCGTACCAGGTCGGGTTGACGGAAGAGATAGAGAAGATCCAAAGAAGAGCGGCGCGTTTCGTTACCGGGTTATTTGGTAACCGTGATAGCGTTACGGAGATGTTTAATAAACTCAAGTGGCAGACTCTGCAAGAGAGGCGCTCTGCATCGCGGTGTAACTTGCTCGCCAGGTTTCGAGAGGGTGCGTTTCTGGATGAGGTATCGAATATATTGCTTCCCCCTACTTATACCTCTCGAGGAGATCACGAATGTAAAATTAGAGAGATTAGAGCGCGCACGGAGGCTTTCAGACAGTCGTTCTTCCCGCGAACCGTACGCGACTGGAACAGGAAAGGGAGGTAATGACAGTGGCACGTAAAGTGCCCTCCGCCACACACCGTTGGGTGGCTTGCGGAGTATCAATGTAGATGTAGATGTAGATGTAGTGTCGGTTTTGGAAATGGTTTGGATATTCTAAAGACTTCACTAGAGGGCAAACGATAGCTTCTTCTACAAACAGTCTAACAGGGCTACCAAGATTGCCTCCTAAAATGTTTACATAGGTTAGGGAGGGCAGAAGACTATAACTCTTATTTTGGGAAAGCCAGATAATAGTTCTGTTTTATAGAAACCGGACGTGTTTTTCTTCATAGAGTTACCACAATCGTTACTGAAGAATAAGTACGAGATTGAATTGAAATAGTTCTATTTTACTCGATGATTTTCTGTAGATTACTACGAACTGTGACCCATTTGATAGGAGCGCACGAGTCTAGTCACGTAACTGAGGTGATGCATCATTGGCAAGCAATTGATTAGAAGTCTTTTATGAGGAACAGTGTTAAAAGCCTTCTGGAAGACTAGAAATATGGAATCAATTTGAGATCCCTCGTCGACAACACTCATTATTACTTGCGAATGAAGAGCTGGTTGCGTTTCACAAGAACGAATTTTCTGAAAACACGCTGACAATGCGTCAATGAATATCAGGCATATGAATATCGATCTTTCTTCAGTGTTCCAAAAACTACGACTTAGAGTACGTGTGTTGACGTCGCAGGTATTTTTTGTAACTGACCAGAAATTATTAACTTTCATGTTACACAAACTACTGATTTCGTTTCATCTTGACGGTATCCAAATACCATGTATCAGTAGATGGTAAAAATGAAGAGTGAAATTTCGCAGCGGCAGCTCAGCTGGACAGAAATGCTGTCGCCACATCAAAGAAGACGTACATTACGCAATGAGTTATTAGAACGAAACTGCCCTATTATGATGTAATCCATACCGGCACCAGTAGTTGTAATGCTAGATGATTAGAACTGACCATGAACGAATGTGTGTTACATCCAACTTGTCCCCAATATGAGCACGTCAGTGCTTCGCTGCCCAGTTAATGATATCGTCTAAACAAGTTACGTGACTAACATAACCTTTGTCTACATCACCAACTCCCCAGGGTGCAAGCACACTTTTTACCTCGTGTGACGTCGTGTGCTGTCAATACTACGCCACCTGAGTCCACATGTAGAATTTGGCCGTAGCCCATGTGACTACGCTGCAAATCTACGGTCGGCTTAGAGACAAGACCTCCTCAGCCCACGCCGCTAGTACCGCCACGAAACCGACTTAATAGACGACCCACCGCTCTCTAGAGTAGTCTAGTCTAGTCTTTCTGTTGTTCCGCTCTCTCTGTCTAGTCTAAGCGTTGTCATTCAGCCTTTGTTACTACTGCGGACATCGGACTTGACCTATCTCACCGACTTGTGTTGGATATTACGCCGGACTTGCTGGGAATCACGTTCAGTTTAGAGATGTATCAAACACTACCCTATGAATCTCGTTATTTGTGTCCCTGTCACAGAAGCCACCACGTCCTTGACCTTCACAAGTTTTTGGTCAACCAGACATCTCACATGAGAGGCCACGCGCTGTCACTGAGGCGGAAAAAGTCATGGGATATCGTGCCGGATGTCCTGTTGCCCAGTGAAGTGCAGTAACTCGTTTTAGCATGGACTCAAAAAGTCGTTGGAAGTCTCATGCAGTAAAATTGACCCATACTACGTATATAGCCGTGCACAACTGCAAAAACGTTGCGAGTGCTGGATTTTGTGCTCGAAGTGAGCCCTTGATTATGTCCCATAAGCGCCTGACTGTAATCGTGTGGGACGATCTAGGTGACCAATCTATTCGTAGAATGTTCTTCGTACCAAATTAGAACAATGGCACATGGCGCATTGTCATCCATAATGATTCCACCACTGAATGACTGCAAATGGTCTTCTGTTAGCCGAATATATCCATTGCAAACATCCAACTTTCAATTTCAATCATGACTATAGTAAAAATATGGCAAAGGTAATGTTGAATCATATCACTCGGAGCAGTTGTGATCTAAATAAGAACAGATTTATTCATTCTTAACATCACAAGACAAAAAATGACTAAAGAAACGACACACACATTTTTTATTTGGACAAACGCTATCAAAGATATGCGGCCTAAGGTGAACAAAGTGATCACCTGGGGATCAACACACGACACAAACCAGAACACTAAACGCTTTACCTGACTTCATACATGTGAATCCGCGGTATGGCCCAAAAACTACGCTACAGTCAAGCATGGTGCTGAGAAGAATATATTGGAGCCCTACGCCATAGCAACGAACACTTTAACCACCTGCTCGACAGGGCGGCACCCCGCGATGCGCTCGGCGACCCGAGTCATGGACGGCAGTAAACTGTTATTAATGTCGCGCGTCCGAAAGATGCAAGTAGGCGGTCTCGCGTTTGGCTAATTCGTAGCCTCTCAAACCCCGATGGGTTCTAGTGTGCAGGTGGACCAGTTTGCTGTTGTGCCAAACCAATTTGACTCCATGCCACAACTATGAATGATGGAATATGTCAAATGTTTAGACGGATGACTCAAAACAAATAAGTCCACCCACGCACCACTCGTTGTGTGCTTGATGCTAAAAGCAGTACGTCTGACAGTTCAGATGAAAACTGGCACAGGCTCTCCCTTTCTCTGCATACACAGATTTGACCAATTAGTGACTTTAAGAATTAATTGGGAGAAAAGGAGAAACAGACTCAGATTATAGGCCTCTTTCTCCCACGTTTACGCTGTGACGTTTGCTAAAAGCATGAACTCGATGGAACCACAGTCTTACATACAAAGATTGCTATGTACCCTGTAGCGTCCATCTCGAACTTTCCAAAGAATGGCCATAAACTCGCTAAACCCTTGTGCCTTTACAAATATGTCTTGAAGTTGAGTCTTAACGTATGGGCGCCCCTGGTCATGGAAATTCGCAGAAACGCACAGTCGTCTCATTGCCTTCCTGCCTAACAAGGGCCCATCCTCTGATTTATTTGCTGATCATCAATGCTCTGCCCATAGCTAGTTGGCCGATGTGAACGCGGCCGCCGGCCGACTGGCGCCATCCAACGAGTCTGCACAATGAGACTGATTAGCAGCACGTTTTCACCCTGCAGAAAAAACGTCCCCTCGGCTCTGAGCCACCGTACGCTTTCACTGCAGTCGTTTAAATCGGCACCCTCTTCCTTTAGATGCAGGCAAAGTTTACCGCAATTCCTTCAGTAGTGCACACAAGCAAGAGCGTAACTACTGCCAACCATTTCATGATATGAATGAAGTCAGATAATTTCCAACTATAGCAACCATGTAATAAAGATCAACTTCCCTAGGAACACAACACCGTATCAGAACTGACTGTACCCTGCAATCTCTCACCATCGCCAGTCAATGAGAGGTTCAGATGAACTAAACTACCCAGTCCATTGAATCGAAACAGAGCTCTCACCATTATTGAACCACTACCAACTTACACTGTGTCTTGTTGAAAACTTGGTTTTGTGGATAAGTGGGGTGTGTGACACACTCAAAAACTAGCATGAGCTCTTACGAACTGAAATAGGCACTCGTCTGACATGACCACCGTTTCCCTGTCGTTTAGGGTCCACCCGATATGGTCATCGGCTCAGGAGAGGCACTGCAAGTGATGTCATGCCGTTAGCAAAGGCACTCAGGTCGGTCGTCTGCTGCCATAGCCCGCTAACGACATCTTTCGCAGCACAGCCGTAACAGATACGTTAGTCGTACGTTTCACACTGATTACTACGGCTATTTCACGTATTGTTATTGCCTGTTAGTACTGACCAATCTAACTCAGTTGCTGTCGGTCGTTAAGTGAAGGCCATCAACCACTGCATTCTCCGCCTGAAACGTCATATTCTCGGCACACTCTGAATTCCCAAACGATCTCCAGAATGTACTTACCCAATCGTCTCGCTCCAAATGCCTTTCCGCGTTCAAAGTATGCTAATTACCTTGTTGAGGCCATAATTAACTTGGTAAATTATTGTACATGAATCACATCTACATCTACATCATACTCCGCAAGCCACCTAATGGTGAGTGGCGGACCGTACTTTTGGTACAACTATCTGATCCCCACAACCATGTTCCACTCGCAAATAGTGCGCGCAAAGAATGATTGTCACTAACCACCGGATCACAAATGAAAGCTCCGCCAACGCACTGCCGTTTTACGCCTTGTGTACCCGATACTGCCGACACCTGCATGTGTGCATGTCGTTATCCCATCACTTTTGTTACCTTAGAGTTATGTTTCGTACATGATCCAGTCGCCTGCTGTGGAGGCGACCCTTGAACCGACATCCATTGACCTCTGTACAACAACAGGTCCATTATCAGTGGTGCCGGGCATATTCGACTTGTAATCTCACTAACTGGAGTAGAGGTGTTTACAGTGATGAGTCCCGCTTCAAACTGAGCCCCGATGACCAGTGGAGACGTACTTGCAGACACGCATGGATGGATGTGCCATATCATATCATAGCAGGACCCCTTTGAGTGTCATCCACGCAACTTTACAGCATGTTCTAAGCCCGTTTTATTGCCCTTTATGGCAAGGCATTATGGGCTTACATCTTAGCTACATAACGCCCTCCTGCACACGGCGACACTTTCAGCTGCTTGCCTTCGTGCTTTCCAAAACCTACGTTACACTGTAAGGTCACCTTTTCTCACCCCAGTTGAGAAAGTTTAGAGCATTATTGGAAAGACCCTCCAAGCAACTCGGCATTTTGAAGATCTAAAGAGCAATTGGGACTGCATGTACCAAGGTATCCTTCAGGAGGACATGCAACCATTCTATCAAACAATGTCAATACTAATAACTGCTTACATAGCGCCAAAGGTGGACCAAAGCGTAAACGACTTCCTCAACTTATGAAGCTTTTCCTCTTGAATTAACTATCGAATTTTTTCTCAAGTTGCAATCATTTGTTGACTGTACACGCACATTACATCAACCGAGTTCCGTCCCAGCCCTTCGTGATGCATCACTTTTTGTCTTAGAGTATATTCGTAAAGTAATTCTGGCGCAAGGATTGTCCTTTTTAGGAGCAGTAGTGGTCAATTTCATAACAAATAACCTTTTCGTTCCAAATCAAGGCGGGAGGAATATGGGAATCTTTTATCTGCATACGTGAGAACGAAAATTATTCGACACAGTGGAAGAGACACAAAAGATTTAGACCTTGTATCGTAAAGCTGTTAATACTCAGTAAAAAGCTCTGTCCGGTTAAGAAGCAGCACATGAGCCACGCTGCCTCACGGATTACCCAATATGTGCAAAATGGGTTTAGCTTTAGAACTGACTGCCGCAGGATCGCCTGTCGAGCTATGTGACGAACGCTACGAACAATACCATACAGTTACCATAATCGCGCGTCATCTCTTTGCATCCCATTACAATGGAACTAACTCTTAATTTAACAAAACTGGAATGTAAACGCAGCCATGGAGCACAAAACGACAAAAATTTATGTATTCATTAAAGTTATTTACGAAATATCAAGGTAGTTAATTTACTGTTTAGCTTGTGGAAAAATGTATGATATCTATGTCGTAACTGCTTCTTCAAATTATCACAATAAATAATCCGTAGTATAGGCCGTATATTTTGGAAGAAAATTCATTTCTATAGTCTTGTCATCGCAACGATATGTAAGCACAGCGTTCATTGAGTTATTGAAATTTAGGAAACGTCTGTTAGATATCGGTCAAACGAACTCCACTTACCTAAACATCTAAACGGGAATGCTATCACAGCTCTGAATATGTGAACATAGCAACTTCATGCTGCATTTTGTTCCAAATGGGTGCTGTTTTTGGAGCTAGCAGTTACTGACTGGTAACATTAATCTTCTTTCCCAGAGTTTATTTCTAGGTAATTAAGTGCACATAGTGTCACTCTGCTGTACGCGACGCTTGCCTCATTTATCCTTTACGTTTCCCTTTCTTCACATATCAGATATTACTAGAAAAAGTTATGCCTATGGTTCCACCTTTAATATTTTCTGTCAAGCAATATGAGGTGAGAGCAAAAACTATGACGCTGTTGAGTCCGTCCTGTCAGTCAGTGTACAAGAACAAATGAATAAAGGCTTGTATACTGGTGAACGCATACAGTGCAGTTCGATGAAAGGGGATGCATATAGGGAACGAATGGATGAACGGAGTGTCTCAAAGATTAGCAACAAGTAATTCGTTTCCAGCTGTTCGCCTCTTCGAAACGTAGTTAGAGGTCAAACATCGTTATTGGTATATCTGTTACAAATTGAAAATGCGTCTAAGAGTCGATTACGAACGAAGTTACGTGGCTCTGTTCGGCGAATTGACTTACCGACACAGGCGGCGACCACGACGATGACAATGAGTGTCTTCTGCATGGCGAATAGTAGCCAGGAGTTAGGAACATCGCCTTTTATAAGCTAGTAAGCTTCCGTTGTTACGTAAAGCGAACGTCATCAGTTAAGTGCGAATTGTAGTGATAAAAGCTACCAGGCGTTTTGTACTTCACAGAAAATTATCCGTTGTTCCCTCCTGTGGATGTTAATAGCAGTCGCACAAGGAAAAGGGAAATGAATTTACATGTCACTGGCTGAGGGAGGCGTGGCTACTCGAACGAGCCAGATAACAAAACGTTTACAAGATACGAAGTCTGGTTACGTAAAGTTTTTAGTTTTTCATTTATTTATTTATATAATGCTCTGAATTAAAAGAAATACTATCGACGGCTCTCGAGTAACATATACCAAATAAATTAATAAGAAATGCTACTGATCCCCTACATTACACAGTACAGGTCTGAACACTGTTGCAAAAGCGACGAAAAAAGCACATCAAATTAGAATGAACGCGAAACCTCCAAGAGTGTTGAAGTTTTACAGAAGCTAGAAATTTACTCCGAACTCGAATGACAAATACATTTAATAGTTTGCACAACGAAACTAAATCTAAAATGTGGCACAAGATCCAAAGACATTCTGGTCGTATATAAAGTACGCAAGCGGAAATATGCAATGAATATCTCCATTACACTATAACACCCTGCTGATGACAGTGCCATTAAAGCAGAGTTACCAAAAGCGGATTTAGCAAATTCTTTCCCCAAAGAAGACGAAGTAAATATTCCAGATTCGAATCAAGATAAGCTGGAAACGTGAGTAACTTACAAGCAGATATCCTTGGTGTAACACAGCAATTTAAATCATAAAAGCAAAGCCTCAGGTCCTTACTGTATACCAGACAGGTTCCTCTCAGAGTATGTTGATAAAGTAGTTTCATATTTATAGAAGTATGTACAAGCGCTTTCTCGTCGAGTCATTCTTACCTAAACACTGGAAAACTGCGCAGCTCACACCAATATTTAAGAAAGGAAATGGCTTTAATCCGCTGAATTACAGACCCAAATCGTAAACGTCGATTTGCCGTAGTGCTTAGGAACATATATTCTGTTCAAAGATTATGAGTTACCTCAAAGCAAACAATTTATTGAAAAACGGATAACGGCTTGTGAAACACAGCTACCAATTTATTGTCAGGAAGTAATGAGCGCTATTGACGGGGTTGTCATAGTGTTCCGTAGCTGCAGGTTTCCAGAAATTCCGTATTTTTAGGTTTCCTGGAAGTTATTGACACCGTTCTCCACGGGCAGGAGCTGCTTCTGTTCAAATTGCGTGACTGCGGAGGATCGTCCCAGTTGTGTGACTGGATTTGTGACTTCCTGCCAGAAAGGTCACAGTTCGTAGTAATAGACGGAAAGTCATCGAGTAAAACAGAAAATATACCTGGCGTTCCCCAGGAAGTGTTATAGGCTTCAAAAAATGGTTCAAATGGCTCTGAGCACTATGGGACTCAACTTCTGAGTTCATAAGTTCCCTAGAACTTGGAACTACTTAAACCTGGCTAATCTACGGGCATCACACACATCCCTGCCCGAAGCAGTATTCGAATCAGCGACCGTAACGGCCGCGCGGTTCCAGACTGTAGCGTGTTATAGGCCCTCTGTTGTTCCTCGTCTACATGACCGATTTAGGAGACAATATGAGTAGCACTCGTAGATTGTGGGAAGATGGAGCTGTCATTTATGGTCTTATAAAGTCATCAGATGCTCAAAACAAATTCCACTACAATTTAAACGAGGTATCTATATGGTGCGAAAAGTGGCAATTGACTCTAAATAATTAAAAAGGTGAAGTCGACCACATGAGTACTAAAAGAAATCGACTAAATTTCGGTTATACTAAAAAATCACACAAATATAAAGGCTATAAACTCAACTACATACTTATGGATATCTATTACGAATAACTTAAGTTGGTTCAATCACATATAATGTTGTGGGTAAAATAAACCGAAAACCCCAATTTATTTACAAAATACTTAAAACGTGTGACGGGGTCTCGAAAGAGACTGCGCACACTACGCTTGTCCGTGCTCTTCCGGAGGAGTCCTGTGCGGTGTAGGAGACGCATCATATTGGATCTACGGAGGTCACTGAAAAAGTTCAGAGATGGGCACCTCGTCTTGTTCTGTCACGAAATAGCGAAGAGAGTGTCACGGATATGGTACGTGAACTGGTGCGGCAATCACTAAACGGAAGTCGTTTTCCTTTGTGGCTGGAAGTTGTCACGAAATTTCAATCACAATTTTTTTCCTCAGAGTGTGGAGATTTGGGATTATGCCCACCTACATAGGGCGCAATGATCATCGTAATGAAAGATGAGAAATCAGAGCTCTCACGGACAGATGTACTCGTATGTATTTGTGTTTCCCGCGGGCTGTAACAAAGTGGTGCGTTAGAGAAAAAGAATGACAGTGGTTCGGTGAACCCTGTGTCAGGCACTTCATTGTGAATTGCAGAGTAATGAAGCAAATGTGGATGCATTTTCACAGTCCATAAGTGACTACCTGGACCAACAGAGTGAACTGGACAGAAATAAAGCTGTAAGCTACCCGTGGTCTAGGGGTAGCGTCTTTGATTCATAATCAAAACTTCTTCGGTCCCGTGTTCGATCGCCGCCACTGCCTAAGTTTTGATAAATAATCAGCATTGGTGGCCGAAAACTTCCGGCATAGAAGTCAGCCTCATTCTGCCAACGGCCTTGTCAAAGAGGGCGGAGGAGCGGATAGAGGTTCAAGGCACTCTCTTGTCCTAGGGGTGGGAAATTGCCCCTAAAGGCGGAAGAATCAGCAATGATCAACGACATGAGGATGCAGAAGGCAATGGAAACCACTGCATTAAAGACACGTAACGTGTATCCACAGGACATGTGGCCTGTATTAGAAGAAGTGTCATGATGATCTCTCCATTGGCAAAAGATTCCGGAATAGTCCCCCATTCGGATCTCCGGTAGGGGACTGCCAAGGGGGAGGTTACCATGAGAAAAAGATTGAATAATCAACGAAAGGATAGCGTTCTACGAGTCGGGGCGTGGAATGTCAGGAGCTTGAACGTGGTAGGGAAACTAGAAAATCTGAAAAGGGAAATGCAAGGCTCAATCTCGATATAGTAGGGGTCAGTGAAGTGAAGGAAGCCAAGGATTTCTGGTCAGATGAGTATCGGGTAATATCAACAGCAGCAGAAAATGGTATAACAGGTTTAGGATTCGTTATGAATAGGAAAATAGGGCAGAGGGTGTGTTACTGTGAACAGTTCAGTGACTGGGTTGTTCTAATCAGATTCGACAGCAGACCAACACCGGCAACAATAGTTCAGGTATACATGCCGACGTCGAAGCTGAAGACGAACAGATAGAGAAACTGTATGAGGATATTGAAAGGGTAATGCAGTAAGTAAAGGGGGACGAAAATCTAATGGTCAAGGGCGACTGGAATGCAGCAGTAGGGGAAGGAGTAGAAGAAAAGGTTACGGGAGAATATGGGCATGGGACAAGGAATGAAAGAGGAGAAAGACTAATTGAGTTCTGTATCAAGTTTCAGCTAGTAATAGCGAATACCCTGTTCAAGAATCACAAGAGGAGGAGGTATACTTGGAAAAGGCCGGGAGATACGGGAAGATTTCAATTAGATTACATCATGGTTAGACAGAGATTCCGAAATCAGATACTGGATTGTAAGGCGTTCCCAGGAGCAGATATAAGATACTGGATTGTAAGGCGTTCCCAGGAGCAGATATAGACTCAGATCACAATATAGTAGTGATGAAGAGTAGCCTGAAGTTCAAGACATTAGTCAGGAAGAATCAGTCCGCAAAGAAGTGGGATACGGAAGTACTAAGGAATGACGAGATACGTTTGAAGTTCTCTAACGCTATAGATACAGCAATAAGGAATAGCGTAGTAGGCAGTACAGATGAAGAGGAATGGACATCTCTAAGAAAGGGCCATCACAGAAGTTGGGAATGAAAACATAGGTACAAAGAAGGTAGCTGCGAAGAAACCATGAGTAACAGAAGAAATACTTCAGTTGATTGATGAAAGGAGGAAGTACAAACACGTTCCGGGAAAATCAGGTATACAGAAATACAAGTCGTTGAGGAATGAAATCTGTAGGAAGTGCAGGGAAGGCTCTGAGCACTATGGGACTTAACATCTATGGTCATCAGTCCCCTAGAACTTAGAACTACTTAAACCTAACTAACCTAAGGACATCACACAACACCCAATCACGAGGCAGAGAAAATCCCTGACCCTACCGGGAACCGAACCCGGGAAACCGGGCGTGGGAAGCGAGAATGCTACCGCACGACCACGAACTGCGGACGAAGTGCAGGGAAGCTAAGACGAAATGGCTGCAGGAAAAATGTGAAGACATCGAAAAAGATATGATTGTCGGAAGGACAGACTCAGCATACAGGAAAGTCAAAACAACCTTTGGTGACATTAAAAGCAACAGTGGTAACAATAAGAGTGCAACGGGAATTCCACTGTTTAATGCAGAGGACAGAGCAGATAGGTGGAAAGAATACATCGAAAGCCTCTATGAGGGTGAAGATTTGTCTGATGTGACGAAAGAAGAAACAGGAGTCGATGTAGAAGAGATAATGGATCCAGTATTAGAATCGGAATTTAAAAGAGCTTTGGAGGACTTACGGTCAAATAAGGCAGAAGGGATAGATAACACTCCATCAAATTTTCTAAAAACTTTGCGGGAAGTGGCAAAAAACGACTGTTCACGTTGGTGTGTAGAATATAAAAGTCTGGCGATATAACATCTGATTTTCGGAAAAGCATCATCCACACAATTACGAAGACGGCAAGAGCTGACAAGTGCGAGAATTGTCGCACAATCAGCTTAACAGCTCATGCATCGAAGCTGCTTACAAGATTAATATACAGAAGAATGGAAAAGAAAATTGAGAATGCGCTAGGTGACGATCAGTTTGGCTTTAGGAAACGTAAAGGGACGAGAGAGGCAATTCTGACGTTACGGCTAATAATGGAAGCAAGGCTAACGAAAAAACAAGACACTTTCTTAGGATTTGTCGACCTGGAAAAAGCGTTCGACAATATAAAATGCTGCAAGCTGTTCGAGATTCTGAAATAAGTAGGGGTAAGCTATAGGGAGAGACGAGATTTATACAATATGTACAACAACCAAGAGGGAATAATAAGAGTGGACGATCAAGAACGAAGTGCTCGTAATAAAAACGATGTAAGACAAGGCTGGAGCCTTTCACCCCTACTCTTCAATCTGTACATCGAGGAAGCAATGATGGAAATAAAAGGATGGTTCAGGAATGGAATTAAAATTCAAGGTGAAAGGATATCAATGATACAATGCGCTGATGACATTGCAATCCTGAGTGAAAGTGAAGAAGAAATAAATTATCTGCTGAACGGAATGAACAGTCTAATGAACACACAGTATGGTTTGAGAGTAAATCGGAGAAAGACGAAGGTAGTGACAAGTAGTAGAAATGAGAACAGCGAGAAACTTAACATCAGGATTGATGGTCACGAAGTCAAAGAAATTAAGGACTTCTGCTACCTAGGCAGTAAAATAACCGATGACGGACGGAGCAAGGCGGACATCAGGAGCAGACTCGCTATGGCAAAAAAGGCAATTCTGGCCAAGAGAAGTCTACTAATATCAAATACCGGCCTTAATTTGAGGAGGAAATTTCTGAGGATGTGCGTCTGGAGTACAGCATTGTATGGTAGTGAAACATGGACTGTGGGAAAACCGGAACAGAAGAGAATCGAAGCATTTGAGATGTGGTGATATAGACGAATGCTGAAAATTAGGTGGACTGATAAGGTAAGGAATGAGGAGGTTCTACGCAGAATCGGAGAGGAAAGGTAAATGTGGAAAACACTGATAAGGAGAAGGGACAGGAGGATAGGACATCTGCCAAGACATGAGGGAATGACTTCCATGGTACTAGAGGGAGCTGTAGAGGGCTAAAACTGTAGAGGAAGACAGAGATTGGAATTCGTCAAGCAAATAATTGAGGAAGTAGGGTGCAAGTGCTACTCTGAGATGAAGAGGTTAGCGCAGGAAAGGAATTCGTGGCGGGCCGCATCAAACCAGTCAGTAGACTGATGACCAAAAAAAAAAAAAAAAATTAAAAAGCCCAGTTTACTCTAAACACCGGATTTCAAAGTATTTCTTCGTTTAATAAAGGCTAAACGTATATATACCGTCGAAGTGCTTCACTGTTTTTTTTTTTTTTTTTTTTGTTACAAGCTCAGTAATAAGTATTATGTTAATGGGGAGATACTCACTTTATTGGTAAGCTTCGTTATTGATTTGTAGGTAAGGTTATATATCTCGCCTTCATACAAGAGCCGGTTAATTAATCTTCTCCTCTATTTGAAAACACTAGGAAGAACATGAGATCACATCATTAACCTCGATGCAAATTATATCATCGGTCAGCATTTAACAGGTTTTTTTAATGTCCGCAAAACAAGGAAATGCACAGTCCTCAAGGTAGTACTTAAAGAAATTGTTTTCAAATAATAATATAAACCCTTTAGTTGCCAAGAAAGCCATATGCATTCTAAAAATTTTCACAAACCTCGCTGTTTACTTAAAACACTACCTCCAGTTATCTATTGCGTTTCCATTGTAACAGTGTGAGTCCCACGTAACAGAGTGACTCACACGGAAGGTAAATGGGCCACAGACTTGTTTTTACACCACACACTAAAAAGTATTGTACTAATCAGCCTTCCCTAAATCACTCCAGGCAAATGCCGGGATGGTTCCTCTGAAAGGGCACGGCCGACTTCCTTCCCCATCCTTCCCTAATCCGATGAGACCGATGACCACGCTGTCTGGTCTCCTTCCCCAAACCAACCAACCAACCAACTAATCAGCCCCACTAATGTGGCGTTCGCTGTGTTATTCAGTGGTTTGGTATTTAACTAATTTGTAAAAGGAAATGACAATCTTATTTTATTACATTGGGTAATTACTAAATAATTTTTTTCCCGGCTAAAGATTTGATCAAGTTGCTAAAGATCTCCAAGTTAACGTCGTGTTAAAGTGTTGTCTGTAAGTTGTGTGTCACTAAATCACAGTTCATACAACAGATTCAATACAACTATGGATTACGATGGAAACTGTTATCTTCAGCAAAATGATCATTAAAACCACCGAATATCAGCCGCGCATAACACTGACGTATGTTACCTGAACCAATATTCTTCGCAACTCGTGCGTAATTAATTTCGGCTCCATAGATCAGCTAGAAAAATTTCTTATAAGGATAGTGCAATGAGCACTGTTTTTAAAGAACCAATCTGATTCGAATCATTTTCATATAAAATGAGTTCGGAACCACCAGTGCACATTTATTTTTACACATTTGTATTACGTTCGGCATTTATGTCTGCAGAGTTGCGTGATTTAAAATAGTATTTTCCGCTGAGATAATTGTTGAGATGGCGGCAGGCAATTGATAGAGACTTTCTATTGTTAGAGCAAATAAGTAAATATTGAAAATGCTTATTGAACGCTATAAAATCTATTTTCGTATTGTGCACTATTTAGACTACATCAAGCAAACATTCGATTTGTTTCAAAGGAAAACACAGACAAAAGCGCGATACAAATCGCTATCATCAATGGCTGCTCTCCTTTCAGCAGAAAGAAATAATTAACACAGATAATGCTTACTGAGAGAGGAATTACAGTTACAAATAATTATTCACTCATGTTCATAATTATAATGAACTCTATTTTCAAGTAATAATTCACAAATAATTACACTTTCTTAACAGACCTCAGTTTGATATGCGTCTTGTGTGCTGAACCTACAAAAGCCATCCAACAAAAGGTAAAAACAAAGGAAGACAAACGCAGATCATAAAAGGAATGTACAAATATCATTGTCTTTGTATTGTACACATCGATATGTCCAATTATATTATAGAATATTATGTAAATAATTAATATTTAAAAATTTTCACTGTTTTTTGATACGTCGAATAGATAATGTTTGTAACTGTTAGAGGCATAATTTCCTCTCGTCGCACTGTAGCCAAAAATTTATCACGTGAATGTTACACTAACCACTGAAATTACGTTTTTCGCCCCCCTGTCCTGCATGGTACTGGGAAGGTCTTTTACAGACTCCACGAAGGTCCTAGAGGTTTTCACGAATTATCGACTGCAGAGAAAATCGTGAGTAACTTTCATCCACACACAAATTCTGCAGCATCATTAACTTGTATCCGAGATATGAACACTGCTATAGCTACACAGACTCTTGAGCAAACTATACGTCTCAGAAGCTATTAACTCAGAGCACAACACACATACGCGACACAAAGGCGACCATAGAATTACCTAAAATATGAAGTCTTTATTGTAAAAAAGCTTTCCTAAAATCATGTGTTTTCCGATTATGAGTTTCCACCCTTCGCATCTGGAATATGCACACAGAAGTGGGCATTCCAGAGCACACACTGGTGGCTTGTATCTCTCCCGCAAGCAGCCTTTTCTTCTCTGTGACAGAAAAATCCCACTGCTGTAGAAGTCTGCGTTTAAATCAAGTACACTCGCTTCCCGAAACAGCTTTTGATCGGTTAATTTACCATTATGAAATTTCAATACAGGCTGAAAATGATATGAAACACAACTACTTATCAGTGTTATCGGCTAATTTATTGGTTCACAAATTGCAGGAGACAAAGAATTTGGAAGAAAAAGTAATCACTAAATCTTTAGTTATACAAAATGAGTACAGGAATTATTATTAGCAAATACAAACTGTGATGTAGCGCAATAACGGGTAAACGCAGGTAAACGCAGGTAAACGACTCAGCCGTTACCACGCACAGGGGGCACAGTTGAACAGTTGAAAAGATCGATTAATATGTTTCTCGTAATGGATGTCGAGAACATGCGCTTGTAAATTAACTGTTGGCTTTTCCGGTCTCTGCCTGGCCAGCACTCGAGAAATCCTGACAGGTAGCCGTGTCTTGGTACTTGGAGTGAGAAGGTGATTGGAAAAAGACGTCCACTACAGATTCAGCTGACTCTATGACCAGAAACTACGGCCCATAGCTCACCCTTTATAGGTTTTCAGAGGGACTGTTTTTCCCCTCGAATATAGTTGTCCATGAGCCTCTTCGTTATTTTTCTCGATCACTGCATCTACGCGTCTAGTAACCACAATTAGAACATGGCTTTTCCTGTCATGAGTTTTTTTCTCTATCCTCGACTCATTTGATGGGTTGATAAGTTTCATCCATGTGCTGTACCCATGACAGGCAAGCAGATCACTTCTGGGAGGATGTATCTACATCTACATCTACGTGATTACTCTACTAGTCACAATAAAGTGTCTGTCAGAGGGTTCAATGAACCACCTTTAAGAAGTTCCTACCGTTCCACTCTCGAACGGCGCGCGGATAATATAATCACTTATATTTTTCTGTGCGACCCCTGATTTCTCTTTTTACATCGTGATGAAATTTCTCCTATTTAGGTGGGTGCGAACAGAATGTCTTCGCAATCGGAGGAGAAAACGGGTGACTCAAATGTTTTGCGAAGATCCCGTCGCAACGAAAAACACTTTCGTTTTAATTATTTCCACTCCATTTCGCTTATAATGTCTGTGGCATTATCTCCCCCTATTTACAGCCTTGAGATATGTGTGACTTATCGCGTAATCGAAATGCAGCGGATTTCTTGTAGTACTCATTTGAATAACTTCACACTTTTCTTTATTCTGGGTCAATTGCCACTTTTGGCACCATACGGATAACTTATCTAAATCACTTTGGAATTCGTTTTGGTCATCTGATGACTTTACGAGAGGGTAAATGACACCATCATCTGCAAACAAGCTTATAGCGCTACTCAGATTGTCTCCTCTGTAGTTAATATAGATCGGGAATAACAGAGGGCTATAGCACTTCCTTGGGGAATGCCGGATATTTATTCTGTTTTACTCGATGATTTTCCGTGTACTACTACGAACTGTGATGTTTCTGACAGGAAATCACGAAACCAGTCGCACAACTAAGGCGATATTCCGTAGGCACACAGTTTGGTTAGAAGACGCTTGTGAGGAACGGTGGCGAAAGCGATCTGGAAACCTAAAAATATGGAACCAATTTGACATCCCCTGTCAATAGCACTCACCACTTTCTCAGTATAAAGAGCTTGTTGTGTTTCACAAGAACTATGTTTCCTGAATTCGTTCTATATGTCAACAAATCATTTTCTTCGAGGTACTTCACAATGTTCGAATACAGTATATGTTCATAAACCCTCTTGCAAATTGACGTTAGTTATATGGGCCTGTAATTCAGCGGATTGTTCCTATTTCCATTTTGGGTATTGGTGTGACTTGAACAATTTTCCAGTCTTTAGGTACGAAACTTTCTGTGAGCGAGCAGATGTATATAACTGCTATATATGGAGCTATTGTATCAGCGTAATCTGAAAGGAACCTGACTGGTATACAATCTGGACCAGAGGCTTACCTTTATTAAGTGATATAAGCTGCTTTACTACACCGGGGTTATCTACTCCTACGTTTCACATTTTCGTAGTTGTTCTTTATTGGAATTGAGGAATGTTTACTTCGTCTTCTTTGGTGCAGGAGTTTCGGAAAGCAGTGTTTAATAACTCTCCTTTAGTGGTACTGTCATTAGTGGCTTCACCGTTGTTATTGCGCAGTGAAGGTATTGACTGCGTCATGCCACTGATGTGCTTTATGTGTGACCAGAATATCTTTGGGTTTTCAGCCAGATCCCGAGGCAGAGTTTCGTTGTGGAAATTATTAAAAGCATCTCGCACTGAAGTACAGGCTATATTTTGAAGGTCTGCAAAACATTGCCAATCTTGATGATTTTGCGTTCTTTTAAATTTGGAGTGCTGTTTTCGTTGCTCCTGCAACAGCGATCTCACCCGTTTTGTGTACCATGGAGGTCCCCTACCATCACTTATTACTTTATGAGGTACATATCTCTCAACAGTCTTCGATACTATCTCTTTGAAATCAATCCACATCTTTTTTACGCTAACATGATCAGATCGGAAGGAGTGGAGACTGCCTCTTAAAGAGGCATGAAGAGCATTTTTATCAGCTTTTATAAACAAATGTACTTTGCGTTTCCTTTTGATGGTTGTGGGTGTTACGGTATTCAGCCTAGCAGAAACCGCCTTGTGGTCGCTAATCCCTGTATTCGTCATTATATTCCCAATTGGTACGGTATTATTTGCTACTAAGAGGTCAAGTATGTTTTTGCAACCATTTATGCATCGAGTTGGCTCATGAACTACTCATTGAAAATAAATTTCAGTACAATTTCGGATGACGTTGTATGCCTGTCACCGGCTTTATATGTATAATTTTTCCAGCATATCGATGGTAGATTTAAGTCACCTCCGACTACAATTGCATGACTGGCGTACCTATTGAAATGAGACTCAAGTTTTCATTGAATTGTTCAGCAATATATGTTCTGAGTCGGGTGGTCGGTAAAACGATCCAATTAATAGTTTAGTCCGACATACTACTTCGCAGGAAATATCTAGTTCAATTTCTCTACAAGCTAAACAACTTCTGACGTCAATAATTACGCCATCACAAGAATATTTAATATATCCTTTCTGATCACTGTTTAATCATTTGAAATAATTTCTGCTAAACTTATTTCCGGCTTTATCCAGCTTTTCGAACTTATAACTATTTGAGCTTCAGTCCTTTCTATTAGGGCTTGGAACTCTGGTTCTTTCCCAACACAGTTATGACAATTGACATTTACAACACCGATCGTTTCTGCAACTACCTTTCTGTGTTTTAATCTGCCCCCATTTAGACGGACGCCATTTCTGTGGTTTCCTGAGACCCTCTAACCTAAAAATTTGCTTCGGAAGGCGTTCTCGTTAAAAATTACTCGGCTTTGCTCCGTTCTTGTTTCTCGTGCTCCGCACACCCATTGGCGTCTTCGAAGAAGCCCCAGTGGAACAGCCCCACTTATTTTCTCACTTTTAACTAAAATAGTCCCGATTCTGACAGCTCCCCACAGAAATACATTAAAGGGCCCTACACAGACTAGCAGTAGCACAATAAAAGTTGTACATGGATTGTTTATATGATCCTGAAAGAATGCAGCTACATTTTGTTCACTATCGTCAGTTTCTTGGGATTACTCTGTCGTCTGTTTCTCTACGAAGTCTTTCTTACATCACTATTTTGTCATTTGTCCTCCTGCTCGCAACGGTAATTCGATTTCTCTGATGAACTCACTACAGTCGTCCTCTTAGAAAGAGAAAACAATAGTCACCACCTCAAATATCATCAAATTAATTCTTATACAAATGTTGCAACAATCACATTCGGAACAATGCAAAGATACAACATCTATTATAACTAAGGTTTTACTAAGGATATGTAGCAATGGGACATTTTTAGACCCTTTCTAGGCTTTCCATTTCGATCTACTCCTTACCTATGGTTTTGGAAATTTTCTCTACTCTTTTGACGGGTTTTCTTAAATCAACAGATTCGATGTTACATATTTCAAAGTCAAATATAATCGTACCTGTCAGGCAGTAATGTTTGTTTCCAGGCCCTCACAACATCCGTGCTCAAAGCCACATTTGGTATTACTTCTTTCCAATTATAATTTGTTGTACCACTTTGTCCAACTGAATATATGAGGACCCCACCTTTCACCATTCATCCAGATTTCATTTACTTCAACAGCTTGAAATGACCACGTATTACAAAATATGGTATTATCTTCCTCACTAGAAACTACATACAACCATTTGTTGGCACATAGATGTGTCCATTAACTTTTAGCTAATGAATTAGTTTTTATTTAATACAATTATTAGGATAATGCCTGTCTCGTTGTAGGTCTTTCCACTTTTCTCGATCATAAATCGTAATTTCCACAAAAGTTTCATTATAAATTTTCTTCCTTTCGTCTCTCTCCTTACATAATTTCTGTTCCTTACCTGCTGCTGTAACAAATGGTCAACATAAAATTTTAATTGTCTAGAATTCTCACTTAAGGGAATATCAATTAAATATCCTTAAACATCAAGATCCATGACATTCAATAGACTATACCTATAAAATCTACAATTAGATATAATGGAAACCTTACATCTCTCTTCAGCTTGGATTAACCTTAGGTATTTAACATTCTCTAGTGAATTTGCTACATGTGGTGCAGGTGGTCTTTCTGTGTGTGAACTACAGCACTCACTAACTGTTCATATTCTATACTTATCTCGCTCAATGAGGTGTAGTTCTTTTCAGAGTCACATCTGTAGTTCTCAGACAGTACGTGTGAACTGTTCCATTTCTGTCATACTATTCTTAAGCAAATTCCCATTTCTGCCGATCGAATTTACCATCCAGTTCAGACCAGACAAGGGGAATTTATTACAGTCACTTGCTCTTTGATAATTTCCACAGTTGTTCTGATCTAGATTCGATCATATGCATGTGCATTTTGTAATAAGCGACATTCTCCTCGTCCAAGGTACCGAACAATATTTTGCTAAATTCTCATACAAAGTTAAGGATTCTTTAATTAATGATTTTATGGATCTCGTTACTTGCAACCTTTCCACATTGTATGTGACCCCATTAATCAACATATTACAATTTGTTTTACTAATATTTAGCTGCTATAGTTTATCCTTGTCTTGTTGAACAACCTTCAAATCAGCTCTCTTTGCACTACTAAGTTTTCATGAATAGTTCTAAGATTTACGTACGTTACCAACTTTCAGGTGATACTGATAACTTTGACGATCCTTGATGATGGTAATATAATCCTGAGGAAATCCGTGCACTTGAACATCCCAGGCATAATTACTTCAAGTAATGATCCAGAGCCAAGTCATCACTGCACATGGTAACATGATGATTTGGTATTCAATAGGAGGACACCTCACCTAAATTTAGTTCAAAGTTTATGCCATACACTTCTATTTTAATAGTATGTCTTCTGCCTATTGACGTGTACCTACAATTTTGCTTTCTCTCGGTCTCCTTTACTACATTAGTCAGTGCAACCCTTACTACGAGGGTGATATGCCCATTTTATACCATTCACAGATCCTAAGGTATGGATGGGAAGGTTTCCTGCTGCTAAGCGTCGGATAACATGATGAAAGGCAAACGAATGATGTCTTCACTGAATCATCGGGATCGGTACTCCAAGGAGTGCGAATATCTCCTGGAGCTCAAAAAAAAAAAAAAAAATATGTTCAGAGCCATCGGTCAGGAAAGTGATGTTAGCGGCCTTCTGGGCTGCCATCAGACGAAGGCGTCGAGGGATACAAAATGTGGACAAAGTGATTCTCATCCACGACAATCCGATGCCACATGTGGTATTCAGAACTGCCGACAAACTACCAGGCTAAGGTTTTCCAGTCACCTAGGGTCCAGGCGATAAGGTAACGAGCCAAGGAGAGGTGCTGCAAGTGATGGCGTGTCGTGGCCATAAACGCGAAATTTCGGCGCTTTGTGCTAACGGATACGTTCGTTGGACGTCCCACACTGATTTCAGGGTCTGTTTCATGCAATTTTGCTTGTCTGTTAGCACTGACAACTATTGCAAACGCCACTGCTCGCGGTCCTAAAGTGAAGAGCGTCGGCCACTGCGTTCTTAGTGGTGAGAGGTAATACCTGAAATTTGGTGTTCTCGTGCCATTGTTGACATTGTGGATCTCTATGTATTAAATTCCCTGACGATATCCGAAATGGATTGTCCCATGCTTCTAGCTCCAACCACCATTCCGCGTTTAAAGTTCGTTAATTCCCGTCGTGCGACCATAACCACATCGGACACCCTTTCACATGCATCACATGGGTACAAATGACAGTTTCAACAGCGCACTGCCTTTTCATACCTTGTGTATGTGACACTACCACCATCTGGATTTGTGCATATCACTACCGCATGACTTATGTCACCTCAGTGCATTATTTGACCATTAAGTTCTGCTGATGCCGGATGTATATGCCTCATAGTATCAGTAAATGACAATCTGTCACCCTTTAAATGAAGCACAATGAGATATGCACAAACGGACGGTGTGATCGAGCGGTTCTTGGCGCATCAGTCTGGAACCGAGCGACCGCTACAGTTGCGGGTTCGAATGCTGCCTCGGGCATGGACGTGTGTGATGTCCTTACGTTAGTTAGGCTTAAGTAGTTCTAACTTCTAGGGGACTGATGTTCTCAGATGTTAAGTCCCGTAATGATTAGAGCCATTTGAACCATTTTCAGATCTGCACAACAGAACGTTTGCAAAAATGGTTCAAATGGCTCTGAGCACTATGGGACTTAACTTCTGAGATCATCAGTCCCCTCGATGTTAGAACTACTTAAACCTAGCTAACTTAAGGACATCACACACGTCCATGCCTGAGGCAGGATTCGAACCTGCGACCGTAGTGGTCGCGCGGTTCGAGACTGTAGCGCGTAGAACCCCTCGGCCACTCCGGATGGCATAGCTTTTGTCATTCATGTTTTCCGTTTCGTTTTATGTGCCCTGTTCGCTAAGCGTGCGTGACTTGCGCGAAGTGAGCATTATTATATTGGACCACGTCTGAGGTTTCTACATCTTACTGTTTTTTCCAGCATATTGATTCAGTACAAATCTTATATCACACTCCTCTTCGCTCGCATTCATATCATTTATAGTTCATTCTCCTCGTATGATTGGTAGTAGGGCTTCTGTTTCGACACTATCATTTCTTCGCCTTCTGGAGTATTGCACTATTCCTTTATTCGATTCCACATGACCTTCCCGTCCCTTCATCCGATTGTTTCCTTTCGGCCGCGAAGCTTGCTTTTTCTTTCGCCACCTAACAACTGCATTGGTCCGTAATTCTCGCTGACAATGTTCCACCAATTGATATTCCTTTGCTGCGACTCGTCTCATTGTCTCCTCTCATTTATTACATTCCTATAGTCCTGATGGCCAATTCGTGCTCCCAATTGTCCAGTAACATTTCGTGGTTTCGTTTGCTCTTTCAGTATCTTATCGTCGTGTACCTTCCACAAGGGTATATTACTCTCATTCACTTCTGTCTATCCATATCGATAATGACCACTATGTCTCTTGTGAGGAAATATGTTCCTACTAAACTATTATAGCGGACGTTTCTTCCCTTCTTCAGATTTGAAATTTGTTTCCTCCTAAAACATTTATGGCTATTTTAAGCGTCAAATTCACCATCCCAAGCATGTTCTAAGTGCCATGTGTCACACTTTTCAATCTTCGCACATCATGCTTGTCAGCTGGTACACATTTGAATGTAGCTTCCCTGTAACTAATTTGTAAATACACTCAGATGACAAAAGTCATGGTAAAGCGATATGCACATATAGAGATGGCGGTAGTACCACGTACACATGGGGTGAAAGGGCAGTGTGAATGCGGAGCTGTCATTTTGACTCTAGTGATGAATGTTGTAACCTCCCCACAAAATAATTTAAAAGGAACCAAGCACCAAATGTAACCTCCCCACAAAATTATTATTGGGGGATTTTTTAAAGAAATTAATGACAGTCAATATACATTACTAGATATGCGCAACGCTGCTTGTTTACCTTCTACAATAAAACTCAGCCTCCAAAGTCCCGACCAGAGGAGACTGCCGACACGCGCAGGTACGCGCCGACTACTGCAGACTAACGCAGACTACTGAAGACTACCGCAGACAACTGAACACTACTGCCAACTGACGACAAGCAACAACTAACTACATACTACTCTTGGGTCAGAGACTCTGCCATGCCTCGCCCATCGCCGGCAACGCATACGTCTTACGTAACCCTCCACAGGGGGGGGGGGGGGGGGGTCAAAAATTTGGCAGCGATGGTGAGTCAATTGGAATGGCCATGAGCAACAAATTTTTCTTAATTAACTAAGTTTACAAGCACAGAATATATACACATATATAAGTGCAGAATATGAAATATAATATAGTGCACATGCACTGAGTACAGAACGTATCAAGCAATTACAAAATGTATACACAATGAGTACAAATCATATTAACAAATGACAAAAGTGCACACGCAATGTAGTTCAGAACATATCAGAACATCACAAAATGTATACGGAATGAGTACAAATCATATCGGCAAATGACATAAAGTGCTCATTCACTGTAGTACTGAACATATCAGGAAATCACAAATGTATACGGAATGAGTACTAACCATATTAACAAAATGACAAAAGTGCACACGCACTGTATATACTTTTTTTACTATTTTACAAGAACTAGGATAGGAAAGGGAAGTATTGCATCATGGTTGTAGCACTTTAGGTTGCACGCAGCTGCATTGAAAGACCATATCTTTCTACAGAAGCACAACACCAAGTGAGACAATCTGAAGTTCTTTTCCTTGAAGTATTAATCAGTGTAGCCAACACACTGAAATGTCGTAGTAATATTCCATGTTATCATTTTGGTAGTACATTAGGTACACCAAACAGTGGGACCATAATAACATCTCCATCGCTCAAGGTGGTGGACAGCATGTCGTGTCAACATCACGTTTCTGTAAGGTACACCAACGTAGAATTAGTGCAAAAGCCAAATATAGTGCTGCATGATCACGAGGATAGACAGAACAAACGGATATTGCAGTAACTTCTGGTAACTAGGCCAGAAGGTGAAGGACATTAAGTCACATACAAGTCTTCATTGAGAATTACACTAGTCTAACAACTGATTTGACTAATAGGTGGCACTCATCGCCCAGTTACTGAACTTTTCTGTACCATGTATGAAGTATTACAGAATAATTTTCATAAATCATCTGATTACAGTGAACATCGTCTCTCATTGACCAGTTAGAAACCATCAGAAGTCATCATTCAAAACAGGAGCTAATCAATGGCATAGTATTAACATAATTCACTTAGTTATAGTAATCATTGGCACTCATTGGCCAGTAACTAAACATATAGCAAGTATTGAATATTTCAAAACATGTTTCATCATTAAAGTGACATATGACATATTTAAAATAATTATTGGCTCTCATTGGCCGGTTACAAAATATTCTTATATTTTAATAAAACCTAATTCAGTATTATTCAGAAGTTATTATTCAAAATGAGAGTCAATTATTGGCATAGCATTTATAGAGTATAACAAAAATATTATTTACAGATATTATTGGCATAGTATTTATGCATTATTACAAAGCATCATTCAGTATTACTCAGAACTGATCATGCCAGTGACATAGGACAAATTGAAAATGTAACATACTGTAACTATTATTCAAGGTCTGTGACTAGGAAACATTATTCAGTATTACTCAGAACTCTCTTAAACTGGTAGCATTATTTGGGACTGGCAATTATTTTTTTTTTATGCTAGCAATGCATTGCGTTGGAATCGATAATTAATTACTGGGGCATGACAATATTTGCTTTTGAGTTACTGCTGCAAATGAAGATGTGTAACGTCATTCGTCATGAGTCAACTGTAGCAAGGTTATGAAACAAGTAGAGTATATGTGATCCCATTCATAAATGACACAGGTTTAATGATCAACTGTTTATAGCACATTAATTTCATGAATAATTTCTCCTGCAAAAAATACAAAATGGATTATTAAACTGAAAGAAGGAACGCATATTATGCTGAAGAGTAGTGAACTTCGAATTAATAGGTAATGAAATGTGTATTAATTATATATGTTCTCTAGCTGTCCTTTCCAAAACCTTCAGTCATCATAACATGCGACATAAGACATACAGTCAAAAGGAACTGCAACAAATACCTAAATAACGACATAGCATTTCTTAACTAACAGTAAATATATAAACTTCATCATTATTTTCATCTACAAAGATAAATTTCATTATCATTACTATCATCACCTGCAAAGAAAAACTTCATTATCCATATCACTATAACTCCATTATTATCATCACCTGCAAAGAAAAACCTCATTATCCATATCACTATAACTCCATTATTATCATCACCTGCAAAGAAAAACTTCATAATCCATAGTAGCATACTCTTCATCGCTATTCATCACCATTCATTATCATCTGCAAAAAGACACTTCATCATACAACTATTCATAGTATAGAGTTCCTTATTTCTAGCATATTTCTTCACTAAAACTAAGATGTGTAGTTCTGTCTGACAGCCTGCAACAATCGCCTCGTACTCTGAAAGAAAAAAATAGTTAAGACTGCAATTCTACGATGTGTATAGTATATTCTCGTTAATGCTTGTTAATTCTGATCCATTTACTCTTCGTGACGAGGTATTGCATCTTTTTTCGTTCATTCCGAAGGTGAAATTCCCATTTCATAGTAATCCACTGTGTTTCTTTCATTTATACGTTATTGCTTTCTGAAATTGATGTACAATGATTAATGTCTTGTATTTAAATCATATACCCCTTAAATAAAAACTGGTTTATAGTAACACAATTGGGCACACAGCATAGCATGACAGAAAACGTAATATGTCAAAAACATAGACAGCGTTCAGAGGCAAAAATGTACGCAGAGTATCACAATGTAGCAGCAAAAAAAAAAAAAAAAAAAAAAAAAAAAAAAAAAAAAAAAAAAAAAAAAAGTGAAGTAGTCACGATATTGAGATAGCATAAGGCAAAATGTCAAAGTCAACTAGTGTTTCTTACATCTTAAATATTTCATAATGCATACGAACAAAATAATAAAACAATCATACATACATGAAAAATGGAAAATAAGCACAGTCAGATATATAACGACAAGAAATGACTTTCTTTGTGTTCAGCTTGTATGTTGTGTAGTTAATAGAGGCGAGAATTGAAGACTTTAATGGAGAGAGAATTACATAAAATTAATATGTCACTAGATAGAACTGCATAATTATTCATAAAATACGTAAGTATATCTGGAAAAGTGAGCACAGTCTGATGTGTAACGACAAGAAAAGCGACTTGCTAACCTTACCTTGCCGGGTACTTGCCAAGAAAAAATACGTTAATCATCAGTTAGTAGTCCCATAAATAAAATTGCGTAAGTGGTCATAAAAAAATTAGGAAATGGCATTACAGTGTGATAAATCATAAAGTACGTTCATTCAATACACGGTTTGATGTTGGAGACATGGTGATTGCCCATACTTTTTCTGGTTCTCAAAGTTTCCACGTGTACTACATTGGGGTGAGGAATGCTGCGAATTCTATATGGACCTGCGTATAAAGCTCAAATTTACTGCATCTTCTCTTTCCTCTGTTCGATATACAGTGTGTACGCTCTAATATCTTCTGTCCAATGTGAAAGTCACGCGTGTACAAACCTGTTTTTGCTGTCTTCTCCGGCGCTCTGCGGGCCGTTTGATGTTATTCAGCGCAATGTCAATTATTTCATGGTGTCGTAGTCGACGAGATGTAGGATATGTTACTAATTCTTTAATTTTGTTAGGTGGTTCAACATTTTTCAGTATAACAGACGGAGATAGCATAGTAGATTCATTTGGTATGGAATTAATTACATCCTGGAATGAGAGTATGTGTGTGTCCCAATCAATATGTTTTTTATGGCAGTATATTCTACACACTTTACGAATTTCTTTCATTAATCGTTCACAAGGGTTCGAAGAAGCATGGTACCTGGATATATACACTCCTGGAAATGGAAAAAAGAACACATTGACACCGGTGTGTCAGACCCACCATAATTGCTCCTGCCACTGCGAGAGGGCTGTACAAGCAATGATCACACGCACGGCACAGCGGACACACCAGGAACCGCGGTGTTGGCCGTCGAATGGCGCTAGCTGCGCAGCATTTGTGCACCGCCGCCGTCAGTGTCAGCCAGTTTGTCGTGGCATACGGAGCTCCATCGCAGTCTTTAACACTGGTAGCATGCCGCGACAGCGTGGACGTGAACCGTATGTGCAGTTGACGGACTTTGAGCGAGGGCGTATAGTGGGCATGCGGGAGGCCGGGTGGACGTACCGCCGAATTGCTCAACACGTGGGGCGTGAGGTCTCCACAGTACATCGATGTTGTCGCCAGTGGTCGGCGGAAGGTGCACGTGCCCGTCGACCTGGGACCGGACCGCAGCGACGCACGGATGCACGCCAAGACCGTAGGATCCTATGCAGTGCCGTAGGGGACCGCACCGCCACTTCCCAGCAAATTAGGGACACTGTTGCTCCTGGGGTATCGGCGAGGACCATTCGCAACCGTCTCCATGAAGCTGGGCTACGGTCCCGCACACCGTTAGGCCGTCTTCCGCTCACGCCCCAACATCGTGCAGCCCGCCTCCAGTGGTGTCGCGACAGGCGTGAATGGAGGGACGAATGGAGACGTGTCGTCTTCAGCGATGAGAGTCGCTTCTGCCTTGGTGCCAATGATGGTCGTATGTGTGTTTGGCGCCGTGCAGGTGAGCGCCACAATCAGGACTGCATACGACCGAGGCACACAGGGCCAACACCCGGCATCATGGTGTGGGGAGCGATCTCCTACACTGGCCGTACACCACTGGTGATCGTCGAGGGGACACTGAATAGTGCACGGTACATCCAAACCGTCATCGAACCCATCGTTCTACCATTCCTAGACCGGCAAGGGAACTTGCTGTTCCAACAGGACAATGCACGTCCGCATGTATCCCGTGCCACCCAACGTGCTCTAGAAGGTGTAAGTCAACTACCCTGGCCAGCAAGATCTCCAGATCTGTCCCCCATTGAGCATGTTTGGGACTGGATGAAGCGTCGTCTCACGCGGTCTGCACGTCCAGCACGAACGCTGGTCCAACTGAGGCGCCAGGTGGAAATGGCATGGCAAGCCGTTCCACAGGACTACATCCAGCATCTCTACGATCGTCTCCATGGGAGAATAGCAGCCTGCATTGCTGCAAAAGGTGGATATACACTGTACTAGTGCCGACATTGTGCATGCTCTGTTGCCTGTGTCTATGTGCCTGTGGTTCTGTCAGTGTGATCATGTGATGTATCTGACCCCAGGAATGTGTCAATAAAGTTTCCCCTTCCTGGGACAACGAATTCACGGTGTACTTATTTCAATTTCCAGGAGTGTAGATCGGATAAATCTTTCTAGCTCGTAACATACGTGTCCATATAGCAGATCGAAACTGTGATCCATTGTCGGAAATTACTTCCAACATATACCCTACATGAAATAGAAAATGTTTTACAAATGCTTTCGATACAGTTTCAGCAGTAGCTTTGCGTAACGGAGTGAAGGTAACAAATTTTGAAGTGAGTTCAACAGCGACAAAGATGTAGCAAAAACCTCTATTAGTTCTGGGAATCGGACCAAAAATGTCTACAGCGGCCATAGGTCTCAATTTAACAGGTAAAATGGGATGTAATGGAGGAATATGTGAAGTCGTGTCTGATTTAGCTTTCTGGCAGATTTTACGTGACGCTAAAACTCGTCGAATACGTTTCTCCATGTTGGTAAAGTAACAGTTCTGCCTCAATATAAGAAAACATTTTTTTGGCTCCGTGATGTGCGTAATTTAAATGAGTATACCAGATTAATTTGTTAACAAATTCGCCTGGAATGCATAATAACCAATTGTTGCTGTCTGGATGAGAGCGGCGAAACAGAATGGCATTGCGTACAGTGTAATGGTTTCTAATGGTAACATTATTCCTATCTTGCCAAAGGTGTTTCATTTCTTTCCACACGTTGTCTTTTCTTTACTCTGCTCTTGTGCTATGTCTTGTAATGACGACGAAACGAAATTTTCAAATGCAGCTCGTTGAATGTACATGACGCTGAAATTTGCTTTGCAGAAGTTGGTTGCGATGTCTTGCTGATTGTTGCTGAGAGAACGGGATAGTGCGTCTGGTACAATATTTTGTGTGCCGGGAATGTGAACAATTGTAAAATTAAATTCCTGCAAATAAAGTTTCCATTTGCTTAATCTGTCGTGTGTAAACTTGGCGGAAAGTAAAAACTGTATCGCTCTATGGTCTGTATAAACGGTCGTATGGCTTCCATAAAGGAAATGCCGAAATCTGGTAAATGCCCATACAACACATAATGTTTCAAGTTCTGTAACAGAATAATTGCGCTCAGCAGGTGACAGAATGCGACTCGCAAAGGCGATATTTTTAATTACTGTAGAACCATCTTCTTCAACTTCCTGAAAAATGTGTACGCCTAAAGCGGTGTTAGAACTGTCGGTGGCAATGGAAAAATTTCTAGTAAGATCTGGGTGAGATAAAAGTGGTGCACGCAACAAAGCATGTTTCAGGTTCATAAATTCAGAATGTGCTTGCTTATCCCAGGACCAAATAGTGTTTTTACCTGTCAGTTGACATAATATAGGGGTGTCTAAAGCAGAGTAATGAATAAATTTACGAAAAAAGTTAATTAAACCCAAAAAGCTGCGTAGTTGTTTCTTCGTCGTAGGAACAGTAATGTCACGTAAAGCTTGAAGTTTTTTCGGGTCAGGCGTAGTGCCCTCTGCTGAAATTATATGTCCAAGAAATTTTATAGAAGTTTTACCAAAGTGCGGTTTACTGAGATTAACTGTGAGTCCTTCTGCACGAAAAGTTCGTAACAGTTGTTCAAGAATCAGATTGTGCTCAGACCAGTTAGCTTCTGCAATAAGAATGTCGTCTACGTACGTTGTGATTCTGTCTTTCAATGCAAAAGTGTGTATAGGATGTCGTCAAAAGTAATAACATTTTCGTGAACAACATTCTGCGTGTCAAAAGTAGTGCTTACGTTACTGGAAGATGCAACCTGTACCGTATCTAGTCAAATTCTATCTGACGCGCTATTATTTTCAGTAGGATGCTGTGGCATTTCAACTATTTGTACTGTTCTGTTATTTCTTCCTGACGTATTACGTTCGGGATGATATCTACTGTCTGGTTCATTCATGATAATATGTTGTTGCGGATGATTTTGCTGCTGATAAGACCAACTGTTATTAAACGTACGCTAAAAATTGTGTTAATTACTTTTACATCTGTCATGATAGTCATTTCTATACGGTTCATTGCGATAGGAATTGAGATAGTGTGTTTTCTGTACGTACTGATTCCCTTGTTGCTGTGCGTTACTATTTGTTGAAGCTGATGCTATACGTGTAGGCGGCGAAAGATTGAAGCTTGGTTGACCTTGTACGTTACATTGTTGGTTAGGTATGCTAACCGGCTGGCTTTGATGCTGTTGCGGTGAAAAACCTCTATTGTTACCAAAATGTGGTTGCTGACAATTTTGATGAATGCTAAAAATGTTGTACATACTGATGATTACAATTTCATCTGTTATTAAAATTACGGCGGTAGTTGTCATTTCGGGAGTGTCTAAAGAGAACTGTCACTTTCGGTAAAATTTGTTCTATCAGGTTTTCTTTACTCATTCTTAATTCTAGATTGATCGATAGTTGAAGAGCTGTTTTAATAGGTATAAAGGATAGTGGAAGAGAAGGCAGCAGTGCAGAAAAGTAAAGATGAAATGGCACTACTACGGCTCGGGGCCCTGTGCACGCTACAGCACATATTCATTAAAGCATAATGAATCCCTTGAGGTCTATTACGAGCTGCAAATAAATTTTAGTTTTTGCGTTACAAGCAATTCCGATGAAAATTCAAAAGCAAATTGTTGTATCCAGTCCAATTCTAGTTTCAGCATTACAGGACAAGCTGGTGAAAGTACAAAAATAAATCGGCGTATCCACTTCAAAGTGTGTACCTGTGTTCTGTCATTTTTAAACACTTTAAATTTTCTCACGGATAGAAAATGCTTGTAATCAAAATAATCGTCTCTGTATGTGTGAACAGGTTCAGGATTGTATGAGAATCTATTTGTCTGTGATTGTTCGGAATTTAAGTCACGTACTCTCTGTAAATTACCTAAATTATACTGGCTGTGTGAGTGTGACAAATGTTCGGAACATGCCGTATGCTGTGACGTGTTATTGACTGAAATATTTTTTATCTCTGTCACCTCTTGCTGTAAAGTTGACAATTTTCTTCGTAATGTATTATTGGACAAATCTATCTCACTGATCGTCTGCTGTAAATTTTGGAATTCATGTGTTTGATTAAACGAAACTGGTGACGTATCGTCTGATTTGGTGTCATTATTACTTTCGATAACGTCAATACGACTGACCAATTCATCATATTTTTCAGTCAGTATTTTTACCTGATCATCGTTTTTAGTGTCACAAGCATTAATTTGTTTTTGTATTTTACGAGTGGTTTCGTTCAATTTTTTAACGTCTGCTTTGATGACATCGGAATCCTGTATTAGTTCTAATTGTTCGAGTCTGTCGGTCACTGTCTGAAAGTCTACTGTGTGTCGTTTTACTTTATTTTGTTCCTGTATGAAATTACGGTAACGCGTTTCACTGTTTTGTAGGTGGTGATTAAAGCGTTCGTCAATTTGACTGTTCTGTTGGTCGAATTTCGCATCTACTTTTACATCCAGTGTGCGCGAAAGTTCTGCTGTCATTAGTTTAAACTCGTCGCGTAACTGTGTTGCGTTTTCAGAGCATTGTTTACCGACTGCACTAATTTCGTCTCTAAGTGATTCTGTTGTAGCTGTTTGCATATTCCTTAATTCTTGAGCAACAGATCTAATTTCTTCACTATTTCCTAGCACAAGCCTTAATTCCCTCATGTAATTGTTCTTTAGTATCATGACATTGCTCAGCAACGGCTGTAATCTGTTCACTAAGTTGTTTGTTGTGTTCATTAACTTATTTAAAATTTTCACTAAGTTGTTTGTTCTGTTCACAAAGTTGTTTGAAATTTTCATTGAGGTTGTCTTGTTTTTCATTAAGTTATTTGAAATTTTCACTAAGTTGTTTGTGATTGTTGTCTTGTCTTTCATTCTGTCGTTTGGAATTTTCGTCTTGTTTTTTATTATGTTCATTAATTTGTAGCAACAATGCCATAATTTGATCCAAGCTAAAATTAGCAACTCTATTCTCAGTGCTGTGTGATGGTGTATCTGCAATTGTCACGTTTTGTGTATCCATTTGGACATTCTGTGATTCTTGAAAATGTTAGCTAATCGGATGTGCACTGTTAGTCACTACCTCGGAATCAAATAAATCTGACGTATTCTGATTACACTGTTCATTTTCGTTAGAAAAATTTGTCTGTTCATTACGTAAATTTTGCAAACCGGGTGTATCAAGCTGCGCAGCATTCATTGTAACAGAACGTCGCGCGTCATCAATTGTCGTTAAATTAACAGACGACACAATTGAATTTATTTGCTCATCACTTGGATCAAAGTCAATATTAGCGGTCGGTACGCAATGATTGTCTGTAAATGGAGGACTGTCACTATTACACTGAGTGTTGCAAGTACTATTGGTCAAATTATTCGAGTCGGCTATTTCACTCATTATACATCGCGATGTACTGTTAACAGTTTTTCGTGGTGTTTTTCAGAATTCAGAATTAAGCATAAATGAAACTAAGACAAAGCAAAAAAAATGCAACAAACACAATTACAACAAAGAGCAACACATTGCCGATGATCTGTGCAAGAGAGAGTGACAAATTAGTAAATGCGTTGCGCCAGATGCAAACTACATTTAAGTAAATAAGAGCAGATATATGACTACTTATCAGAAGATTCAAGAGCTTGCCAAGAATAGCAAACTGCAGACATTACCGATCACCACGAACGATACATCGGCTGTCGGCCTTCACTTAACGACCGCGAGCAGCGACGTTTTCGTAAAGTTGTCAGTGCTAACAGTGAACACCACTGTGTGAAATAGGCGCAGAACGCAATGTGGGACGATATTATTGATAAGGACTTTACGGTTTTTTGAAAGGATAGGCTAAACACCGTTTGTGGTGGAATGTCTGTGGCTGCTAGAAGTATTTAATCTTGTACCGAAATTGAATTAATTTGGGTAGAGGTCATTCGTGGCAACCGGAATAAGGTATTAATTGGATCCCTTTAGCGACTGCCAACTCAAATAATATAATAACACCTACCCGACTCATACCGTTATAGCTGGTGTTGACTTCAGTTTACCCTCTATATCTTACCTAAAATACATGTTTAATACGGAGGTACGGATAAAACATCATTCAGAATTGTGCTACACGCACTCTCTGTATATTATTTCCATCTGTTAGTTCACAAGCCGACTCGAATAGTAAACGTTTGTGAAAACATACTTGACATCACGGCTGCAAATAATTATGAGCTAATAATGAGCATCAAAACGGATAAAGGGATTAGTGAACACAGGTAGTCGCAGAGAGACCAAATACCCTAAAAATAAACGAAAAGTATACGTATTCAGAAAACAGATAAATGTTCTCTTGACGCATTCCTGAAACACAAGTTCTAATCCTTCCAAATGAGGCTTGAATTCAAAGAAATAGTATCTGCAATTCAGAGATTTACACTAAATTAGTTAACGAACGATGGAGCTGATGGAGCTGATTCCTCTGGGTACATGAAACGGGTAGGAACACTGTTGCAGAAACAACGGAAGAAACATGCCAGATTTAAATGAAAACAAAATCTCAAAAATTTGGGATCTTCTACAGAAGCTCGAAACTTAGCGCAGAGTTGAATGCGAGATGCTAATAACAGTTTCCACAACGAAAGTTTCTCTTGAAACCTGGCATAAATTCGAGAGTGATTCTGATGGTATGTAAAGAATGCTAGCGGCAAGACGCAATCCGTATCTTTACTGGAAAATGCTAATGGTACCGATAAAAGGGACACTAAGACGGTTATTAGACTTAATCCTCGAAATTCCTTCACGAAAGAAAACGAAGTAAATACTCGTGAATTCCAATCAAGAACAGCTGTCAACATATGAAAATTAGAAGTAGATGCCCTCCGATTAGTGTAGAAGCCTAAATCAATAAAAGCAAGTCTAGCTGTGCAGGGCCCTTTCTGAGTACGCTGGTGCAGTAGACCCCTAATGTACAATGTACCTCTAATGTGCAATGTACATTCCGTCTCTTCACGAAAGAACCTTACCCAAAGACTGGAAAGTTGCACAGTCTCACCAGTATTCAGGAAAGGTAATAGGAGTAATCCTATAAATTAGAGGCCCAAATCATTAACTCTGATATGCAGCAGGATTTTGGAATGTATATTGTTTTCGAACATAATGAATTACCTTGAAGAGAACTGTCTATTGACACAGTCAGCACGGATTTAGGAAACATCCTTGTTGTGAAACACAACTAGCTATTTACTCACACGAAATGGTCAGTGCTATTAACAAGGGATTCCAAATTGATTCCGCATTTCTAGATCTGCAGAAGGTTTTTGACACTGTACCAAAAAAGCGGCTCCTAATCAAACCGCATGTTTACGGATATCGTCTCGCTTACGTCAATGGATTCCTGATTCCCTGCCAGAAAGTTCGCAGTTCGTAGGAAAGCGACGGAAAGTTATCGAGTAAAACGGAACTGATTTCTGGCGTTCCCGAAGGTAGTGTTATAGACATCTGCTGTTCCTTTTCAATATAAATGATTTAGGAAACAATCTGAGAAGCCCTCCAGGTTGTTTGTAGATGATGCTGTCGTTTGGCGTCTACCAAAGTCATCAGAAGATCAAAGTACATTGCGGAACGACTTAAAAAAATATCTTTATGATGCGAAAAGTGACCATTGACTATAAAAAATGAAACGTATGAATCATCCACATGAGTGCTAAAAAGAATCCGGTAAAACTTCTGTTAAACGAAAAATAAGATCTGACGGCCGTAAATTCAATTGATATCTAGGGATTACAATTGCGTACAGCTTAAACTCAAAAGAACAACAGCAAATGTGTGATAAGCGAACCAAAGTCTGCGATTGATTGGAAAAACACTTTGAAAAAGTTGCATATCTGCTCAAGAGACTTCCTACACTACGCTTGTCCGTCTTGTTTTGGAGTACCTCTACGCGGTGAGGGGTCATTACCAGATAGGATTAACGGAGAACATCGAGAAATTTCGAAGAAAAGCAGAACTGTAAGACAGTCGCCTTGTCAGATGAGTTTCAGTTTCATTTGGTAAGAGCTCACGGTTGATTTCGAGTGGTGCAGACCTCACGAAGCCATGGACCCAAGTTACCAACAAGGCACTCTGCAGGCTGGTGGCTGTTCCATAATGGTATGGGCTGTATTGACATGGAATGGACTGGATCCTCTGGTCAAACTGAACTGCTCATTGACAGGAAATGGCTATGTTTGGCTACTTGGAGACCATTTGCGGCCATTCATGGACGTCATGTTCCAGGATAACGATGGGATTTTTATAGATGACAATGCGCCATTCACCGGGCCACAGCTGTTCGTGCTTAGCTTGAAGAAGATTGTGGACAATTCGAAAAAATGATCTTGCACTAGGGCCACCTTCTTAATTCCCGTAAAAGATTTACGACATATACTGATGAGGTTAGTTCTTGCACAATACCCTGCATGATCAACACTTTCGTAATTGTGGACGGATATGGAGGCAGCATGGTTCAATATCTCTGCAGAGGACTTCCAACGACATTTTGAGTCTATGCCAGGTCCAGCTGCCTTAGCACTGTGCCAGCCAAAGGGAGGTCCGAAACGATATTAGAAGGTATCCCATGGCTCTGTCACCTCAGTCATTTTCTGCTGTGCGTGTTACTACCCTAACATTGTGTCATATTTGACAGTGGCCACGCATGACTGCCACACGACGCAGCTATTGAATATCCCATCGTTTTCTCAGGAGTGTTCCCGAGTTTCTCTCCACACCGGTGTGCTGCTTGCCAGTATTTAGTACATAAATAACATCTGCAAGTCTCAGAGGACTTGCGGTGAGGTCTCTGACTTTTTAATAGTTCAACTATGCATCTGTTTGCTCTGACTCGTCACAATAGTAGCAGAAATCTAGAAATTTTCTAGCTAACTCTGCCATAGTATGTGTCTGCACCCATCTTACTTTGATCACAGTATCAGCATACATGCCTCCGATTCCCACAACTGTAATGTTACTTATCACGTTTCTTTACGGTTACCCTCCCAAAATTTTACTGTTGTCACTTTACTTTCCACTACCTTTGGCATATTCGCACTTTCGTCTTACAGCACGAAATGAAATGAGTCACTTAAACTAATGTTCTCGCCCTTCTCCAACATGCTGCGCTCCGTAGTCTGTCATTTTCCAATCTCTGAAGGAAATATGCACGTCCTAGTGCATAAACCTATTCTATTATGGCGCTTAAATTTACATTTTTAGTCACACTCTAATTGCAACCCCAAGGGACTTTGATTGCTAATTCATCCCATTTCCCCTTCAGGCTACAATTCCCCTGAATGTTGTCTGGCTTGAAATATTATACCCGTGTAAAAATCTGTCGTACGTTTATCGGAAGTTTTTTCTCTGTTACCTCTGACTACCAAATTAGGTCTTGTATCACCAGTAATTTTATAATTGAGCTATCTAAATAACAACTCTTGGTCCTTACCTTTAGCTACCTCAAATGCAACATGCATATTCTCAGTAACTCCAGCACTTCCCCTTTGTTACTCTGAAATGTTCCTGAAACTATTACTAGCGGTTTCTCAGAACGTATACCGCTCCTATCGCTGCTGGAGGACGTCTTTTTACACATGGGATTTCAAATGTCTTGGCGCCATGTGGCTCGTTCCACCAGCGGGCCTCCTCTGCTCGTCTGCTTCTTGGGGCAACCTCTGGCATGGATCTCAGTCTGGTGGCCTATATGTCTTCTGTTTCTCCGGCACTGCAACACATACTGACTTGAACTGGTATCATTTTGTTTATAACTGCTCAACGTCAATCATACTGGGACTACGTTTAAACGGATATACATCGTAATCTAGATAATTATGTGCCTAGTAAGTGGGTTAAGGACAAAAGACCAACCATGGTTTGATAACAAGATTCGAGAAAATTTGAGGAAGCAGACGATGTTGCGCTCTAAGTTCAAAAGACAACTTGTAAATGACTGCTAGCAAAGGATAGTAAAGATTGAAGCGTCTGTGAAAGATCTATGCTTGAAGCATACAACAACTACCACCGTCATACATTTGCAAACCATGTGACAGAGAACTCATGAAAATTTTGGTCTTAATGTAAAATCGCTGAGCGGGTAAAAGAGTATTCCATAGCAGTGGCCTCTTACCTAGCTTGCATCTACCGCGAATCTCTCTCCCAGCGAAAAGTCGCCAGTTACTGGAAAAGAGCGCAGTTAATTCTCACATATAAGAAGGACAAAAGAACGGACCACAAAAGTTACAGACTGCTATTCCTGACATCGGTATGCAGCAAAATGCTTGAACACATTCTCAGTTCTTATATAATAAATCTTTGAACACTTTTATTTTCACAAGTTCTTCTTGATCACACAGATTTCTTTACACTTTATGAGGGTTTTCGGCTTATCGAGATCTTCGGATATGTTGTAAATATAAATACTGTGTAAGCGGCCAAGTTCTATTTATTAAGATTAAATCCATTCAAGTCTTAGAGATGCATGTAATATAAAATATTAAATATTTATATCCATGTATAACAGTCATACATACCGTCAAAGTTTTCTGATATAAATCATCGTCAAGTTAAAAATGTGCTTGCTAATACTCAGACTGCGTCAGTATTTATACAAAAGCCTAATGCCGACAGAGGGAAATTTAGCCAGATTACATAGTAAACCAAAGTCGCCAATATAAAGATTAAAATGCGGTACGCATTGTCTTTAGTTAAAAGTTTTTCCCCCTTTGGCTAAACGAGCGCCTATCATTAAAAACATATACTGATATACTATATGTGAAATTAGACTCTCACTTGAAATTCATAAAAAGTACAAATAATATGCGATACAACCCTTAGCCTGGTTAGGTAACGTACAACTTTTATGAATGCCAGTATAAAGAATGGCCCTAACCAGGCGAGAGTTGTACTGAATATAATTGGTACTTTTTATTGATTTCAACAACGAGTATATCAGTATATGTTTTAATTACAGACGCTCGTTTAGCCAAGGGAGAAATTTTTTTTACTAAAGACAATGCATACTGAATTTTAATCTTTATATTGACGGCACTGGCATACTATGTACTCTTTCTAAGGTGCCGTCTGCTGGCATTAGGATTTTGTTTAAATACTGACGTAATCTGAGTGTTATCGAGCACATGGTTAACTTAACCATGATTTATATCAGAATATTTTAACGCTATGTATGAATGTGGTACATGGCTGTAAATATTTTATATTTCATGCATCACTAAGACTTGTATAGATTTAATCATAATTAATTGAACCTCGTCGCTTAGACAGTATTTATAATTAAAACAGGTCTGAAGATGGCGATAAGCCGAAACCGGTCGTAAAGTGGATAGAAATATATGTGATCAAGAAGGACTTGTGAAAATAAAAGTGCTCAAAATAAAATGATCGTGGACTCATATACGGACTTAATGTCTTCAATTGATAATAAATTTTCTGGAGACTGAGAATCTTATCTCAACGAATCAGCATGCTTTCCGAAAGTATCGCTAGTGCGAAGCTCAGCTTGCCCTTTTCTCACATGATATGCTGCGAATTATGGATGAAGCGCAACAGGCAAATCGCATACTTCTAGATTTCCGGAGAACGTTTGGACCGGAACCCCTTCGAAGCCTGTTAAAGAAGGTACGAGCATATGGATTAGTTTCACAGATACGTGAGTGTCTCAAATATTTCTTAAGTTATAGAACCCAGGATGTGGCCTTCGACGGCCAGTTTTCGTCAGAAACAAGGATATCGTCAGGAGTGCTCCATGGAAGTGCGACAGGTCCACCGTTGTCCTCTACATAATATACAAATGATTTGGCGGACCGGGTGAACATCAATTTGCGGTTGTTTGCAAACGATGCTGTGGTGTAAGGCAAGTGTCGAACGTGAGTGACTGTAGGAGGACAAAATATGACTTAGACAAAATTTATAGTTGGCGTGATGAATGGCACTAGCTCCAAATGTAGAAAAATGAAAGTGAATGTGGATGATAAACCGTAATACTGGGATACAGCGTTAATAGTGCCCTTTTTGCCACAGTCACGTCGTTTAAATACATAGGCGCAATGCTGCAAGCGATATGAAACGGAACGAGCATGTGAGAATTGTTGTGAGGAAGGCGAATGGTCGAATTCTGTTTATTGGGACAAACATAAGTAAATGAGACCACATATAGGACGCTAGTGCAACCTATTCTTGGGTACTGCTCCTGTTTTTGGAGCCATACTGGGTCACATTAAAGTAAGACATCGAAGCAATTCAGAGACGGGCAATTAGATATTTTACTAACAGGCCCGAGCGTCGCCTAAGTGTTCCGGACAAGGTGCAGGATCTAAAATGCGGATTCTGGGAGGGAAGGAGACATTATGTACCAGGAACACTATTGATGGTGACAGAAGATCGGTTCTACTGCCGCCACAGTATTTTGCCCACTAGGACCGTGAAGATAATATACGAGAAATTAGCACACATACGAAGGCACATACACAATCATTTTCCTCTCGAACTGTTTTTGAGTGGATCAGGAAAGGAGACGACTGACAAGGGTACGGAGTACACTCCACCACTCGTCGTATGGTGGATTGCGGAAACAGAAAAGAATCTTTGATAAGGATGGAGACATGTGAAAGTAGCAAGATAATACGCACTCCTTAAAAAAAAGTTTCTTTATTCCTGATTATATGTGAGGTGTTTGACCATCTGCTATACAAGGTAAATGGGTGTAAGTGCAGACATGTCTACTGGTGACTGAGGACGGTGTACTGAAGAATATTGAATCAGTATTTAAGTCGATTGTAGACTAATAATTACGGCTATTATAATTCTTACTTTTTCTGTCACGATAGTAGTACCTCCACGGAAGTGTTGTACAAGTACGCCACTAACATTCATTTTCACCCTGTGTAACAAGTCAATTATCGATTTGTGTACGTGTGGAAGCAAAGCGGATAGTATATACCGAAAGGCATAGTCCACTTTGTTGTGCAGTTGCGACCATGGAGAAAACGTGAATTATTGTTCGTGGGTAGACTGATGCAGAACAAAAAACCAACACATTGATGTGTGTACGTATAAAGGTACCACATATAAAAATATCTGCATTGATAACTTCCACACCCTGTACATTCCTGAGCCACTCCTCGAACCAACATTTTACTGTCGTAATTTCTTTACTGTGATTTCATATAATTACAAATGGCATTCCCATTGTGAAGAGACGAGCCATCTGTCTCTTGTTCTAATCTATATAAAATGCACTACCTAGGGTGCTTAGCTTGGACCTGTTCTGTCATCTAATGAATCAATGGCCACTTGGCCTAACTGCTAAATCAGCTTCTACCTGACCAGTTATTACATCACTGGCCTCTTCGCACAACTCTCGCAGGGACAGTTACTGTCCAAAACATTGCTAACTGAGTTGATGTGTTGTCGTGAACATTACACTAAATGAAATATATATATATATATATATATATATATATATATATATATATATATACACATAAGTGTGCGTGTGTGTGTGTGTGTGTGTGTGTGTGTGTGTGTGTGTGTGTGTGTGTGTGTGTGTGTGCGTGTGTGTGTGCGTGCGTGTGTGTGTGTGTGTGGGTGTGTGACATTTGTTAGACTGCTACTCATGCTACTCATCTATCAGATGTAGCACTGGCCACTCATAGGCTAAGTAATACTGTTCCTTCATCAACTGCTGTGTCCTAGACGCATAGCATGATGCTACGATAACAATTTAAAGAACCCAGTCAAACCCATTCTTGTCACTACATTACTAATCACGCACTAAACAATAATGATAGCAGTACATACACAACCATGGAAATAATAAATCTATCAGCCCACTGCAATTGCTGAAATCGATGTTTGTGAAGCAACATTACGTTATGATGCCAGACTTTAAATAACAACCAAGGTAAATTTAGGAAAATGAGGTGTAACGAAGCCTATTCAAAATTGTAGCTCTCTGCAACATATTCAGGTTTCAAAGTCCTTAACTTGAACGAAAACCTGTCATCCAGGTGAAGTACTTTACAAAAGATCGTCGAACTTACGTAGACTGTTGCAATGTTGATGTGGACTTTGCGTGTTTGATTGGCATTTCCATGACCTAATTATATCTCGTAATCCAGGACAGTAAATTCCCTCTTCCCGCATTAATATATCTCCTCCGCAATCACGACAAGCCCGGTTTTTCATCCAGATAAAAAATTTCCATACCACTGAACTTCAAGCAACACGTATCATCACAGTGCCAGCCGCCCACAGAATACTACTCCACACCGGAACGGTAAAGAAGTTTATGTCTAGGTAGTGCAGTTCTCTTACAGCTATAATGAAATGTTTTACATGTTTTAGTATTTTATTATGCATTCTGCTGTTCTGAAAAGTTTAACTTTTGAGGGAGCTGATGACAAAAATATTGCATTTTTCGATAAATGCGAACCTAGGACCACTTATCTCCAGAAGATGTGCGTCAGATGGATATGTAGTGAACATGATGGTTTATGAGACTCTACTAACTGTAATCATCAAACATAACATCTAACGCCTGTTACACTATAAAAAGTCTGTTAAGTCGTTCTTACTATTAAAATGCCTTATAACTTACCAGCTGATAAATGCTCCTGTCAGATAAGAAACAAGCCCCTATACTCTTCTTTAATAGAAGAGTGTTGTCAATCAGCAAAGATTAACAGCAATATTTTCTTGTCTGCTGTGAAATGAGGAGAAATTGAATGAAATACGTTCACTTTTAGAAATGTAGAGAAACGCAAACAATACGCACACTTTCAGCGCCAGCAAGATGTTTAACACGAAGTTTTGTATTTATATAGGTTCTGTAGGTATCATGACGTTGCTCTAAGTGGCATATTATGTCCAACAGTGACTTGTTAACGACCTGCATTGCAAAGCTAATTAATAATGAACTAAAATCTTTACTAGGTGAAAAATACGTTATATACAAAAATCCTTTACCAACATTGCTATTTCTAGCATACCTGATGTCTAAATAACAATGCATCACAAGTCTGAGTAAACAATATAACTGTGTGGTCGTTGAAAATTTGTGCAACTGGGTATGCTTCAGGGAAAAGCTGCAACCAGTTTTGAATTTGTGTATAATTATTCTAACCGGCCGCGGTGGTCAAGCGGTTCTAGGCGCTCAGTCAGAAAACGCGCAGCTGCTACGATCGCAGGTTCGAATCCTGCCTCGGGCATGGATGTGTGGGATGTCCTTAGGTTAGTTAGGTTTAAGTAGTTGTAAGTTCTAGGGGACTTACGACCACAGATGTTGAGTCCCATAGTGCTCAGAGCCATTTGAACCATTTTTGTATAATTATTCTAATTTCGGAAATTATATTAGAAAGTTTACATAATACACAGTATCGAGACGACATGGTTTATGTACAAAGGTGATAATGGCAGTTTCACCAAATGGAGAGTCACGAACAACGCACTGAACGATCTCGACAAAAATATGTAGTTCACTAAAATTGATGAATTGTATTAAGTTTAAGTAACCTTATTAAGTGACTTGTCATGAATACTACGGAATATTGAAAAATACTGATCTTCATTACGTGAAATATCTAATGACGGGGATGATAAAAGAAAATGTATAAGCAGAGATTCAGAATCGCAACTTTATTCAAAGGATAACGTCAGCAAAGAAGAAGGTTCGACTTTCATAGTGGAATAAATTACAATAGAACACCCACTTGCTCGATCGTTCGACCGGCAGATAAATCACGAAACATTTCAGAAAAAAAGCTTGAAAAAAACCAAAGTTCCTAAGGTTATTGGTGTCAGAAACACAAATCTTAAATAAGAAATGGCGTAATATTTAAATAGTTCTAGTATCATGATTGCGTATTTATTACATACAACAAGAAGTCAATGGCGCGAGTACGTACTGGTCTCACTTTAGTCACTGAGTAAGGTGGCGCAGTGGTTGGCACAATGGACTTGCACTCGCGACGACGTCGGTTCAAAACCGCTCTCGGCCATCTTCCTTCCGATGTTCCGTGATTTCCCTAAATCGCCTCAGGCCAATGCAGGGTAGGTTCCTACGAAAGGGTACGGCCGACATCTTTCCCCATCCTTCCCTACTCTGATGGGTCCGATGACCTAGCTGTTTGGTTTACTCCCCCAAATCACTTCAGTCTGCTAGGCTCAAGACGTAGGAACAAGATGAGTGTTCTAAAGAGCGTCCGATACATTTATGAGCTGTTATAAAAAAAAGTGGACAATTACGTCGATAAACATGCAGCCTACGAAACCTCGCCTGAATGCAGCCAGTTATTACAGAGTTATAAGAAAGCGAATAAGTATGTCAATTCTTTTTGTATGGAAATATTACACTGTTAACAGTACTTTTGACATTCTGTAGCCTTCTATTTATATCTGTTTATATGTTCAGCCAAAAACTTCTCTTACATACAATAGATATAGTATTGTGTTGTCTTTGATTACATAACAAGTAGGATGGAATACGGGCCACAGAAGTTCAAGTTGTTTGTTCGTCGGATTACAATCTAGTGAATATACATGAGTGCAGTCCATATTTGAGTCTGAGAAAAAAGTGTATATATAAATTTTTTATTACATCTAGCTGTGGTTGAGGCACATCTTTCAATGTAGCGTTCTTACAAATAAGTGTACTTTTACGCAAGATGTGCTGCCAGAGGTAGGGCTATTTTTAACCTTGGATTAATATTTTCTCTCTTACACCGTCTTTGGATCATGTTTAGCTTAAAACCAAAGAAAAATTGCGAACAGGGCCTTCAGACTGTCATGTCAATGGTTATTAAAGAGGAGTTTCGTTCTTTGGTGTATTTGCTTAAGTTTCACATTTGATCATCCACACATACGTTTTATTGCTACTACAGTAGAAAGTTTATTTTCTAGCGCAATACATATACAGACATCAATGTCATTACATTGTAAGCAGAATAATATACATATTAGCTTTATGATTTGTTTGTAAATGCGAATTCGTTATAGTCATAAAACTTATACAGACACTGAAGAGCCAAAATATGTCTTCCTGCTTAACAGCCTGTTTGTCAATCTCTGGAACGAAAAACATCACTGATTCTGGGTATCAGGGGTCCGAGAGTTTGTTGCTAGCTTTGTGTAGGTACATCTACATCTACATGTACATCTACGTGATTACTCTGCAATTTACATTTAAGTGCTTGGCAGAGGGTTAATCGAACCACAATCATACTATCTCCCTGCCATTCCTCTCCCGAACAGCTTATTTTTTTTATGATCATTTCTACCTATGTAGGTTGGGCTCAACAAAATATTTTCGCATTCAGAAGAGAAAGTTGATGACTGAAATTTCGTAAATAGATCTCGCCGCGACGAAAAACGTCATTGCTTTAATGACTTCCATCCCAAGTCGCGTATCATATCTGCCACACTCTCTCCCCTATTACGTGATAATACAAAACGAGCTGCCCTTTTTTGCGCCCTTTCGATGTTCTCCGTCAATCCCACCTGGTAAGGAACCCACACCGCGCAGCAGTATTCTATCAGAGGACGAACGAGTGTAGTGTAAGCTGTCTCTTTAGTGCACTTGTTGCATCTTCTAAGTGTCCTGCCTATGAAACGCAACCTTTGGCTCTCCTTCCCCACAATATTACCTATGTGGTCTTTCCAACTGAAGTTGCTCGTAATTTTTACACCCAGGAATTTAGTTGAATTGACAGTCTTGAGAATTGTACTATTTATCGAGTAATCGAATTCCAGCGGATTTCTTTTGGAACTCATGTGGATCACCTCCCACTTTTCGTTATTTAGCATCAACTGCCACCTGCCACACCATACAGCAATCTTTTCTAAATCGCTTTGCAATTGATACTGGTCTTCGGATGACCTTACTAGACGGTATATTACAGCATCATCTGCGAACAACCTAAGAGAACTGCTCAGATTGTCACCCAGGTCGTTTATATAGATCAGGAACAGCAGAGGTCTCAGGACGCTTTCCTGGGGAACACCTGATATCACTTCAGTTTTACTCGATTATTTGCCGTCTATTACTACGAACTGCGACCTCTCTGACAGGAAATCACGAATCCAGTCGCACAACTGAGGCGATACCCCATAGGCCCGCAGCTTGATTAGAAGTCGCTTGTGAGGAACGGTGTCAAAAGCTTTCCGGAAATCTAGAAATACGGAATCAACTAGAGATCCCCTGTCGATAGCGGCCATTACTTCGTGCGAATAAAGAGCTAGCTGCGTTGCACAAGAACGATGATTTCTGAAACCATGCTGATTACGTATCAATAGATCGTTCCCTTGGAGGTGATTCATAATGTTTGAATGCAGTATATGCTCCAAAACCCCACTGCAAACCGACGTCAACGATATAGTTCTGTAGTTCGATGGATTACTCCTACTACCCTTCTTAAACACTGGTGCGACCTGCGCAATTTTCAAATTTGCAGGTACAGATCTATCGGTGAGCGAGCGGTTGTATATGATTGCTAAGTAGGGAACTATTGTATCAGCGTAATCTGAAATGAACCTAATCGGTATACAATCACGACCTGAAGACTTGCCCATACCAAGCGATTTGAGTTGCTTCGCAACCCCTAAGGTATCTACTTCTAAAAAACTCATGCTAGCAGCTGTTCGTGTTTCAAATTCTGGAATATTCCATTCGTCTTCCCTGGTGAAGGAATTTCGGAAAACTTCGTTCAATAACTCCGCTTTAGCGGCACAGACGTCGGTAACAGTACCATCGGCACTGCGCAGCGAAGGTATTGACTGCGTCTTGCCGCTTGTGTACTTTACATGCGACCAGGAATTTCTTCGGATTTCCTACCAAATTTCGATACAATGTTTCGTTGTGGAACCTATTAAAGGCATCTCGCATTGAAGTCCGTGCCAAATTTCGCGCGTCTGTAAATTTTAGCAGACCTTCGGGATTTCGCGTTCTTCTAAACTTCGCATGCTTTTTCCGTTGCCTCTGCAACAGCGTTCGTACCTGTTTTGTGCACCATGGGGGATCAGTTCCATCTCTTACCAATTTATGAGGTATGAATCTCTCAATTGCTGTTGCTACTATATCTTTGAATTTGAGCCATATCTCGTCTACATTTGCATAGTCAGTTCGGAAGGAATGGAGATTGTCTCTTAGGAAGGCTTCTAGTGACACTTTATCCGCTTTTTTAAATAAAATTATTTTGCGTTTCTTTCTGGTGGATTTGGAAGAAACGGGTGATCACTAATCCCTGTATCAGTCATGATGCTCTCTATTAGCTCTGGATTGTTTGTGGCTAAGAGGTCAAGTGTGTTTTCGCAACCATTTACAATTCGCGTGGGTTCGTGGACTAACTGGTCGAAATAATTATCGGAGAAAGCATTTAGGACACTCTCGGAAGATGTTTTCTGCCTACCACCGGTTTTGAACAAGTATTTTTGCCAACATATCGAAGGAAGTTTGAAGTCCCCACCAACTATAACCGTATGAGTGGGGTATCTGTTTGTTAAGAGACTCAAATGTTCTCTGGACTGTTCAGCAACTATATCATCGGAGTCTGGGGGACGGTAGAAGGAGCATATTATTAACTTAGTTCGACTGTTAAGTATAACCTCCACCCATATCATTTCGCACAGAGTTCCTACTTCGACTTCACTACAAGACAAACCACTACTGACAGACACAAACACTCCACCACCAATTGTGCCTAATCTATCTATCCTAAACACCGTCTGAGACTTCGTAAAAATTTCCGCAGAACTTATTTCAGGCTATAGCCAGCTTTCTGTACCTATAACGATTTCAGCTTCTGTGCTTTCTATTAGCGCTTGAAGCTCAGGGACTTTCCCACCACAACTACAACAATTTACAACTACAATTCCGACTGTTCTTTGATCCAAGCACGTCCTGTATTTGCCATGCAGCCTTTGAGATTGCAGCCCACCCCGTAATTTCCCGAGGCCTTCTAACCTAAAAAACCGTCCAGTCCACGCCACACACCGTGAGGTGGCTTGTGGAGTATGGATGTAGATGTAGATATAGATGCATGTAGACTAGTTTCTTACGTGTAAATTGATGTGTTTTCCCCATATAAAATCAAAACCTTTGCCATTTTCACACAGGACAAATGAGTAGTTACGACTGTCTTGGTTATTTTACAAACTACAAGAGGCTATTTCCCACTGCTAGGATTTCCTACATCCGAAATATGGTTACATGTCGTATTTCAAGGGATGGGATAATGGCGAGGAAGCTTGCCAAAGCACATAGCAACACACATGCGAACATGAATTTATAATTGTCACGTCCTTAATATGAACAAGTGGAGTAACTTCCATAGCAGTATTTTTTCATGTCGAGCAATTCATGACTCCATATAATTTGAAGCTTCCTCTTTCATGACAGAAGCAGTTTCTGGTATAGCGTAAGTCCAAAGGATAGAAAATATTTGTAGTATCTTCTCCACTCTTTGAAAATTATCTCACATTGTTATAACTTTGAAGCCAGTGGACGGAGATACGTCGGTTATAGAGACCAAAGAGTTAAAAATGCAATTAAAAGAAAACAGCCCTCGGTCACTAATTTTTAACGAATTAATCGGGTTTCGACACTGCCAGGAGTGTCTTTCACAGAAGTTAAACCAAAGAATGGTCTGTAACATGGTCTTAGAATTGTGACTAAAAACGTATGATACAAATTAAGAGTATGGAATTACCGTGAAAGACTGGCCGTACTTATATTTCATTTATAAAATAATAAATATGTCAAAAGCGCATTAGTCACAAGATGCCCTTTTGACCAATTTTTGACACTATGCATCACGGAATATTGAGTTCCAGAACGATTTCCGAAACGGAATATCCCATGTGTCTAGCTCCTACCACCACTGCGCGTTGAAAGTCTGTTAACTCTTGTTGTGCGACCATCATAACGTCAGAAAGCTATTCAAATGAATCGCCAAAGTACAAATGACAACTCTGCCAACGTAGTGCCCTTTTATTCCATGTGTACGCGATACTACTGCCATTTGTATACGTGCATATAGCTAATTCATGATCTTCGCCACCTCAGTGTATTAAAAGAAACTATTGACAATCGGACGAGAGATTATAGCTCTGAAGTATAATCTTGGTACATATGGGTGGGGAGGATGAAACACAGTTACTTTAATAATTTGCCGATAAGACCAGTGACCACGTAAGTTGAATAGTTAAATGTAGGAAGCACACAGAAACTTAGGAGTGAACACCATACGTTTGCCAAAACGCGCAGCGAGGGCAACAAGCTTGATTCGTGACCTTAAAATCCGCACTAGTCTGCTGAAGGAACTGAATGAACTTCGCGTCTGAAAGGCGACCAAGCGGGCAACGGAGATTCGTCTTACCAGGCGGGGAAAGAGCGAAAAAATCGGAAGACAGCACCAACAACTCGAGTGTCAGATTCAGCAGCCCATTTGTACTTAAAGATCAAGTGCTGAAATCCTTCCAACGGCAGCAAGGTTCAGATCATCAGTTACCTCTCCTGTCCTAGCCTGAAGCTGCAACTCTGCAGAAACCTGAAGTGAAGTGACAACTCTGCAGCAACCTAGAGCGAATTCATTACTCTGCAGAAATGTACAGGTGATCGCCTTTTGCTTCTCTTTGGATCTTCGCTGCATTTCGCCAGAGAAGAAATTCGTTGGACAATGGTGACGAAGATTGCAAATGCCGACCAGAAAAAGCCTAATGAAGGTGTTAAACGATCTCCTATTCTTGTAGATTTTTCTCTTTTTTGACCCAATAGAGCTCTTAGGTGTTGAGGAAGGCAGAAGAACTCCCCTACTACATGGTACAATTCTCAAAAGGGCCTGTCCAATGTTCCGCAAGTGGAAAGAACGAAAACGTGTGGGCATGCCAGAAATTAATAGCATGACCGAGCCACAAATCTACATTCTCTAGGTTTAAACCGGACGTTATTATGAGACGTTGTATTGAAAATTTAGGCGGCATGAGGGAAACCACACCCGGCTAGTGGTCTCTTATATGACTAAATAGCTTCTGCGGAGATTTCTATGATTCTTACGACAAAAAAAGTGCTTCCTGGTCAGCCGGCGGAGGGAGAAAGAGGGGTTGGGTTGTTAGAGTGGTCATGAATGCCTATCTGCCCACCTTAGGCCGCGCCTCTCACAGGGATTAACATTTTTATGGTGGCCAATCCTCTTGACAGGACTGATATCTCGTGCAGCCAGCTAGAAAGCTTTCAGTTCTTGGAAACCTCTCCTGTATTATCTAGCAAATGTAAAGAAACAAATAGTGAAATGAATACAGCCACTGTCTTGGCTAACCCAAATCTGCTATTTCAGAGCCATAGAAATGAACGAGTATGTTTGGTTTCACAACTTACCAGCCACGCCCAAGTACCATCTAGCGGCATTTTGCAAACTGGTCAGGTTAGTCTGTCCAGTATAGCCTGCTACCTGTAGCGATGAATTGAAACTTTGTTTGTCCAGAATTAGACATGCTCCTCCCCTGTTCACTCAGATACTGGCGAACATCCGTTGAGGAGACACTGCAGCTAGCAGATGCGTGTCTCGACCAGTCAACGACCGCAGCTCTTGCGGAATTTCTAATGTATTACTGAATACCATCTTGGTCACTTGTAAGACGATATGGAATAAAGTATTTTCATATCGCCCTCTGAAAAATGTTAGTGGCAACTTTCAGAGACTAATGCCCATGTTAGAAGTGGAACAGTTCTTTAAAATGTCATTCCAAAAAAACTATAACCACTGTTGACCAAATTCAGAATTAGCATGGGAAATATGTCACACAAAAAACTATAGAATTTGCTGGCTAAGAGCAGGGGACAAAGCAGGGCACAAACCTTATGTACATTCTCGAGTGTGTACTCAGAGCACCAGCACAATACATTATACATACATACACACACACACACACATATATATATATATATATAAGGGTGGTCCTTAAAACCACAAAGAACGAAGCTCGCCTAGCTTGAAGTGGGAAACGAGATGGAGCTATGGTTGGCCCGCTAGGTGGCGCTGCCATAGGTCAAACGATATCAACTGTGTTTTTTTGAATAGGGACCCCCATTTTTATTATACATATATAAAAGCAGTACTAACGTTCAAAGAACCAAGGTGAATTTACTAGTTCACATGCAACACCATGATATACACAATTTACTCACCTTTGGGCCATGCCGTGTGGCTCCCACAGGTGACAGCAACACCACAGGTCTGAGTCTGGCAAGCGAGATGTTAAAATTTGTAAATCGAGTCCTAGCATGAATGTGTTAATCCCAGAATGAATGCACTGAATAAAATCTTCTGCTAAGTCGCCAGGTACCTTCAATAGTGAATGCTGTATTCGCCTGATAAACATAGGCATGGAGAGTGTGCAGGTTGTGTGTGTCTGCTTCAGACCTTCCTCAAAAGGTATCGGAGTCCAAGTGGTTTTGCCATGAGATTGGGCGCCGAGTGTCATTATGGTGCAGCTTCTAGCGACTCTCTTACATAAGCTGGCCTTGCAGTGTAGTTTGGATTTAAAACGGTTTTATTTACAAGACCTGCAATATCTTCTTCTCCCAAATCGCCAAATATCCTATCTCATATACTTTGTTGACAATGTTGTTTACCGTAATGTCGGATGATTTTTACAGTACAATACAGTAAATACCTTCCTACTTGACGATTTGTATTTCAGATTTGTTATGAGGAAGTTTCTGACTTTATGAAAATATGAGAAAGGAGTAGGGTTTCAGAGGACAGAAGAGAGATAGAGTGTGAATTAGGGCGTCGTCAGAGACTGGATCATCCGTTGCTAATAGCTACTATTAATTGTATACCGTCATTCTGATTATTTCCGATAATAGCAGCAGTCAGGGTTACATGGTTCCCCAAACTGACCTAGTACCAAACTGGGGCTTAGGTTTGATAGAAAACCCTATGTATTTAGTTTGAGGAGACGGTCCCATGAGTGAAATTGCGATCTGTCAACTGAAATAGAACTTTAAGCGAAATAACAAGGCAAGGTGTGCTGCTGTTTACGAAATAGTGATTTCAGATGGCGTTCTAGTTGCATTTTTCTATCTGAACTCTCTGATTGGCATTATTTTGGTTCTCCTACCTTTTACGACCCTATAACTAATGCCCTTGGTGTGTATATTCATCGTAAACAAAATTTTCTCTTTTCTAACGAATTCTTTTTCATGTAAGTTGGTATTTTGTTGCTGGATAATATCTTTCATCAAACGGTCGTATTCTTTCTGTGGCACTTCGCTGCTTCTTTAGTTGTACTGTTTCTGTGGCACTTCGCTGCTTCTTTAGTTGTACTGGGTGAAATGCAGGTATCTATGTGTGTCATTACAATTTTTAATACCTTAGTAATGATTGACCAGTGTTATTGTTAATCACAGTCATAACTTCTATTTTGTTAACTTCGTATTGCACAAAGCAAGGATCAGTCGTTTATGACTGAACTAGTGTGGAAACGAGGATATTTTGTTGTAGGCAGTTAGGAAAAATGTGAAAGGAAGAGCTTATTTATTGAGACTGAAGTTTTGGGATGAATTGACAAAATAAATCAAATCATCATGAGGAAAAGAAGTAGTTTATTTCCAATAGAATTGTGGAAATTAATATTCGTGCGAGTTATTTCTGCATATGGTGCTGTTATTACTCGTATTATTGAAAGAGCGACAGATATCGTAGCAAATAGTCGGCATTTATTAGTGAAGATGTTATCATTACTACGGTGGTGAACAGCAACAGGCCTGGAATTGTCAGTAGCCGTTGTACGTCAGTGAGGTTGTTGGTTTGTAAGAGCTCATCCACATTCTTGCGTCGTGGTTTAGCCCCTAGATGGATGAAGCCGTGGACGCTAGAGAGGAGGACAAGAAAAAGAACTTGGTTATTACTTTGTTTCTATCATATCTCGAGCCATCATCACGTTCCACAATTAACTTCTTATATCAACGAATGTAGCATAAGAATTGCAGAGAATACACAAGGACCTGTATGTTACGTTTGCAGGAAGTGTCTCCTTAGCTATTTTGTTGCTGTGCACGTCTATAGCAGAGAGATAGGAACAGCAACAGACCGTCTGTACACTCATCGTGCACAAATGTCAATCAGTGTTTTATAAATGGGGTTGTTTTACTACGTTCTCACCCATCGTTGTTGGCAAAGTGTATGAATACTGCATAGCTTTCAATTGCGAAAGGCGGCATATATCAGTAAACGTTTTTGACCAAGGCATAGTCTTTTAATATCTCTTCTTAGTTTGACACAACAGAAAGTCTATGTGTCGAGGAGGCATCACAGAAAAACTATTACGGTTCAAGTAAGTGTTGTATTATCGTCGTGGGTGAAGAGTTAACAATTAACTATTTCAAACTGACAATAGGCAAAGATTCATGATTTACATTGTGGAAACGTCAAGAATTATGCCGCGATGGACATGGTACCGTTCCAGTGGTGTCGGATTTTAATTTATTATAATGTTCAAAAGCTTATTGTGTGATTTCTTTTCCTGTTTACCGTCTCTGAAGCTTACCTTATTGAGGAGTTGAATGACTGCGAGGTTGTTTTTATACCAAGCAGTGGATTTTAATAAATATAGCGAAACCAAACACACACAGACACACACACACCCACACACCCACCCACACACACACACACACACACACACACACACACACACACACACATATATATATATATATATATATATATATATATATATATATATACCAACTCAGTACTACCACTACTACCACTCTCCTTGGTTGAGTTCTGTAGTGGCAGCGGAGTGTGGTTGAGAACACTATGTGCCTTATATTTTATAATAGCTTTACATTCTATTAATTCTATGTTTAAGATGCGTGGCCGGCGTTCTATTTGAAGTGGTCTGTTTCACCGTGTCTGCCTCAGAGCTGTTACGTTTAATGCTTCGAGAAAAGTGAAACTGAGTTCAGAATTAAAAATAAGTAGGAATGTTACTATGTCGGAAGTTTAAATGAAGTGTTGTATCAACCGGCATGCTGCCGACGTCGGGCGGGGAATGTATGACTACAGCCGTGTCTGTTACTGAAATGACGTTTGCAGACAAGTTGACATTACTTTCATTCTTCGAAGAACTGGAACCGTCCTCCCTACAACTAAATTCCTCCGGCACCAACGGGGAAGGTGTACTTTACACCCATCTCTCGTAAGTACTATAATCTAGTCATGTACTTCATATTTAAAAATTTTGAAAAAAATGTATACTGGTTCCCAAGAATGCTTGTGCCATATTCTACAGTACTTTTAAACTTTTATCATTTAAAGTTAATTCAGAAATTTAAGTTGTAGTGATAAATGTAGTTGTAGTAGTATACTAGTAGTCCATACGACTTGCTACAACGACAGTCATATTAAATATTTTCAACTTCTGAACGCTAGTTACACGTCATCTATTTAAAATGTAGGCTGTTAGTAAAAGTCCACAACAGCTAAGATTATCTGTACTTTTTTTTAACTTTTTGCTTTCGTGGTGCTGTTGATGAACAAGATAGAATCGAGTTTAATAAGCTGTAGGTAGAGACAACATTGGGTAAGGGCGGTAATGAGAATAGAATTAGTGCTGAAATGTTTCGGGTGAGTGAGTACCAACCATGTTAAGTGAGTTTGCCAGTTGGTACGTAAGGGAAAATGTGCAATGTCTTAGTGACTAGCTGCACGGAACGGAAACTGTTTTAATTATTATGTTTGACATGTGCAGTAGGACAGCAGGATTTACTGCTACTGTTCCCTTCATTTGCGTTATATGCGAAAAAAAACTGTGTATGCTTGGACTCACGCAGTTAAATTTCCTTAGTCAGCGAGAATTGTTACCGGAATAGCGATTCAACTTGAAAAATTCCATCATTGGTTTCAGATGTGGGTACATGTAAGATGGAAAATTCGGACGAGATGTTATTACTAAGCGACTCCGATTAAATACCACTATTTAACTTCAAATTCCGCGTGAGAGGGGGAAGTCATTTAGCAGTATTGCAAACTTTGGGCTGTTATTTGATAAAACATTCGAGCCAGAGGGTAGCTTTACAAAGCACAAACATGCAAATTTTGTGAGCTTACGATACCTTTGGTAATTCCGTTGGGGGCAAGGAAGACGTCGAGATCGATCACTTGTCAATCGAGAAGGCCATATACTTACTGGATTTCTTTCCTGACGTTCCCACTGATGACTTGGGAGCGACGAAACTGATGTCAGTTATAACGTGAAGAAAAGGTAACAGTCATACCGACTCTTACCCTCACGGATGACACAACCTTAGCCAATATCGGTTAGTTGATACGTGAAGGAATAATTATACTTTGTGTCATCATTATATTGACTAATATTTTTAGTTCTGAAAAGATGAGGCGGGGTTTGGCCAGCAGCTGATTAAAGAGACCTGAATTACAAAGTAAACCTCCAGTCTATTTCACTACGAGACTTCCATTCATGTTTTCGTGCTACGATAAGTCAGAGATATTAATTACACTGGACCTAAACCAGGCTTATATCAGATACCGTTTGCAGAAGCGTCTAAGACAATCACAGCCTTCACAATGCACTAAAACTTATATGAATCTAACTGAGTTTTGTTCAGGCCTTCAACAGGAGCTGCGGTATTGTTACGTCTCCTGGGCAACATTTTTTGACACAGCTAGGTGTTGTGCCTGCATTTACCTTAATGAAATGAAGTCAGAGTTACACAGATACGGTTCCAGGATTCCTTTATAAATAGCCTTTCAAACGCGATTACATTCACTTTATTGTGAATACGAGGAAGTCATTGTAACTAGAGACTGATAAACGATCTTAGTGATACACTTTATACATAACATATTATAACATAATTTTTTTTTCGAGTCATTCCTGTCGCGATTTGCATATTTTTCAGCATCGATCAAGATCGATTCAAGAGAGTTTCACGTGCGCATTTCAAACATCGCTGTAATCATTTTCGTGACTACTAGATTTTTAAAAAAGAAGACACTATAGCCAATTTATGAAGCACATGCAGTGATAGACCACTTCTGCGAGAAATGTTTCTCATGTTTCACTTCAGCATATGCACTTACTGAGTCGTTTAAACAAAATAAGTCTTGAGAATTACACTCCTGGAAATGGAAAAAAGAACACATTGACACCGGTGTGTCAGACCCACCATACTTGCTCCGGACACTGCGAGAGGGCTGTACAAGCAATGATCACACGCACGGCACAGCGGACACACCAGGAACCGCGGTGTTGGCCGTCGAATGGCGCTAGCTGCGCAGCATTTGTGCACCGCCGCCGTCAGTGTCAGCCAGTTTTCCGTGGCATACGGAGCTCCATCGCAGTCTTTAACACTGGTAGCATGCCGCGACAGCGTGGACGTGAACCGTATATGCAATTGACGGACTTTGAGCGAGGGCGTACAGTGGGCATGCGGGAGGCCGGGTGGACGTACCGCCGAATTGCTCAACACTTGGGGCGTGAGGTCTCCACAGTACATCGATGTTGTCGCCAGTGGTCGGCGGAAGGTGCACGTGCCCGTCGACCTGCGACCGGACCGCAGCGACGCACGGATGCACGCCAAGACCGTAGGATCCTACGCAGTGCCGTAGGGGACCGCACCGCCACTTCCCAGCAAATTAGGGACACTGTTGCTCCTGGGGTATCGGCGAGGACCATTCGCAACCGTCTCCATGAAGCTGGGCTACGGTCCCGCACACCGTTAGGCCGTCTTCCGCTCACGCCCCAACATCGTGCAGCCCGCCTCCAGTGGTGTCGCGACAGGCGTGAATGGAGGGACGAATGGAGACGTGTCGTCTTCAGCGATGAGAGTCGCTTCTGCCTTGGTGCCAATGATGGTCGTATGCGTGTTTGGCGCCGTGCAGGTGAGCGCCACAATCAGGACTGCATACGACCGAGGCACACAGGGCCAACACCCGGCATCATGGTGTGGGGAGCGATCTCCTACACTGGCCGTACACCACTGGTGATCGTCGAGGGGACACTGAATAGTGCACGGTACATCCAAACCGTCATCGAACCCATCGTTCTACCATTCCTAGACTGGCAAGGGAACTTGCTGTTCCAACAGGACAATGCACGTCCGCATGTATCCCGTGCCACCCAACGTGCTCTAGAAGGTGTAAGTCAACTACCCTGGCCAGCAAGATCTCCGGATCTGTCCCCCATTGAGCATGTTTGGGACTGGATGAAGCGTCGTCTCACGCGGTCTGCACGTCCAGCACGAACGCTGGTCCAACTGAGGCGCCAGGTGGAAATGGCATGGCAAGCCGTTCCACAGGACTACATCCAGCATCTCTACGATCGTCTCCATGGGAGAATAGCAGCCTGCATTGCTGCGAAAAGTGGATATACACTGTACTAGTGCCGACATTGTGCATGCTCTGTTGCCTGTTTCTATGTGCCTGTGGTTCTGTCAGTGTGATCATGTGATGTATCTGACCCCAGGAATGTGTCAATAAAGTTTCCGCTTCCTGGGACAATGAATTCACGGTGTTCTTATTTCAATTTCCAGGAGTGTATTTCACAGTAAAGGTTCAGCCTCTTATTCGTTTACACAGCATCACTTCTAGTCATTTCTTTCCCTGTTGCACTCGCAAATAGGGCGAGGACAAAACTACTGTCTACAAGCCTCCACACGAGACCCAGCTTCTGTTGTCTCATCTTCGTGGTCCTTGCACGAAACGTACGATGGCGGCAATAGAATAGTTCTGCTGTCAGCCTTAAAACCGAGTTCTCTAAATTTCTGGGATGGTGCCTCGAGGGAAGTGCGCCGTCTGCCCTCCGAGGTTCTCATTTGAGTCCACAAAGTATATTTCCCTGCTGATCGAACCATCCGGTAACAAATTTAACAGCACGAATCTGAATTATTGCGATGTTTTCCTTTAACCCGACCTGGTGAGTATCCCAAGCACATGAGCAGTACACAAGAAAGGGTCGCACCAGCGTTCTATATGCCGCCTCCGTTATAAATGAGCTACATTTACCCAAAATCCTTCCAATAAACCGAAGTCGATCATTCGCCTTTCCTGCTAAAAACCTGACCTCATCGTTCCATTTCATATTGCTTTGTAAATTTTCGCCTAGATGTTGAATCGATGAGTGTGTTATGCAGCACACGACTAACTCTGTATTCTAAAGTTACAGGAATTGTTTTTTTCCTACTCGATCACATTATCTTATATCTTTCTAAATTTAAAGCACGTTGCAACTCATCACACCAACTAGAAATTCTGTTAACGTCATCTTGCGTCGTCCTATAGCCAGTCAACGTCGACACCTTGCCGTACATCACAGAATCATCAGCAGAAAGACGTAAATCTCTGTAGCCTGTCCGATCACTTACGTATATAGAGGATAAAAGCTGTGAAATCATGCTCCCCAGAGACATTCCTGACAATGCACTTGTCTCTGGTAAACGCTTGCCGACAAGGAAACCGTACTGGGTTGTATTACTCAAATAGTATTGGCTCAAATGGCTCTGAGCCTATGGGACTAAACATCTGATGTCATCAGTCCCCTAGAACTTAGAACCAGTTAAACCTAACTAACCTAAGGACATTACACACATCCATGCCCGAGGGAGGATTCGAACCTGCGACCGTGGCGGTCACGCGGTTCCAGACTGTAGCGCCTAGAACCGCTCGGCCACCTATGGCCGGCCACGCAGCTTATGGGAACATTAATCATATCGACCGTGGATCTCTGGAGCGTAGTGCTCATAAACGCTGTAACATCAAATAATCAGTGAACCAACAACTGAGCAAAGATCCGGAAACTTATTAATAAGTTCATGGCTCATATACGAATAATACAAAACTTTCAGTTATGTCAAATATTCATCCACAGGTATGATGCTAGCTGGTGCTACGAAGGATACAGAAAATTGCTCAACCGGGGAAAGCAATAAGTCTGCAATGCAAAAATATGGCATACCTTAGGTGGCACTGTACGAGAGCTTAGATTACGAGGAAGAATCTCCGTAGCTTGGGTGAAGGACAGAAAAAGCCAGCTGACAAGGTGAACAAGTTCTTTCAGCTTTAATCAGACCAAATGCTAATAAGAACTAGTTTCTGAAAGAAAATTAAGGCTAAATGACCCTGATCCTTACTACTTAAACCACGTTACAGCACGTGAAATTAGAAAAGCTGTAATGAGAATCCCTTCTGAAGCAATAGGTATCGACACTATTAGGCGTACCATTTTCCAAAATATACCACACGGCATCGTGCGAGCCTCGGCTAGCCTTCACTGGCGGAAAAAGTCGCAACACCAAGAAATAGTTGTGAGACATCAGAGCTACTCTAAATACACGCTGTAGCAGCCGTGAGCACTAGTTACTTTTGATAGTGGACACGGTGTGCTGCTGTTAGTCAAGAACACGTTTATGGTGACTAGGTTTGAACGAGGTCGTGTAATATAGTACTAGAAGCTGGATGTTCCGTCTCCGATACTGTAGAAAGACTTGGCAGGAACGTAGCCACTCTGCGCTACTGCTGAAATCGGTCGTCACGAGATTAAACAGTCGCAAGAAGATCGGTCTCCGGATGGCTACGTGGCACTACGAAGACCATACGTTCGGCGTGTAGTTCTGGGGCATATTTCAGCAGCGGTTGACATCATAGCGCCATAGAAAGCTGTTATAAATCTGTTACTTCAAGGACAGCTCTGAGCCAGACGCCTTGTAGCGTGCATTCCGCTGTGCCCAAACCATTGGACAGCGCGGTGGCAGTCTGTCGTGTTTTCTGGTGAAAGCAGGCTCTGTCTCTTTGCCAGTGACGGCTGTGTGTTGGTTACTGGGACATCATTTGAGGGCCTGCGGCCAACCTGTCTACTTTCTAGACGCAATGGACCTATACGTAGAGTTACGGTCTGCGATGCGATTTCATATATCAGATGGAGTACTCTTATGGCTATCCAACGCACTCTGACAGCAAATCTGTACGTCAACCTGTAGATTGAACCTATTGTGATGCCATTCATGAACAGCGTTCCAGGGTGTATTTCCCACATACAGTTGTTTTCACTCAACATGCTCTACAAAGTGTCGACATGTTGCCCCAGCCTGCTCTATCATCACATCTGTCTCCAATCGAACCCATATGGAGCATCATCACACAACAGCTCCACCGTCCTCCACATTAATTATTCTTGGTGTTGTGACATTTTTTCCGTCAGGGAATTTAAATTTGCCTTCGAGTTTGGGACACAACGCCTTCAATGAGTAAGAAGTAAAGTTCAGACTACTCCTAAAAAAAACCACATGCACTTAGTGTTAAACTAATTACCTGAAAAAACGAGAACCATCGATTATACTCTTCGCTAACGTTGCTATCCAGGGGTATCGGCTTGCCATTTGCTGTGGTCGCTGAGGCGGGAAGTGGCGCTCGTAGACTTTGACTGGGCAGGTCCCTCCCATCGCGTCCTGTGCAGGAAAGTTGAGTTAGTTACTGCTGAGTATTTTCCTGGAAGTAAAAGTGTTTACAATCGCTTCTTTCAGCTACCCGATGACGTGGTAATCCACTTACGGATGCTGAAAGCAGGAGCTACAATCAGCTACATTCTACCAGCTCTACTTTAGTGTTCGTTTCTGGTGCAGGCAACAACACGCCGAAATCTACATCTTTTGCTGTGAGTTTTGTGCGCGTCGGTGCGTTTCCGTCAATTAAGGAAAGTGCGTTCTGATTAGCTTACGATGTTAGTGCAATGAGGTGTAATTTGTGGTTCGGGACGTTTACCTTTCTTTTCTGCATGCAAATTGCCCGGAGTATAAGTTATCATTAGTTTGTCTGTCTGGTGTTTTTTACTATCAATTGTGCATTGAGATCTCTGGATTTGCGGAATTAGCCTGATAGCTTGTACTGATAGCCTATATCAGGGATTGCACGATTAGTTGAGAGAGTGTACTGACGGGGAATCAATTACGCACATCTCTCTGTGGTTCTGTTTAAACGGTTAAGGAACCGGGACTGAGCAAGGATGTACTATTTTTTGGAAATTTGTGGTAAGTTCCTATATGACCAAATTGCTGAAGTTATCGGTTCCTAGGCTTACACACTACTGAATATAATTTAAAATAAGTTACGGTAAGGACTACACATACACCCATTCCCAAGGGAGGACGTGAACCTCCGACGGAGAGAGTCGCGCGAACCTCACTCGATCAAGTTTGTATCTGTTTGGATTCACCGAGAACTCGAGTTAATGATATCCATGTCCGAGCGAGCACTGAGTTTCACTGTATGTGTTTTATGAAGTTTTCTAAACGCCGTTAAGTGTGTGCGTATTTAAGTGTTACCTTTTGTTGGGAAGTCTACGATAAGAACTGCATTGTGTTTTCGCATTGCACGTTATTTACTGTCAAATACTGAAATGTGGCAATAAGGAAGAACGTATGTTGGTCACTGCGGTTCAGCTGGATAAGGTAAGGTTAGTGCCGTCTTTGGGTAAATGGGTTTTTGTACGAAAATTGTAAGTGATATCTTACGACAAACGGCCTTACTTGTAAGAGGCGGATACGTTAAGAGTTAGTTTGGTTGTAGTTCGGTGAGTTTCCACTAGTGTATCTACTAATTCATAGCAACGATTACGACAAACCGGGCTCAGGTAATACCTGTTAAGTGTGCAACTTATTCGGCTATTGATGATGTTAATTGTTACCTGTGATAACCATTTAACCCATGTTATAATCAATACCACGAGGCAGCTGTGTTTGTTCGAAACAGCTTAGACCGATTTGCGGACACTAATAATTACCAACTATAAGATAAGTAACTGAAGTGTGTTGTCTGCCTTACTATTTGGTATTCTTTGATGTCAGAATTTTACTTTCTTGCAAATATAGTTTCACAAGTTAGTGTCAAAATCTTTTTCTAGGGCACTTCTTTACGTTTAAAAGGTGCTGCAAATTTTATTTACTTAATAGTCGTGCTCAAACTGTAAGGATTGACATAAATTCATCGCTTGAAAATAAAATCGCTGATTAAAAGCAAAGTAACATATGTAATTTTTCATCATAAAAATATGACCTTGAAAATATATTTAAAACTTAGCAGTAAATATTTTAAACTACCACAAGCACCAACAAATATCAGTACTTATTAATTGTATAAAAATAGCAACGAAGAATTGAAAAGAATATGAGCATAAAAATCGCATAATTTTTGGGATACTCAATTAATTTAAAAAAATATTTCTTTTAGTACATTTTTCAGACATATGTAGTGCTAATATACAAACCAGACTGCAGTTGGTCTTCTGCAACCGGAGGCCCTCCTGCCAGCCCTAGGCACTCCTTGGGACATACCACCTGTGCAGAGATGGCTCCTGCGCAAAGGAATTGTTTTGTAGTTTTAATATGTTTCATACAACGCAATTGCACCAGTACATTCATCATTCACAACAGAAAATTGAACTTATTTAGATGAGAGACCTAAACAGTTACTAAATGTTCACTTTACACATCAAAAGTCTCACAGTACTATATCTCGATGCTTTTCCTGTATTTACTATGGTCAACTGACCTCTGAGTTGTGAGAAAACAGTTCCAGAATCTGTAATAATTTACCAAACTGTCATCCATTCAATGGGAATTACATTCACTTCTGTGTCTATAAGAGTAATTTAACTTAATTCGAGGCGTCAACAGAAACTTACTAGGAGAAACTCTCTCCATAATATAGCTAAGAAGATTGTGTAGTCGCAACATTTTGAGATTGTTGCTGCTACACCCCACGCATCTCACTGCATACAATAAACACTTACAGATGTAGAATGAGAATTTCACTCTGCAGCGGAGTGCGTGCTGATATGAAACTTCCTGACAGATTAAAACTGTGTGCCAGACCGAGACACGAAATCGGGACCTTTGCCTTTCGCGGGCAAGTGCTCGACCAGCTGAGCTATCCAAGCACTGCCCATGCCCCGTCCTCACAGCTTTACTTCTGCCAGTACCTCGTCTCCTACTTTCCAAACTTTACAGAAGCTCTCCTGCGAACCTTGCAGAGTGAAAATCTCATTCTGGAAACATCCCCCAGGCCGTGGCTAATCCATGTCTCCGCAATGTCCTTTCTTTCAGGACTGCTAGTTCTACAAGGTTCGCAAAAGAGCTTTCGTAAAGTTTAGAAAGTAGGAGACGAGGTACTGGCAGAAGTAAATCCGTGAGGACGGGGCGTGAGTCGTGGTTGGGTAACTCAGATGGTAGAGCACTTGCCCGAGAAAGGCAGAGGTCCCGATCGAGTCTCGGTCAGGCACACAGATTTAATCTGCCAGGAAGTTTGTTACAGAGGTAGCTGCAGCGAAAGTTTGACAGTGTAAAAGATATGGTAATATTTAAGCAACAGAACTCTGAGGGCATAATTTGATATCCATTGTCTACTCCACACAGCACAAATTTAGTCACACAACTTGGAGGAACGTTAGATATATCGATCGTGACAGTCCAAAGCGGACTGCCTACAGCATGGTTCACAAAGATATGCAAATATTTTAATATGTTACTCTGCAAGTACAAGTAAAGAAAAAAGTTCAAATGAAGATAGGTCCGCAAATGTTAATTTACGGCTAATAGTAGCTTTTCCGTGTAATTTAGCAAGTTCGTTAATGTGAAACCATAGCAAAACCTTTTTTAGATTAAAGTAAGGCACGATTTCAGATATTTGTTGTTGTTATTGGTCTCCTGAATCTAATAAAACATGTCCCAGACGTGCAGTAGTTTTCCAGATCATCCAACATGAATTCACAGGTGCTATTGTATTGATGAAAGTAGATTATCAGACATATTCACACAGTTTCATTTAACGTTATTACCCCGTTTTTTTTAAATTAAGTTCTCTACTACTTCTGTTGAAAACGTTGTGCATAGTCTGGAATTTAAACAACGAGTTAGGCCAAGTAGTTAATAAATTAAAATTTCACGAAATTACGTCTTCACTTCTCTGGATGTTATGGAAAACTACTGCAGATACACGTCTGGTACATGTTTTATTAGATCCACTTGATCAATAAAAACAAAATGAATGGAAATCACGCTTTGCTTTAACCTCGTACAGTCATGGCTTCAAATTAGCGACGTTGCTAAATTCCCGACAAAATATTTTACTAGCCACAACGCCGTAACTAAACATTTTCGGATGTGTGTTTATCTGCACTGTTTTCTTTAGTTTCACTTATAGAATAACATAGGAAAATATTAGCATATCCTCGTGAATCACCCTGTAGAAATACAAAGGCTCCAAATAAACAGTGCTTCCAAGAAAGTTGCTAAATTTTTGAGCTTCTGTTTCATGGCTCCATACAAAAAACATTCAATTCAGTATAACAATACGAGCCCTGCGTCCTGTTAAAGGATTTCTGTAGCTTTGGTAAAAATCAGAAAAAATCAATAGCTGTATATCACATCATAGCTGATAAACTTGTACAACTTATACCGCATATATCAGTCGGATTTAAGTAAGCACCCGGTACCAACTGATGACCTGAGATATGCCACTGACAAACGTGTGGCTACCATAACGACACTGCTTGAGTTCGGCAAAGTATTTGATGCACAAGAAATTGGTCCAGAGCGTGAGAAAAATAGACAGTTACATACACATACTTCTGTAGCTACTCTGATTTCTCTTACTTTATTAAGATGGTCATTTCTCCCTATGTAGGTAGGCGACTCTAAAATAATTTCACATTAAGGGAAAATATTGGTGACTGAAATTTCGTGAGAAGATCCTGTCGCAGTGAAATCGCCATTCGTTTAATTACTTGCAAAGGACGTATAAGGGTACTGTAAGCAGTCTCTTTAGTAGAAATTGTGTACCTTCTAAGTCTTGGTGAAGTACAGTCCATGTGGTGTCTTCCCCATAACATTACCTATCTGGTCTTTCCAATTTAAATTGTCCTTAACAGTAATTCACAGATACTTAGTTCAACTGGAAGCTTTTAAATTTGTGTAATTTCATGTGTAACCAAAATTTAATGGCTTTCTTTTCTTACTCATTTGGGTGACCTTATAGTTTATCTATTCTGAGACCATTGTCACTTTTCGCACAAGGCAGATACAGTTAGTAGTAGTTTGTCCTGTAGTGAAGTAGAAGTGGATAACTCCTGTGAATTAATATGGTTGGAGGTTACACTAAACAACCGAACTAGGTTAATAATTGGCTCCTTTTACCGACCTCCAGACTCAGCAGCATTAGTGGCAGAACAACTGAGAGAAAATTTGGAATACATTTCACATAAATTTTCTCAGCATGTTATAGTCTTAGGTGGAGATTTCAATTTACCAGATATAGACTGGGACACTGAGATGTTTAGGACGGGTGGTAGGGACGGAGCATCGAGTGACATTATACTGAGTGCACTATCCGAAAATTACCTCGAGCAATTAAACAGAGAACCGACTCGTGGAGATAACACCTTGGACCTACTGATAACAAACAGACCCGAACTTTCCGACTCTGTATGTACAGAACAGGGAATCAGTGATCATAAGGCCGTTGCAGCATCCCTGAATATGGAAGTTAATAGGAATATAAAAAAAGGGAGGAAGGTTTATCTGTTTAGCAAGAGTAATAGAAGGCAGATTTCAGACTACCTAACAGATCAAAACGAAAATTTGTGTTCCGACACTGACAATGTTGAGTGTTTATGGAAAAAGTTCAAGGCAATCGTAAAATGCGTTTTAGACAGGTACGTGCCGAGTAAAACTGTGAGGGACGGGAAAAACCCACCGTGGTACAACAACAAAGTTAGGAAACTACTGCGAAAGCAAAGAGAGCTCCACTCCAAGTTTAAACGCAGCCAAAACCTCTCAGACAAACGGAAGCTAAACGATGTCAAAGTTGGCGTAAGGAGGGCTATGCGTGAAGCGTTCATTGAATTCGAAAGTAAAGTTCTATGTACCGACTTGACAGAAAATCCTAGGAAGTTCTGGTCTTACGTTAAATCAGTAAGTGGCTCGAAACAGCATATGCAGACACTACGGGATGATGATGGCATTGAAACAGAGGATGACACGCGTAAAGCTGAAATACTAAACACCTTTTTCCAAAGCTGTTTTACAGAGGAAGACCGCACTGCAGTTCCTTCTCTAAATCCTCGCACAAACGAAAAAATGGCTGACATCGAAATAAGTGTCCAAGGAATAGAAAAGCAACTGGAATCACTCAATAGAGGAAAGTCCACTGGACCTGACGGGATACCAATTCGATTCTACACAGAGTACGCGAAAGAACTTGGCCCCCTTCTAACAGCCGTGTACCGCAAGTCTCTAGAGGAACGGAGGGTTCCAAATGAAAGGAAAAGAGCACAGATAGTCCCAGTCTTCAAGAAGGGTCGTCGAGCAGATGCGCAAAACTATAGACCTATATCTCTTACGTCGATCTCTTGTAGAATTTTTGCTCGCGCATCATGTCATTTCTGGAAACCCAGAATCTACTATGTAGGAATCAACAAGGATTCCGGAAACAGCGATCGTGTGAGACCCAATTCGCCTTATTTGTTCATGAGACCCAGAAAATATTAGATACAGGCTCCCAGGTAGATGCTATTTTTCTTGACTTCCGGAAGGCGTTCGATACAGTTCCGCACTGTCGCCTGATAAACAAAGTAAGAGCCTATGGAATATCAGACCAGCAGTGTGGCTGGATTGAAGAGTTTTTAGCAAACAGAACACAGCATGTTGTTATCAATGGAGAGACGTCTACAGACGTTAATGTAACCTCTGGCGTGCCACAGGGGAGTGTTATGGGACCATTGCTTTTCACAATATATATAAATGACTTAGTAGATAGTGTCGGAAGTTCCATGCGGCTTTTCGCGGATGATGCTGTAGTATACAGAGAAGTTGCAGCATTAGAAAATTGTAGCGAAATGCAGGAAGATCTGCAGCGGATAGGCACTTGATGCAGGGAGTGGCAACTGACCCTTAACATAGACAAATGTAATGTATTGCGAATACATAGAAAGAAGGATCCTTTATTGTATGATTAGATGATAGCGGAACAAACACTGGTAGCAGTTACGTCTGTAAAATATCTGGGAGTATGCGTGCGGAACGATTTGAAGTGGAATGATCATATAAAATTAATTGTTGGTAAGGCGGGTACCAGGTTGAGATTCAATGGGAGAGTGCTTAGAAAATGTAGTCCTACAACAAAGGAGGTGGCTTACAAAACACTCGTTCGACCTATACTTGAGTATTGCTCATCAGTGTGGGATCCGTACCAGGTCGGGTTGACGGAAGAGATAGAGAAGATCCAAAGAAGAGCGGCACGTTTCGTTACCGGGTTATTTGGTAACCGTGATAGCGTTACGGAGATGTTTAATAAACTGAAGTGGCAGACTCTGCAAGAGAGGCGCTCTGCATCGCGGTGTAACTTGCTCGCCAGGTTTCGAGAGGGTGCGTTTCTGGATGAGGTATCGAATATATTGCTTCCCCCTACTTATACCTCTCGAGGAGATCACGAATGTAAAATTAGAGAGATTAGAGCGCGCACGGAGGCTTTCAGACAGTCGTTCTTCCCGCGAACCATACGCGACTGGAACAGGAAAGGGAGGTAATGACAGTGGCACGTAAAGTGCCCTCCGCCACACACCGTTGGGTGACTTGCGGAGTATCAATGTAGATGTAGATGTAGATGTTGTGTCGGTTTTGGAAATGGTTTGGATATTCTAAAGACTTCACTAGAGGGCAAACGATAGCTTCTTCTACAAACAGTCTAACAGGGCTACCAAGATTGCCTCCTAAAATGTTTACATAGGTTAGGGAGGGCAGAAGACTATAACTCTTATTTTGGGAAAGCCAGATAATAGTTCTGTTTTATAGAAACCGGACGTGTTTTTCTTCATAGAGTTACCACAATCGTTACTGAAGAATAAGTACGAGATTGAATTGAAATAGTTCTATTTTACTCGATGATTTTCTGTAGATTACTACGAACTGTGACCCATTTGATAGGAGCGCACGAGTCTAGTCACGTAACTGAGGTGATGCATCATAGACAAGCAATTGATTATAAGTCTTTTATGAGGAACAGTGTCAAAAGCCTTCTGGAAGCCTAGAAATATGGAATCAATTTGAGATCCCTCGTCGACAGCACTCATTATTACTTGCGAATGAAGAGCTGGTTGCGTTTCACAAGAACGAATTTTCTGAAAACACGCTGACAATGCGTCAATGAATATCAGGCATATGAATATCGATCTTTCTTCAGTGTTCCAAAAACTACGACTTAGAGTACGTGTGTTGACGTCGCAGGTATTTTTTGTAACTGACCAGAAATTATTAACTTTCATGTTACACAAACTACTGATTTCGTTTCATCTTGACTTTATCCAAATACCATGTATCAGTAGATGGTAAAAATGATGAGTGAAATTTCGCAGCGGCAGCTCAGCTGGACAGAAATGCTGTCGCCACATCAAAGAAGACGTACATTACACAATGAGTTATTAGAACGAAACTGCCCTATTATGATGTAATCCATACCGGCACCAGTAGTTGTAATGCTAGATGATTAGAACTGACCATGAACGAATGTGTGTTACATCCAAATTGTCCCCAATATGAGCACGTCAGTGCTTCGCTGCCCTGTTAATGATTTCGTCTAAACAAGTTACGTGACTAACATAACCTCTGTCTACATCACCAACTCCCCAGGGTGCAAGCACACTTTTTACCTCGTGTGACGTCGTGTGCTGTCAATACTACGCCACCTGAGTCCACATGTATAATTTGGCGGTAGCCCATGTGACTACGCTGCAAATCTACGGTCGGCTTAGAGACAAGACCTCCTCAGCCCACGCCGCTAGTACCGCCACGAAACCGACTTAATAGACGACCCACCGCTCTCTAGAGTAGTCTAGTCTAGTCTTTCTGTTGTTCCGCTCTCTCTGTCTAGTCTAAGCGTTGTCATTCAGCCTTTGTTACTACTGCGGACATCGGACTTGACCTATCTCACCGACTTGTGTTGGATATTACGCCGGACTTGCTGGGAATCACGTTCAGTTTAGAGATGTATCAAACACTACCCTAAGAATCTCGTTATTTGTGTCCCTGTCACAGAAGCCACCACGTCCTTGACCTCCACAAGTTTTTGGTCAACCAGACATCTCACATGAGAGGTCACGCGCTGTCACTGAGGCGGAAAAAGTCATGGGATATCGTGCCGGATGTCCTGTTGCCCAGTGAAGTGCAGTAACTCGTTTTAGCATGGATTCAAAAAGTCGTTGGAAGTCTCATGCAGTAAAATTGACCCATACTACGTATATAGCCGTGCACAACTGCAAAAACGTTGCGAGTGCTGGATTTTGTGCTCGAAGTGAGCCCTTGATTATGTCCCATAAGCGCCTGACTGTAATCGTGTGGGACGATCTAGGTGACCAATCTATTCGTAGAATGTTCTTCATACCAAACTAGAACAATGGCACATGGCGCATTGTCATCCATAATGGTTCCACGACTGAATGACTGCAAATGGTCTTCTGTTAGCCGAATATAACCATTGCAAACATCCAACTTTCAATTTCAATCATGACTATAGTAAAAATATGGCAAAGGTAATGTTGAATCATATCACTCGGAGCAGTTGTGATCTAAATAAGAATAGATTTATTCATTCTTAACATCACAAGACAAAAAATGACTAAAGAAACGACACACACATTTTTTATTTGGACAAACGCTATCAAAGATATGCGGCCTAAGGTGAACAAAGTGATCACCTGGGGATCAACACACGACACAAACCAGAACACTAAACGCTTTACCTGACTTCATACATGTGAATCCGCGGTATGGCCCAAAAACTACGCTACAGTCAAGCATGGTGCTGAGAAGAATATATTGGAGCCCTACGCCATAGCAACGAACACTTTACCCTCCTGCTCGACAGGCCGGCACCCCGCGATGCGCTCGGCGACCCGAGTCATGGACGGCAGTAAACTGTTATTAATGTCGCGCGTCCGAAAGATGCAAGTAGGCGGTCTCGCGTTTGGCTAATTCGTAGCCTCTCAAACCCCGGTGGGTTCTAGTGTGCAGGTGGACCAGTTTGCTGTTGTGCCAAACCAATTTGACTCCATGCCACAACTATGAATGACGGAATATGTCAAATGTTTAGACGGATGACTCAAAACAAATAAGTCCACCCACGCACCACTCGTTGTGTGCTTGATGCTAAAAGCAGTACGTCTGACAGTTCAGATGAAAACTGGCACAGGCTCTCCCTTTCTCTGCATACACAGATTTGACCAATTAGTGACTTTAAGAATTAATTGGGAGAAAAGGAGAAACAGACTCGGATTATAGGCCTCTTTCTCCCACGTTTACGCTGTGACGTTTGCTAAAAGCATGAACTCGATGGAACCACAGTCTTACATACAAAGATTGCTATGTACCCTGTAGCGTCCATCTCGAACTTTCCAAAGAATGGCCATAAACTCGCTAAACCCTTGTGCCTTTACAAATATGTCTTAAAGTAGAGTCGTAACGTATGGGCGCCCCTGGTCATGGAAATTCGCAGAAACGCACAGTCGTCTCATTGCCTTCCTGCCTAACAAGGGCCCATCCTCTGATTTATTTGCTGATCATCAATGCTCTGCCCATAGCTAGTTGGCCGATGTGAACGCGGCCGCCGGCAGACTGGCGCCATCCAACGAGTCTGCACAATGAGACTGATTAGCAGCACGTTTTCACCCTGCAGAAAAAACGTCCCCTCGGCTCTGAGCCACCGTACGCTTTCACTGCAGTCGTTTAAATCGGCACCCTCTTCCTTTAGATGCAGGCAAAGTTTACCGCAATTCCTTCAGTAGAGCACACAAGCAAGAGCGTAACTACTGCCAACCATTTCATGATATGAATGAAGTCAGATAATTTCCAACTATAGCAACCATGTAATAAAGATCAACTTCCCTAGGAACACAACACCGTATCAGAACTGACTGTACCCTGCAATCTCTCACCATCGCCAGTCAATGAGAGGTTCAGATGAACTAGACTACCCAGTCCATTGAATCGAAACAGAGCTCTCACCATTATAGAACCACTACCAACTTACACTGTGTCTTGTTGAAAACTTGGTTTTATGGATAAGTGGGGTGTGTGACACACTCAAAAACTAGCATGAGCTCTTACGAACTGAAATAGGCACTCGTCTGACATGACCACAGTTTCCCTGCCGTTTAGGGTCCACCCGATATGGTCATCGGCTCAGGAGAGGCACTGCAAGTGATGTCATGCTGTTAGCAAAGGCACTCAGGTCGGTCGTCTGCTGCCATAGCCCGTTAACGACATCTTTCGCAGCACAGCCGTAACAGATACGTTAGTCGTACGTTTCACACTGATTACTACGGCTATTTCACGTATTGTTATTGCCTGTTAGTACTGACCAATCTAACTCAGTTGCTGTCGGTCGTTAAGTGAAGGCCATCAACCACTGCATTCTCCGCCTGAAACGTCATATTCTCGGCACACTCTGAATTCCCAAACGATCTCCAGAATGTACTTACCCAATCGTCTCGCTCCAAATGCCTTTCCGCGTTCAAAGTATGCTAATTACCTTGTTGAGGCCATAATTAACTTGGTAAACTATTGTACATGAATCACATCTACATCTACATCATACTCCGCAAGCCACCTAATGGTGAGTGGCGGACCGTACTTTTGGTACAACTATCTGATCCCCACAACCATGTTCCACTCGCAAATAGTGCGCGCAAAGAATGATTGTCACTAACCACCGGATCACAAATGAAAGCTCCGCCAACGCACTGCCGCTTTACGCCTTGTGTACCCGATACTGCCGACACCTGCATGTGTGCATGTCGTTATCCCATCACTTTTGTTACCTTACAGCTATGTTTCGTACATGATCCAGTCGCCTGCTGTGGAGGCGACCCTTGAACCGTCATCCGCTGACCTCTGTACAACAACAGGTCCATTATCAGTGGTGCCGGGCATATTCGACTAGTAATCTCACTAACTGGAGTAGAGGTGTTTACAGTGATGAGTCCCGCTTCAAACTGAGCCCCGATGACCATTGGAGACGTACTTGCAGACACGCATGGATGGATGTGCCATATCATATCATAGCAGGACCCCTTTGAGTGTCATCCACGCAACTTTACAGCATGTTCTAAGCCCGTTTTATTGCCCTTTATGGCAAGGCATTATGGGCTTACATCTTAGCTAGATAACGCCCTCCTGCACACGGCGACACTTTCAGCTGCTTGCCTTCGTGCTTTCCAAAACATACGTTACACTGTAAGGTTAGCGCAGGAAAGGAATTCGTGGCGGGCCGCATCAAACCAGTCAGTAGACTGATGACCAAAAAAAATAAATTAAAAAGCCCAGTTTACTCTAAACACCGGATTTGAAAGTATTTCTTCGTTTAATAAAGGCTAAACGTACAAATACCGTCGAAGTGCTTCACTGTTTTTTTTTTTTTTTTTTTTTTTTTTTTTTTTTTTTTTTTTTGTTACAAGCTCAGTAATAAGTATTATGTTAATGGGGAGATACTCACTTTATTGGTAAGCTTCGTTATTGATTTGTAGGTAAGGTTATATATCTCGCCTTCATACAAGAGCCGGTTAATTAATCTTCTCCTCTATTTGAAAACACTAGGAAGAACATGAGATCATATCATTAACCTCGATGCGAATTATATCATCGGTCAGCATTTAACAGGTTTTTTTAATGTCCGCAAAACAAGGAAATGCACAGTCCTCAAGGTAGTACTTAAAGAAATTGTTTTCAAATAATAATATAAACCCTTTAGTTGCCAAGAAAGCCATATGCATTCTAAAAATTTTCACAAACCTCGCTGTTTACTTAAAACACTACCTCCAGTTATCTATTGCGTTTCCATCGTAACAGAGTGAGTCCCACGTAACAGAGTGACTCTCACGGAAGGTAAATGGGCCACAGACTTGTTTTTAACACCACACACTAAAAAGTATTGTACTAATCAGCCTCACTAATGTGGCGTTCGCTGTGTTATTCAGTGGTTTGGTATTTAACTAATTTGTAAATGGAAATGACAATCTTATTTTATTTCATTGGGTAATTACTAAATAATTTTTCTTCCGGCTAAAGATTTGATCAAGTTGCTAAAGATCTCCAAGTTAACGTCGTGTTAAAGTGTTGTCTGTAAGTTGTGTGTCACTAAATCACAGTTCATGCAACAGATTCAATACAACTATGGATTACGATGGAAACAGTTATCTTCAGCAAAATGATCATTAAAACCACCGAATATCAGCCGCGCATAACACTGACGTATGTTACCTGAACCAATATTCGTCGCAACTCGTGCGTAATTAATTTCGGCTCCATACATCAGCTAGAAAAATATCTTATAAGGATCGTGCAATGAGCACTGTTTTTAAAGAACCAATCTGATTCGAATCATTTTCATATAAAATGAGTTCGGAACCACCAGTGCACATTTATTTTTACACATTTGTATTACGTTCGGCATTTATGTCTAAAGAGATGCGTGATTTAAATTTGTATTTGCCGCTGAGATAATTGTTGAGATGGCGGCAGGCAATTGATAGAGACTTTCTATTGTTAGAGCAAATAAGTAAATATTGAAGATGCTTATTGAACGCTATAAAATCTATTTTCGTATTGTGCACTATTTAGACTTCATCAAGGAAACATTCGATTTGTTTCAAAGGAAAACACAGACAAAATCGCGATACAAATCGCTATCATCAATGGCTGCGCTCCTTTCAGCAGAAAGAAATAATTAACACAGATAATGCTTACTGAGAGAGGAATTACAGTTACAAATAATTATTCACTCATGTTCATAATTATAATGAACTCTATTTTCAAGTAATAATTAACAAATAATTACACTTTCTTAACAGACCTCAGTTTGATATGCGTCTTGCGTGCTGAACCTACAAAAGCCATCCAACAAAAGGTACAAACAAAGGAAGACAAACGCAGATCATAAAAGGAATTTACAAATATCATTGTCTTTGTATTGTACACATCGATATGTCCAATTATATCATAGAATATTATGTAAATAATTAATATTTAAAAATTTTCACTGTTTTTTGATACGTCGAGTAGATAATGTTTGTAACTGTTAGAGGCATAATTTCCTCTCGTCGCACTGTAGCCAAAAATTTATCACGTGAATGTTACACTAACCACTGACATTATGTTTTTCGCCCCCCTGTCCTGCATGGTACTGGGAAGCTCTTTTACAGACTCCACGAAGGTCCTAGAGGTTTTCACGAATTATCGACTGCAGAGAAAATCGTGAGTAACTTTCATCCACACACAAATTCTGCAGCATCATTAACTTGTATCCGAGATATGAACACTGCTATAGCTACACAGACTCCTGAGCAAACTATACGTCTCAGAAGCTATTAACTCAGAGCACAACACACATACGCGACACAAAGGCGATCATAGAATTACCTAAAATATGAAGTCTTTTTTGTAAAAAAGCTTTCCTAAAGTCGTGTGTCTTCCGATTATGAGTTTCCACCCTTCGCATCTGGAATATGCACACAGAGGTGGGCATTCCAGAGCACACACTGGTATCCTGTATCTCTCCCGCAAGCAGCCTTTTCTTCTCTGTGACAGAAAAATCCCACTGCTGTAGAAGTCTGCGTTTAAATCAAGTACACTCGCTTCCCGAAACAGCTTTTGATCGGTTAATTTACCATTATGAAATTTCAATACAGACTGAAAATGATATGAAACACAACTACTTATCAGTGTTATCGGCTAATTTATTGGTTCACAAATTACAGGAGACAAAGAATTTGGAAGAAAAAGTAATCACTAAATCTTTAGTTATACAAAGGGAGTACAGGAATTATTATTAGCAAATACAAACTGTGATGTAGCGCAATAACGGGTAAACGCAGGTAAACGCAGGTAAACGACTCAGCCGTTACCACGCACAGGGGGCACAGTCGAACAGTTGAAAAGATCGATTAATATGTTTCTCGTAATGGATGTCGAGAACATGTGCTTGTAAATTAACTGTTGGCTTTTCCGGTCTCTGCCTGGCCAGCACTCGAGAAATCCTGACAGGTAGCCGTGTCTTGGTACTTGGAGTGAGAAGGTGATTGGAAAAAGACGTCCACTACAGATTCAGCTGACTCTATGACCGGAAACTACGGCCCATAGCTCACCCTTTATAGGTTTTCAGAGTGACTGTTTTTCCACTCGAATATAGTTGTCCATGAGCCTCTTCGTTATTTTTCTCGATCACTGCATCTACGCATCTAGTAACCACAATTAGAACATGGCTTTTTCCTGTCATGAGTTTTTTTCTCTAACCTCGACTCATCTGATGGGTTGATAAGTTTCATCCATGTGCTGTACCCATGACAGGCAAGCAGATCACTTCTGGGAGGATGTATCTACATCTACATCTACGTGATTACTCTACTAGTCACAATAAAGTGTCTGTCAGAGGGTTCAATGAACCACCTTTAAGAAGTTCCTACCGTTCCACTATCGAACGGCGCGCGGATAATATAATCACTTAAATTTTTCTGTGCGACCCCTGATTTCTCTTTTTACATCGTGATGAAATTTCTCCTATTTAGGTGGGTGCCAACAGAATGTTTTCGCAATCGGAGGAGAAATCGGGTGACTCAAATGTTTTGCGAAGATCCCGTCCCAACGAAAAACACTTTCGTTTTAATTATTTCCACTCCATTTCGCTTATAATGTCTGTGGCATTATCTCCCCCTATTTACAGCCTTGAGATATGTGTGACTTATCGCGTAATCTAAATGCAGCGGATTTCTTGTAGTACTCATTTGAATAACTTCACACTTTTCTTTATTCTGGGTCAATTGCCACTTTTGGCACCATACGGATAACTTATCTAAATCACTTTGGAATTCGTTTTGGTCATCTGATGACTTTACGAGAGGGTAAATGACACCATCATCTGCAAACAAGCTTATAGCGCTACTCAGATTGTCTCCTCTGTAGTTAATATAGATCGGGAATAACTGAGGGCTATAGCACTTCCTTGGGGAACGCCGGATATATATTCTGTTTTACTCGATGATTTTCCGTGTACTACTACGAACTGTGATGTTTCTGACAGGAAATCACGAATCCAGTCGCACAACTGAGGCGATATTCCATAGGCACACAGTTTGGTTAGAAGACGCTTGTGAGGAACGGTGGAGAAAGCGATCTGGAAACCTAAAAATATGGAACCAACTTGACATCCCCTGTCAATAGCACTCACCACTTTCTCAGTATAAAGAGCTTGTTGTGTTTCACAAGAACTATGTTTCCTGAATTCGTTCTATATGTCAACAAATCGTTTTCTTCGAGGTACTTCACAATGTTCGAATACAGTATATGTTCCTAAACCCTCTTGCAAATTGACGTTAGTTATATGGGCCTGTAATTCAGCGGATTGCTCCTATTTCCATTTTGGGTATTGGTGTGACTTGAACAATTTTCCAGTCTTTAGGTACGAAACTTTCTGTGAGCGAGCAGATGTATATAACTGCTATATATGGAGCTATTGTATCAGCGTAATCTGAAAGGAACCTGACTGGTATACAATCTGGACCGGAGGCTTACCTTTATTAAGTGATATAAGCTGCTTTACTACACCGGGGTTATCCACTCCTACGTTTCACATTTTCGTAGATGTTCTTTATTGGAATTGAGGAATGTTTACTTCATCTTATTTGGTGCAGGAGTTTCAGAAAGCAGTGTTTAATAACTCTCCTTTAGTGGTACTGCCGTTAGTGGCTTCACCGTTGTTATTGCGCAGTGAAGGTATTGACTGCATCATGCCACTGATGTGCTTTATGTGTGACCAGAATATCTTTGGGTTTTCTGCCAGATCCCGAGGCAGAGTTTCGTTGTGGAAATTATTAAAAGCATCTCGCACTGAAGTACAGGCTATATTTTAAAGTTCTGCAAAACATTGCCAATCTTGATGATTTTGCGTTCTTTTAAATTTGGAGTGCTGTTTTCATTGCTCCAGCTACAGCGATCTCACCCGTTTTGTGTACCATGGAGGTCCCCCACCATCACTTATTATTTTATGAGGTACATATGTCTCAACAGCCTTCGATACTATCTCTTTGAAATCAATCCACATCTTTTTTACGCTAACATGATCAGATCGGAAGGAGTGGAGACTGCCTCTCAAAGAGGCATGAAGAGCATTTTTTTTAGCTTTTATAAACAAATGTACTTTGCATTTCCTTTTGATGGTTGTGGGTGTTACGGTATTCAGCCTAGCAGAAACCGCTTTGTGGTCGCTAATCCCTGTATTCGTCATTATACTCCCAATTGGTACGGGATTATTTGCTTCTAAGAGGTCAAGTATGCTTTCGCAACCATTTATGCATCGAGTTGGCTCATGAACTACATGTTGAAAATAAATTTCAATACAATTTCGGATGACATTGTATGCCTGTCACCGGCTTTATATGTATAATTTTTCCAGCATATCGATGGTAGATTTAAGTCACCTCCGACTACAATTGCATGACTGGTGTACCTATTGAAATGAGACTCAAGTTTTCATTGAATTGTTCAGCAATATATGTTCTGAGTCGGGTGGTCGGTAAAACGATCCAATTAATAGTTTAGTCCAACATACTACTTCGCAGGAAACATCTAGTTCAATTTTACTGCAAGGTAAACAACTTCTGACGTCAATAATTACGCCATCACAAGAATATTTAATATATCCCTTCTGATCACTGTTAAATCATTTGAAATAATTTCTGCTAAACTTATGTCCGGCTTTATCCAGCTTTTCGAACTTATAACTATTTGAGCTTCAGTCCTTTCTATTAGGGCTAGGAACTCTGGTTCTTTCCCAACACAGTTATGACAATTCACATTTACAACACCGATCGTTTCTGCAACTACCTTTCTGTGTTTTAACCTGCCCCCATTTAGACGGACGCCATTTCTGTGGGTTCCTGAGACCCACTATCCTAAAAATTTGCTTCGGAAGGCGTTCTCGTTAAAAATTACTCGGCTTTGCTCCGTTCTTGTTTCTCGTGCTCCGCACACCCATTGGCGTCTTCGAAGAAGCCCCAGTGGAACAGCCCTACTTATTTTCTCACTTTTAACTAAAATAGTCCCGGTCCTGACAGCTCCCCGCAGAAATACATTAAAGGGCCATACACAGAGTAGCAGTAGCACAATAAAAGTTGTACATGGATTGTTTATATGATCCTGAAAGAACGCAGCTACATTTTTTCACTATCGTCAGTTTCTTGGGATTACTCTGTCATCTGTTTCTCTACGAAGTCTTTCTTACGTCACTATTTTGTCATTTGTCCTCCTGCTCGCAACGGTAATTCGATTTCTCTGATGAACTCACTACAGTCGTCCTCTTAGAAAGAGAAAACAATAGTCACCACCTCAAATATCATCAAATTAATTCTTATACAAATGTTGCAACATTCACATTCGGAACAACGCAAAGATACAACATCTATTTTAACTAGGGTTTTACTTAGGATATGTAGCAATGGGACATTTTTAGACCCTTTCTTGGCTTTCCATTTCGATCTACTCCTTACCTATGGTTTTGGAAATTTTCTCTACTCTTTTGACGGGTTTTCTTAAATCAACAGATTCGATGTTACATATTTCATAGTCAAATATAATCGTACCTGTCAGGCAGCAATGTTTGTTTCCAGGCCCTCACAACATCCGTGCTCAAAGCCACATTTGGTATTACTTCTTTCCAATTATAATTTGTTGTACCACTTTGTCCAACTGAATATATGAGGACCCCACCTCTCACCATTCATCCACATTTCATTTACTTCAACAGCTTGAAATGAACACGTATTACAAAATATGGTATTATCTTCCTCACTAGAAACTACATACAACCATTTGTTGGCACATAGATGTGTCCATTAACTTTTAGCTAATGAATTAGTTTTTATTTAATACAATTATTAGGATAATGCCTGTCTCGTTGTAGGTCTTTCCACTTTTCTCGATCATAAATCGTAATTTCCACAAAAGTTTTATTATAAATTTTCTTCCTTTCGTCTCTCTCCTTACATAATTTCTGTTCCTTACCTGCTGTTGTAACGAATGGTCAACATAAAATTTTAATTGTCTAGAATTCTCACTTAAGGGAATATCAATTAAATATCCTTAAACATCAAGATCCATGACATTCAATAGACTATACCTATAAAATCTACAATTAGATATAATGGAAACCTTACATCTCTCTTCAGCTTGGATTAACCTTAGGTATTTAACATTCTCTAGTGAATTTGCTACATGTGGTGCAGGTGGTCTTTCTGTGTGTGAACTACAGCACTCACTAACTGTTCATATTCTATACTTATCTCGCTCAATGAGGTGTAGTTCTTTTCAGAGTCACATCTGTAGTTCTCAGACAGTACGTGTGAACTGTTCCATTTCTGTCATACTATTCTTAAGCAACTTCCCATTTCTGCCGATCGAATTTACCATCCAGTTCAGACCAGACAAGGGGAATTTATTACAGTCACTTGCTCTTTGATAATTTCCACAGTTGTTCTGATCTAGATTCGATCATATGCATGTGCAATTTGTAATAAGCGACATTCTCCTCGTCCAAGGTACCGAACAATATTTTGCTAACTTCTCATACAAAGTTAAGGATTCTTTAATTAATGATTTTATGGATCTCGTTACTTGCAACCTTTCCACATTGTGTGTGACACCATTAATCAACATATTACAATTCGTTTTACTAATATTTATGGCTGCAGGAAAAATGTGAAGACATCGAAAAAGATATGATTGTCGGAAGGACAGACTCAGCATACAGGAAAGTCAAAACAACTTTTTGTGACATTAAAAGCAACAGTGGTAACATTAAGAGTGCAACGGGTATTCCACTGTTTAATGCAGAGGAGAGAGCAGATAGGTGGAAAGAATACATCGAAAGCCTCTATGAGGGTGAAGATTTGTCTGATGTGACGGAAGAAGAAACAGGAGTCGATTTAGAAGAGATAGGGGATCCAGTATTAGAATCGGAATTTAAAAGAGCTTTGGAGGACTTACGGTCAAATAAGGCAGAAGGGATAGATAACACTCCATCAAAATTTCTAAAAACATTGCGGGAAGTGGCATAGAACGACTGTTCACGTTGGTGTGTAGAATATATGAGTCTGGCGATATAACATCTGATTTTCGGAAAAGCATCATCCACACAATTACGAAGACGGCAAGAGCTGACAAGTGCGAGAATTGTCGCACAATCAGCTTAACAGCTCATGCATCGAAGCTGCTTACAAGATTAATATACAGAAGAATGGAAAAGAAAATTGAGAATGCGCTAGGTGACGATCAGTTTGGCTTTAGGAAACGTAAAGGGACGAGAGAGGCAATTCTGACGTTACGGCTAATAATGGAAGCAAGGCTAAAGAAAAATCAAGACACTATCATAGGATTTGTCGACCTGGAAAAAGCGTTCGACAATATAAAATGCTGCAAGCTGTTCGAGATTCTGAAATAAGTAGGGGTAAACTATAGGGAGAGACGAGACTTATACAGTATGTACAAAAACCAAGAGGGAATAATAAGAGTGGACGATCAAGAACGAAGTGCTCGTAATAAAAACGGTGTAAGACAAGGCTGGAGACTTTCACCCCTACTCTTCAATCCGTACATCGAGGAAACAATGATGGAAATAAAAGGATGGTTCAGGAATGGAATTAAAATACAAAGTGAAAGGATATCAATGATACAATGCGCTGATGACATTGCTATCCTGAGTGAAAGTGAAGAAGAAATAAATTATCTGCTGAACGGAATGAACAGTCTAATGAACACACAATATGGTTTGAGAGTAAATCGGAGAAAGACGAAGGTAGCGACAAGTAGTAGAAATGAGGACAGCGAGAAACTTAACATCAGGATTGATGGTCACGAAGTCAATGAAATTAACGACTTCTGCTACCTAGGCAGTAAAATAACCGATGACGGACGGAGCAAGGCGGACATCAGAAGCAGACTCGCTATGGCAAAAAAGGCATTTCTGGCCAAGAGAAGTCTACTAATATCAAATACCGGCCTTAATTTGAGGAAGAAATTTCTGAGGATGTGCGTCTGGAGTACAGCATTGTATGGTAGTGAAACATGGACTGCGGGAAAACCGGAACAGAAGAGAATCGAAGCATTTGAGATGTGGTGATATAGACGAATGTTGAAAATTAGGTGGACTGATAAGGTAAGGAATGAGGAGGTTCTACGCAGAATCGGAGAGGAAAGGTAAATGTGGAAAACACTGATATGGAGAAGGGACAGGAGGATAGGACATCTGCCAAGACATGAGGGAATGACTTCCATGGTACTAGAGGGAGCTGTAGAGGGCTAAAACTGTAGAGGAAGAGAGAGATTGGAATACGTCAAGCAAATAATTGAGGAAGTAGGTTGCAAGTGCTACTCTGAGATGAAGAGGTTAGCGCAGGAAAGGAACTCGTGGCGGGTCGCATCAAACCAGTCAGTAGACTGATGACCAAAAAAAAAAAAAAATTAAAAAGCCCAGTTTACTCTAAACACCGGATTTGAAAGTATTTCTTCGTTTAATAAAGGCTAAACGTATAAATACCGTCGAAGTGCTTCACTGGTTTTTTTTTTTTTTTTGTTACAAGCTCAGTAATAAGTATTATGTTAATGGGGAGATACTCACTTTATTGGTAAGCTTCGTTATTGATTTGTAGGTAAGGTTATATATCTCGCCTTCATACAAGAGCCGGTTAATTAATCTTCTCCTCTATTTGAAAACACTAGGAAGAACATGAGATCATATCATTAACCTCGATGCGAATTATATCATCGGTCAGCATTTAACAGGTTTTTTTAATGTCCGCAAAACAAGGAAATGCACAGTCCTCAAGGTAGTACTTAAAGAAATTCTTTTCAAATAATAATATAAACCCTTTAGTTGCCAAGAAAGCCATATGCATTCTAAAAATTTTCACAAACTTCGCTGTTTACTTAAAACACTACCTCCAGTTATCTATTGCGTTTCCATCGTAACAGTGTGAGTCCCACGTAACAGAGTGACTCTCACGGAAGGTAAATGGGCCACAGACTTGTTTTTACACCACACACTAAAAAGTATTGTACTAATCAGCCTCACTAATGTGGCGTTCGCTGTGTTATTCAGTGGTTTGGTATTTAACTAATTTGTAAATGGAAATGACAATCTTATTTTATTACATTGGGTAATTACTAAATAATTTTTCTCCCGGCTAAAGATTTGATCAAGTTGCTAAAGATCTCCAAGTTAACGTCGTGTTAAAGTGTTGTCTGTAAGTTGTGTGTCACTAAATCACAGTTCATACAACAGATTCAATACAACTGTGGATTACGATGGAAACAGTTATCTTCAGCAAAATGATCATTAAAACCACCGAATATCAGCCGCGCATAACACTGACGTATGTTACCTGAACCAATATTCTTCGCAACTCGTGCGTAATTAATTTCGGCTCCATACATCAGCTAGAAAAATATCTTATAAGGATCGTGCAATGAGCACTGTTTTTAAAGAACCAATCTGATTCGAATCATTTTCATATAAAATGAGTTCGGAACCACCAGTGCACATTTATTTTTACACATTTGTATTACGTTCGGCATTTATGTCTGCAGAGTTGCGTGATTTAAATTAGTTTTTGCCGCTGAGATATTTGTTGAGATGGAAGCAGGCAATTGATAGAGACTTTCTATTGTTAGAGCAAATAAGTAAATATTTAAAATGCTTATTGAACGCTATAAAATCTATTTTCGTATTGTGCACTATTTAGACTTCATCAAGGAAACATTCGATTTGTTTCAAAGGAAAACACAGACAAAAGCGCGATACAAATCGCTATCATCAATGCCTGCGCTCCTTTCAGCAGAAAGAAATAATTAACACAGATAATGCTTACTGAGAGAGGAATTACAGTTACAAATAATTATTCACTCATGTTCATAATTATAATGAACTCTATTTTCAAGTAATAATTAACAAATAATTACACTTTCTTAACAGCCCTCAGTTTGATATGCGTCTTGCGTGCCGAACCTACAAAAGCCATCCAACAAAATGTACAAACAAAGGAAGACAAATGCAGATCATAAAAGGAATTTACAAATATCATTGTCTTTGTATTGTACACATCGATATGTCCAATTATATCATAGAATATTATGTAAATAATTAATATTTAAAAATTTTCACTGTGTTTTGATACGTCGAATAGATAATGTTTGTAACTGTTAGAGGCATAATTTCCTCTCGTCGCACTGTAGCCAAAAATTTATCACGTGAATGTTACACTAACCACTGACATTTCGTTTTTCGCCCCCCTGTCCCGCATGGTACTCGGAAGCTCTTTTACAGACTCCACGAAGGTCCTAGAGGTTTTCACGAATTATCGACTGCAGAGAGAATCGTGACTAACTTTCATCCACACACAAATTCTGCAGCATCATTAACTTGTATCCGAGATATGAACACTGCTATAGCTACACAGACTCTTGAGCAAACTATACGTCTCAGAAGCTATTAACTCAGAGCACAACACACATACGCGACACAAAGGCGACCATAGAATTACCTAAAATATGAAGTCTTTTTTGTAAAAAAGCTTTCCTAAAGTCATGTGTTTTCCGATTATGAGTTTCCACGCTTCGCATCTGGAATATGCACACAGAGGTGGGCATTCCAGAGCACACACTGGTGGCCTGTATCTCTCCCGCAAGCAGCCTTTTCTTCTCTGTGACAGAAAAATCCCACTGCTGTAGAAGTCTGCGTTTAAATCAAGTACACTCGCTTCCCGAAACAGCTTTTGATCGGTTAATTTACCATTATGAAATTTCAATACAGACTGAAAATGATATGAAACACAACTACTTATCAGTGTTATCGGCTAATTTATTGGTTCACAAATTACAGGAGACAAAGAATTTGGAAGAAAAAGTAATCACTAAATCTTTAGTTATACAAAGGGAGTACAGGAATTATTATTAGCAAATACAAACTGTGATGTAGCGCAATAACGGGTAAACGCAGGTAAACGCAGGTAAACGACTCAGCCGTTACCACGCACAGGGGGCACAGTCGAACAGTTGAAAAGATCGATTAATATGTTTCTCGTAATGGATGTCGAGAACATGCGCTTGTAAATTAACTGGTGGCTTTTCCGGTCTCTGCCTGGCCAGCACTCGAGAAATCCTGACAGGTAGCTGTGTCTTGGTACTTGGAGTGAGAAGGTGATTGGAAAAAGACGTCCACTACAGATTCAGCTGACTCTATGACCGGAAACTACAGCCCATAGCTCACCCTTTATAGGTTTTCAGAGTGACTGTTTTTCCACTCGAATATAGTTGTCCACGAGCCTCTTCGTTATTTTTCTCGATCACTGCATCTACGCATCTAGTAACCACAATTAGAACATGGCTTTTTCCTGTCATGAGTTTTTTTCTCTATCCTCGACTCATTTGATGGGTTGATAAGTTTCATCCATGTGCTGTACCCATTACAGGCAAGCCAATCACTTCTGTGAGGATGTAACTACATCTACATCTACGTGATTACTCTACTAGTCACAATAAAGTGTCTGTCAGAGGGTTCTATGAACCACCTTTAAGAAGTTCCTACCGTTCCACTCTCGAACGGCGCGCGGATAATATAATCACTTAAATTTTTCTGTGCGACCCCTGATTTCTCTTTTTACATCGTGATGAAATTTCTCCTATTTAGGTGGGTGCCAACAGAATGTTTTCGCAATCGGAGGAGAAATCGGGTGACCCAAAGGTTTGTGAAGATCCCGTCCCAACGAAAAACACTTTCGTTTTAATTATTTCCAGTCCATTTCGCTTATAATGTCTGTGGCATTATCTCCCCCTATTTACAGCCTTGAGATATGTGTGACTTATCGCGTAATCGAAATGCAGCGGATTTCTTGTAGTACTCATTTGAATAACTTCACACTTTTCTTTATTCTGGGTCAATTGCCACTTTTGGCACCATACGGATAACTTATCTAAATCACTTTGGAATTCGTTTTGGTCATCTGATGACTTTACGAGAGGGTAAATGACACCATCATCTGCAAACAAGCTTATAGCGCTACTCAGATTGTCTCCTCTGTAGTTAATATAGATCGGGAATAACTGAGGGCTATAGCACTTCCTTGGCGAATGACGGATATTTAATCTGTTTTACTCGATGATTTTCCGTGTACTACTACGAACTGTGATGTTTCTGACAGGAAATCACGAATCTAGTCGCACAACTGAGGCGATATTCCGTAGGCACACAGTTTGGTTAGACGACGCTTGTGAGGAACGGTGGCGAAAGCGATCTGGAAACCTAAAAATATGGAACCAATTTGACATCCCCTGTCAATAGCACTCACCACTTTCTCAGTATAAAGAGCTTGTTGTGTTTCACAAGAACTATGTTTCCTGAATTCGTTCTATATGTCAACAAATCGTTTTCTTCGAGGTACTTCACAATGTTCGAATACAGTATATGTTCCTAAACCCTCTTGCAAATTGACGTTAGTTATATGGGCCTGTAATTCAGCGGATTGTTCCTATTTCCATTTTGGGTATTGGTGTGACTTGAACAATTTTCCAGTCTTTAGGTACGAATCTTTCTGTGAGCGAGCAGATGTATATAACTGCTATATATGGAGCTATTGTATCAGCGTAATCTGAAAGGAACCTGACTGGTATACAATCTGGACCGGAGGCTTACCTTTATTAAGTGATATAAGCTGCTTTACTACACCGGGGTTATCTACTCCTACGTTTCACATTTTCGTAGATGTTCTTTATTGGAATTGAGGAATGTTTACTTCGTCTTCTTTGGTGCAGGAGTTTCGGAAAGCAGTGTTTAATAAGTCTCCTTTAGTGGTAGTGCCATTAGTGGCTTCACCGTTGTTATTGCGCAGTGAAGGTATTGACTGCGTCATGCCACTGATGTGCTTTATGTGTGACCAGAATATCTTTGGGTTTTCTGCCAGATCCCGAGGCAGAGTTTCGTTGTGAAAATTATTAAAAGCATTTCGCACTGAAGTACAGGTTATATCTTGAAGTTCTGCAAAACATTGCCAATCTTGATGATTTTGCGTTCTTTTAAATTTGGAGTGCTGTTTTCGTTGCTCCTGCAACAGCGATCTCACCCGTTTTGTGTACCATGGAGGTCCCCTACCATCACTTATTTCTTTATGAGGTACATATCTCTCAACAGCCTACGATACTATCTCTTTGAAATCAATCCACATTTTTTTACGCTAACATCATCAGATTGGAAGGAGTGGAGACTGCCTCTTAAAGAGGCATGAAGAGCATTTTTATCAGCTTTTATAAACAAATGTACTTTTCATTTCCTTTTGATGGTTGTGGGTGTTACGGTATTCAGCCTAGCAGAAACCGCCTTGTGGTCGCTAATCCCTGTATTTGTCATTATACTCCCAATTGGTACGGGATTATTTGCTACTAAGAGGTCAAGTATGCTTTCGCAACCATTCATGCATCGAGTTGGCTCATGAACTAGACGTTGAAAATAAATTTCAATACAATTTCGGATGACGTTGTATGCCTGTCACCGGCTTTATATGTATAATTTTTCCAGCATATCGATGGTAGATTTAAGTCACCTCCGACTACAATTGCATGACTGGTGTACCTATTGAAATGAGACTCAAGTTTTCATTGAATTGTTCAGCAATATATGTTCTGAGTCGGGTGGTCGGTAAAACGATCCAATTAATAGTTTAGTCCGACATATTACTTCGGAGGAAATATCTAGTTCAACTTCACTACAAGGTAAACAACTTCTGACGTCAATAATTACGCCATCACAAGAATATTTAATATATCCTTTCTGATCACTGTTAAATCATTTGAAATAATTTCTGCTAAACTTATTTCCGGCTTTATCCACCTTTTCGAACTTATAACTATTTGAGCTTCAGTCCTTTCTATTAGGGCTTGGAACTCTGGTTCTTTCCCAACACAGTTATGACAATTCACATTTACAACACCGATCGTTTCTGCAACTACCTTTCTGTGTTTTAACCTGCCCCCATTTAGACGGACGCCATTTCTGTGGTTTCCTGAAACCCTCTAACCTAAAAATTTGCTTCGGAAGGCGTTCTCGTTAAAAATTACTCGGCTTTGCTTCGTTCTTGTTTCTCGTGCTCCGCACACCCATTGGCGTCTTCGAAGAAGCCCCAGTGGAACAGCCCCACTTATTTTCTCACTTTTAACTAAAATAGTCCCGGTCCTGACAGCTCCCCGCAGAAATACATTTAAGGGGCATACACAGAGTAGCAGTAGCACAATAAAAGTTGTACATGGATTGTTTATATGATCCTGAAAGAACGCAGCTACATTTTGTTCCCTATCATCAGTTTCTTGGGATTACTCTGTCATCTGTTTCTCTACGAAGTCTTTCTTACGTCACTATTTTGTCATTTGTCCTCCTGCTCGCAACGGTAATTCGATTTCTCTGATGAACTCACTACAGTCGTCCTCTTAGAAAGAGAAAACAATAGTCACCACCTCAAATATCATCAAATTAATTCTTATACAAATGTTGCAACAATCACATTCGGAACAATGCAAAGATACAACATCTATTATAACTAAGGTTTTACTTAGGATATGTAGCAATGGGACATTTTTAGACCCTTTCTTGGTTTCCATTTCGATCTACTCCTTACCTATGGTTTTGGAAATTTTCTCTACTCTTTTGACGAGTTTTCATAAATCAACAGATTCGATGTTACATATTTCAAAGTCAAATATAATCGTACCTGTCAGGCAGTAATGTTTGTTTCCAGGCCCTCACAACATCCGTGCTCAAAGCCACATTTGGTATTACTTCTTTCGCATTATAATTTGTTGTACCACTTTGTCCAACTGAATATATGAGGACCCCACCTTTGACCATTCATCCAGATTTCATTTACTTCAACAGCTTGAAATGAACACGTATTACAAAATATGGTATTATCTTCCTCACTAGAAACTACATACAACCATTTGTTGGCACATAAATGTGTCCATTAACTTTTAGCTAATGAATTAGTTTTTATTTAATACAATTATTAGGATAATGCCTGTCTCGTTGTAGGTCTTTTCACTTTTCTCGGTCATAAATCGTAATTCCCACAAAAGTTTCATTATAAATTTTCTTCCTTTCGTCTCTCTCCTTACATAATTTCTGTTCCTTACCTGCTGTTGTAACAAATGGTTAACATAAAATTTTAATTGTCTAGAATTCTCACTTAAGGGAATATCAATTAAATATCCTTAAACATCAAGATCCATGACATTCAATAGACTATACCTATAAAATCTACAATTAGATACAATGGAAAACTTACATCTCTCTTCAGCTTGGATTAACCTTAGGTATTTAACATTCTCTAGTGAATTTGCTACATGTGGTGCAGGTGGTCTTTGTGTGTGTGAATTACAGCACTCACTAACTGTTCATATTCTATACTTATCTCGCTCAATGAGGTGTAGTTCTTTTCAGAGTCACATCTGTAGTTCTCAGACAGTACGTGTGAACTGTTCCATTTCTGTCATACTATTCTTAAGCAACTTCCCATTTCTGCCGATCGAATTTACCATCCAGTTCAGACCAGACAAGGGGAATTTATTACAGTCACTTGCTCTTTGATAATTTCCACAGTTGTTCTGATCTAGATTCGATCATACGCATGTGCATTTTGTAATAAGCGACATTCTCCTCGTCCAAGGTTCCGAACAATATTTTGCTAAATTCTCATACAAAGTTAAGTATTCTTTAATTAATGATTTTATGGATCTCGTTACTTGCAACCTTTCCACATTGATGATGGTAATATCTGTTGAGAGCCATCGGTCAGGAAAGTGATGTTAGCGGCCTTCTGGGCTGCCATCAGACGAAGGCGTCGAGGGATACAAAATGTGGACAAAGTGATTCTCATCCACGACAATCCGATGCCACATGTGGTATTCAGAACTGCCGACAAACTACCAGGCTAAGGTTTTCCAGTCATCTAGGGTCCAGGCGATAAGGTAACGAGCCAAGGAGAGGTGCTGCAAGTGATGGCGTGTCGTGGCCATAAACGCGAAATTTCGGCGCTTTGTGCTAACGCATACGTTCGTTGGACGTCCCACACTGATTTCAGGGTCTGTTTCATGCAATGTTGCTTGTCTGTTAGCACTGACAACTATTGCAAACGCCACTGCTCGCGGTCCTAAAGTGAAGAGCGTCGGCCACTGCGTTCTTATTGGTGAGAGGTAATACCTGAAATTTGGTGTTCTCGTGACATTCTTGACATTGTGGATCTCTATGTATTAAATTCCCTGACGAAATCCGAAATGGATTGTCCCATGCTTCTAGCTCCAACCACCATTCCGCGTTTAAAGTTCGTTAATTCCCGTCGTGCGACCATAACCACATCGGACACCCTTTCACATGCATCACATGAGTACAAATGACAGTTTCAACAGCGCACTGCCTTTTCATACCTTGTGTATGTGACACTACCACCATCTTGATTTGTGCATATCACTACCGCATGTCTTGTGTCACCTCAGTGCATTATTTGACCATTATGTTCTGCTGATACCGGATGTATATGCCTCATAGAATCAGTAAATGACAATCTGTCACCCTTTAAATGAAGCACAATGAGATATGCACAAACGGACGGTGTGATCGAGCGGTTCTTGGCGCATCAGTCTGGAACCGAGCGACCGCTACAGTTGCGGGTTCGAATGCTGCCTCGGGCATGGACGTGTGTGATGTCCTTACGTTAGTTAGGCTTAAGTAGTTCTAACTTCTAGGGGACTGATGTTCTCAGATGTTAAGTCCCGTAGTGCTTAGAGCCATTTGAACCATTTTCAGATCTGCACAACAGAACGTTTGTAAAAATGGTTCAAATGGCTCTGAGCACTATGGGACTTAACTTCTGAGATCATCAGTCCCCTCGATGTTAGAACTACTTAAACCTAGCTAACCTAAGGACATCACACACGTCCATGCCTGAGGCAGGATTCGAACCTGCGACCGTAGTGGTCGCGCGGTTCGAGACTGTAGCGCGTAGAGCCCCTCGGCCACTCCGGACGGCATAGCTTTTGTCATTCATGTTTTCCGTTTCGTTTTATGTGCCCTGTTCGCGAAGCGTGCGTGACTTGCGCGAAGTGAGCATTATTATATTGGACCACGTCTGAGGTTTCAACATCTTACTGTTTTTTCCCAGCATATTGATTCAGTACAGATCTTATATCACACTCCTCTTCGCTCGCATTCATTTCATTTATAATTCATTCTCCTCGTATGATTGGTAGTAGGGCTTCTGTTTCGACACTATCATTTCTTCGCCTTCTGGAGTAATGCAGTATTCCTTTATTCGATTCCACATGACCTTCCCGTCCCTTCATCCGATTGTTTCCTTTCGGCCGCGAAGCTTGCTTTTTCTTTCGCCACCTAACAACGGCATTGGTCCGTAATTCTCGCTGACAATGTTCCACCAATTGATATTCCTTTGGTGCGACTCGTCCCATTGTCTCTTCTCATTTATTACATTCCTATAGTCCTGATGGCCAATTCGTGCTCCCAATTGTCCAGTAACATTTCGTGGTTTCGTTTGCTCTTTCAGTATCTTATCGTCGTGTACCTTCCACAAGGGTATACTACTCTCATTCACTTCTGTCTATCCATATCGATAATGACCACTATGTCTCTTGTGAGGAAATATGTTCCTACTAAACTATTATAGCGGACGTTCCTTCCCTTCTTCAGATTTGAAATTTGTTTCCTCCTAAAACATTTATGGCTATTTTAAGCGTCAAATTCACCATCCCAAGCCTGTTCTAAGTGCCATGTGTCACACTTTTCAATCATCGCACATTATGCTTGTCAGCTGGTACACATTTGGATGTAGCTTCCCTGTAACTAATTTGTAAATACACTCAGATGACAAAAGTCATGGTAAAGTGATATGCACATATAGAGATGGCGGTAGTACCACGTACACATAGGGTGAAAGGGCAGTGTGAATGCGGAGCTGTCATTTTGACTCTAGTGATGAATGTTGTAACCTCCCCACAAAATAATTTAAAAGGAACCAAGCACCAAATGTAACCTCCCCATAAAATTGGCTCCTATTTATGATCTCTGTGCAGAAACGCATTCACATTTAATGTACCCACTAAATTCATTTCTCATTTAATGTTAAGTTCGAAACAGAAGAAATTCCTAAACACCGAAAGAATAAAAAAAAAAATCAGTAACCTGGTAAATTTTATGACGGCAGCAGCGCTGAGCCTCGGCCCTGTATTCTGAATAAAAAAGGAAAAATTCTTACCTCAATAAAAACTGCGAATATATCTGTTCTTAAGTAGAAATTTTTCGGCACAACTTCGTGCAATGCTGGCGTATATTTTTTTCTGATTCTTGAAAGGAATGATCATGCATTGGAAATATTCTTTAAATTGAAATAATGCTTGTCTTTAAAAAATTACTTTATATTATAAAAATTATTATTGGGGAATTTTTTAAAGAAATTAATGACAGTTAATATACATTACTAGATATGCGCAAGGCTGCTTGTTTACCTTCTACAATAATACTCAGCCTCCAAAGTCCCGACCAGAGGAGACTGCCGACACGCGCAGGTACGCGCCGACTACTGCAGACTAATGCAGACTACTCAAGACTACCGCAGACAACTGAACACTACTGCCGAATGACGACATGCAACAACTAACTACATACTACTCTCTGGTCAGAGACTCTGCCATGCCTCGCCCATCGCCGGCAACGCATACGTCTTACATAAGCTTCCACGGGGGGGGGGGGGGGGGGGGGGGGGCAAAAATTTGGCAGTGATGGTGAGTCAATTGGAATGGCCATGAGCAACAAATTTTTCTTAATGAACTAAGTTTACAATCACAGAATATATACATATCTATAAGTGCAGAACATGAAATATAACATAGTGCACATGCACTGAGTACAGAACATATCAAGCAATGACAAAATGTATACACAATGAGTACAAATCATATTAACAAATGACAAAAGTGCACACGCACTGTAGTTCAGAACATATCAGAAAATCACAAAATGTATACGGAATGAGTACAAATCATATCAACAAATGATATAAAGTGCACATTCACTGTAGTACTGAACATATCAGGAAATCACAAATGTATACGGAATGAGTACTAACCATATTAACAAAATGACAAAAGTGCACACGCACTGTATATACTTTTTTTACTATTTTACAAGAACTAGGATAGGAAAGGGAAGTATTGCATCAAGGTTGTAGCACTTTAGATTGCACGCAGCTGCATTGAAAGTCCATATCTTTCCATATTTGTTCTTGGCGCATCAGTCTGGAACCGAGCGACCGCTACAGTCGCGGGTTCGAATGCTGCCTCGGGCATGAACGTGTGAGATGTCCTTACGTTAGTTACGTTTAAGTAGTTCTAACTTCTAGGGGACTGATGTACTCAGATGTTAAGTCCCGTAGTGCGTAGTGCCATTTGAACCATTTTCAGATCTCCACAACTGAACGTTTGTAAAAATGGTTCAAAAGGCTCTGAGCACTATAGGACTTAACTTCTGAGATCATCAGGCCCCTAGATGTTAGAACTACTTAAACTTAGCTAACCTATAGACATCACACACGTCCATGTCCGAGGCAGGATTCGAACCTGCGACCGTAGTGGTCGCGCGGTTCGAGACTGTAGCGCGTAGAACCCCTCGGCCACTCCGGACGGCATAGCTTTTGTCATTCATGTTTTTCGTTTCATTTTATGTGCCCTGTTCGCGAAGCGTGCGTGACTTGCGCGAAGTGAGCATTATTATATTAGACCACGTCTGAGGTTTCTACATCTTACTGTTTTTTCCCAGCATATTGATTCAGTACAGATCTTATGTCACACTCCTCTTCGCTCGCATTCATTTCATTTATAATTCATTCTCCTCGTATGATTGGTAGTAGGGCTTCTGTTTCGACACTATCATTTCTTCGCCTTCTGGAGTAATGCAGTATTCCTTTATTCGATTCCACATGACCTTCCCGTCCCTTCATCCGATTGTTTCCTTTCGGCCGCGAAGCTTGCTTTTTCTATCGCCACCTAACAACGGCATTGGTCCGTAATTCTCGCTGACAATGTTCCACCATTTGAAATTCCTTTGCCGCCACTCGTCCCATTGTCTCTTCTCATTTATTACGTTCCTATAGTCCTGATGGCCAATTCGTGCTCCCAATTGTCCAGTAACATTTCGTGGTTTCGTTTGCTCTTTCAGTATCTTATCGTCGTGTACCTTCCACAAGGGTTTATTACTCTCAGTCACTTCTAACTGTCTATCCATATCGATAATGACCACTATGTCTCTTGTGAGGAAATATGTTCCTACTAAACTATTGTAGCGGACGTTTCTTCCTTTCTTCATATTTGAAATTTGTTTCCTCCTAAAACATTTATGGCTATTTTAAGCGTCAAATTCACCATCCCAAGCTTGTTCTATGTGCCATGTGTCACACTTTTCAATCTTCGCACATCATGCTTGTCAGCTGGTACACATTTGGATGTAGCTTCCCTGTAACTAATTTGTAAATACACTCGATATGACAAAAGTCATGGTAAAGCGATATGCACATATAGAGATGGCGGTAGTACCATGTACACATGGGGTGAAAGGGCAGTGTGAGTGCGGAGCTGTCATTTTGACTCTAGTGATGAATGTTGTAACCTCCCCACAAAATAATTTAAAAGGAACCAAGAACCAAATGTAACCTCCCTACAAAATAGGGTCCTATTTACGATCTCTGTGCAGAAACGCATTCACATTTAATGTACCCACAAAATTCTTTTCTCATTTAATGTTAAGTTCGAAACAGAAAAAATTCCTAAACACCGAAAGAATAAAAAAAAAATCAGTAACCTGGTAAATTTTATGACGGCAGCAGCGCTGAGCCTCGGCCCTGTATTCTGAATAAAAAATGAAATATTCTTACCTCACTAGAAACTGCGAATATATCTGCTCTTATGTATAAATTTTTCGGCACAACTTCGTGCAATGCTGGCGTATATTTTTTTCTGATTCTTGAAAGGAATGATCATGCATTGGAAATATTCTTTAAATTGAAATGAATGCTTGTCTTTAAAAAATTACTTTATATTATAAAAATTATTATTGGGGGATTTTTTAAAGAAATTAATGACAGTTAATATACATTACTAGATATGCGCAACGCTGCTTGTTTACCTTCTACAATAAAACTCAGCCTCCAAAGTCCCGACCAGAGGAGACTGCCGACACGTGCAGGTACGCGCCGACTACTGCAGACTAACGCAGACTACTCAAGACTACCGCAGACAACTGAACACTACTGCCGAATGACGACATGCAACAACTAACTACATACTACTCTTGGGTCAGAGACTCTGCCATGCCTCGCCCATCGCCGGCAACGCATACGTCTTACATAACCCTCCACGGGGGTGGGGGGGGGGGCAAAAATTTGGCAGCGATGGTGAGTCAATTGGAATGGCCATGAGCAACAAATTTTTCTTAATTAACTAAGTTTACAATCACAGAATATATACATATATATAAGTGCAGAATATGAAATATAATATAGTGCACATGCACTGAGTACAGAACATATCAAGCAATGACAAAATGTATACACAATGAGTACAAATCATATTAACAAATGACAAAAGTGCACACGCACTGTAGTTCAGAACATATCAGAAAATCACAAAATGTATACGGAATGAGTACAAATCATATCGGCAAATGACATAAAGTGCTCATTCACTGTAGTACTGAACATATCAGGAAATCACAAATGTATACGGAATGAGTACTAACCATATTAACAAAATGACAAAAGTGCACACGCACTGTATATACTTTTTTTACTATTTTACAAGAACTAGGATAGGAAAGGGAAGTATTGCATCATGGTTGTAGCACTTTAGGTTGCACGCAGCTGCATTGAAAGTCCATATCTTTCTACAGAAGCACAACACCAAGTGAGACAATCTGAAGTTCTTTTCCTTGAAGTATTAATCAGTGTAGCCAAGACACTGAAATGTTGTAGTAATATTCCATGTTATCATTTTGGTAGTACATTAGGTACACCAAACAGTGGGACCATAATAACATCTCCATCGCTCAAGGTGGTGGACAGCATGTCGTGTCAACATCACGTTTCTGTAAGGTACACCAATGTAGAATTAGTGCAAAAACCAAATATAGTGCTGCATGATCATGAGGATAGACAGAACAAACGGATATTGCAGTAACTTCTGGTAACTAGGCCAGAAGGTGAAGGACATTAAGTCACATACAAGTCTTCATTGAGAATTACACTAGTCTAACAACTGATTTGACTAATAGGTGGCACTCATCGCCCAGTTACTGAACTTTTCTGTGCCATGTATGAAGTATTACAGAATAATTTTCATAAATCATCTGATTACAGTGAACATCGTCTCTCATTGACCAGTTAGAAACCATCAGAAGTCATCATTCAAAACAGGAGCTAATCAATGGCATAGTATTAACATAATTCACTTAGTTATAGTAATCATTGGCACTCATTGGCCAGTAACTAAACATATAGCAAGTATTGAATATTTCAAAACATTTTTCATCATTAAAGTGACATATGACATACTTAAAATAGTTATTGGCTCTAATTGGCCGGTTACAAAATATTCTTATATTTTAATAAAACCTAATTCAGTATTATTCAGAAGTTATTATTCAAAATGAGAGTCAATTATTGGCATAGCATTTATAGAGTATAACAAAAATATTATTTACAGAAATTACTGGCATAGTATTAATGCATTATTACAAAGCATCATTCAGTATTACTCAGAACTGATCATGCCAGTGACATAGGACAAATTGAAAATGTAACATACTGTAACTATTATTCAAGGTCTGTGACTAGGAAACATTATTCAGTATTACTCAGAACTCTCTTAAACTGGTAGCATTATTTGGGACTGGTAATAATTTTTTTTTTGTGCTAGCAATGCATTGCGTTGAAATCGATAATTAATTACTGGGGCATAACAATATTTGCTTTTGAGTTACTGCTGCAAATGAAGATGTGTAACGTCATTCGTCATGAGTCAACTGTAGCAAGGTTATGAAACAAGTAGAGTATATGTGATCCCATTCATAAATGACACAGGTTTAATGATCAACTGTTTATAGCACATTAATTTCATGAATAATTTCTCCTGCAAAAAATACAAAATGGATTATTAAACTGAAAGAAGAAACGCATATTATGCTGAAGAGTAGTGAACTTCGAATTAACAGGTAATGAAATGTGTATTAATTATATATGTTCTCTAGCTGTCCTTTCCAAAACCTTCAGTCATCATAACATGCGACATAAGACATACAGTCAAAAGGAACTGCAACAAATACCTAAATAACGATATAGCATTTCTTAACTAACAGTAAATATATAAACTTCATCATTATTTTCATCTACAAAGAAAAACTTCATTATCATTACTATCATCACCTGCAAAGAAAAACTTCATTATCCATATCACTATAACTTCATTATTATCATCACCTGCAAAGAAAAACTTCATTATCCATATCACTATAACTCCATTATTATCATCACCTGCAAAGAAAAACTTCATAATCCATAGTAGCATACTCTTCATCGCTATTCATCACCATTCATTATCATCTGCAAAAAGACACTTCATCATACAACTATTCATAGTATAGAGTTCCTTATTTCTAGCATATTTCTTCACTAAAACTAAGATGTGTAGTTCTGTCTGACAGCCTGCAACAATCGCCTCGTACTCTGAAAGAAAAAAATAGTTAAGACTGCAATTCTACGATGTGTATAGTATATTCTCGTTAATGCTTGTTAATTCTGATCCATTTACTCTTCGTGACGAGGTATTGCATCTTTTTTCGTTCATTCCGAAGGTGAAATTCCCATTTCATAGTAATCCACTGTGTTTCTTTCATTTATTTCTTTTATACGTTATTGCTTTCTGAAATTGATGTACAATGATTAATGTCTTGTATTTCAATCAAATACCCCTTAAATAAAAACTTGTTTATAGTAACACAATTGAGCACACAGCATAGCATGACAGAAAACGTAATATGTCAAAAACATAGACAGTGTTCAGAGGCAAAAATGTACGCAGAGTATCACAATGTAGCAGCAAAAAAAAAAAAAAAAAAAAAAAAAGTAAAGTAGTCACGATGTTGAGATAGCATAAGGCAAAATGTCAAAGTCAACTAGTGTTTCTTACATCTTAAATATTTCATAATGCATACGAACAAAATAATAAAACAATCATACATACATGAAAAATGGAAAATAAGCACAGTCAGATATATAACGACAAGAAATGACTTTCTTTGTGTTCAGCTTGTATGTTGTGTAGTTAATAGAGGCGAGAATTGAAGACTTTAATGGAGAGAGAATTACATAAAATTAATATGTCACTAGATAGAACTGCATAATTATTCATAAAATACGTAAGTATATCTGGAAAAGTGAGCACAGTCTGATGTGTAACGACAAGAAAAGCGACTTGCTAACCTTACCTTGCCAGGTACTTGCCAAGAAAAAATACGTTAATCATCAGTTAGTAGTCACATAAATATAATTGCGTAAGTGGTCATAAAAAAATTAGGAAGTGGCATTACAGTGTGATAAATCATAAAGTATGTTCATTCAATACACGGTTTGATGTTGGAGACATGGTGATTGCCCATACTTTTTCTGGTTCTCAAAGTTTCCACGTGTACTACACTGGGGTGAGGAACGCTGCGAATTCTATATGGACCTGCGTATAAAGCTCAAATTTACTGCATCTTCTCTTTCCTCTGTTCGATATACAGTGTGTACGCACTAATATCTTCTGTCCAATGTGAAAGTCACGCGTGTACAAACCTGTTTTTGCTGTCTTCTCCGGCGCTCTGCGGGCCGTTTGATGTTGTTCAGCGCAATGTCAATTATTTCATGGTGTCGTAGTCGACGAGATGTAGGATATGTTACTAATTCTTTAATTTTGTTAGGTGGTTCAACATTTTTCAGTATAACAGACGGAGATAGCATAGTAGATTCATTTGGTATGGAATTAATTACATCCTGGAATGAGAGTATGTGTGTGTCCCAATCAATATGTTTTTTATGGCAGTATATTCTACACACTTTACCAATTTCTTTCATTAATCGTTCACAAGGGTTCGAAGAAGCATGGTACCTGGATATATAGATCGGGGAAATGTTTCTAGCTCGTAACATACGTGTCCATATAGCAGATCGAAACTGTGATCCATTGTCGGAAATTACTTCCAACATATACCCTCCATGAAGTAGAAAATGTTTTACAAATGCTTTCGAAACAGTTTTAGCAGTAGCTTTGCGTAACGGAGTGAAGGTAACAAATTTTGAAGTGAGTTCAACAGCGACAAAGATGTAGCAAAAACCTCTATTAGTTCTGGGAATCGGACCAAAAATGTCTACAGCGGCCATAGGTCTCAATTTAACAGGTAAAATGGGATGTAATGGAGGAATATGTTAAGTCGTGTCTGATTTAGCTTTCTGGCAGATTTTACGTGACGCTAAAACTCGTCGAATACGTTTCTCCATGTTGGTAAAATAACAGTTCTGTCTCAATATAAGAAAACATTTTTTGGCTCCGTAATGTGCGTAACTTAAATGAGTATACCAGATTAATTTGTTAACAAGTTCGCCTGGAATGCATAATAACCAATTGTTGCTGTCTGGATGAGAGCGGCGAAACAGAATGGCATTGCGTACAGTGTAATGGTTTCTAATGGTAACATTATAACTATCTTGCCAAAGGTGTTTCATTTCTTTCCACACGTTGTCTTTACTCTGCTCTTGTGCTATGTCTTGTAATGACGACGAAACGAAATTTTCAAATGCAACTCGTTGAATGTACATGACGCTGAAATTTGCTTTGCAGAAGTTGGTTGCGATGTCTTGCTGATTGTTGCTGAGAGAACGGGATAGTGCGTCTGGTACAATATTTTGTGTGCCGGGAATGTGAACAATTGTAAAATTAAATTCCTGCAAATAAAGTTTCCATCTGCTTAATCTGTCGTGTGTAAACTTGGCGGAAAGTAAAAACTGTATCGCTCTATGGTCTGTATAAACGGTCGTATGGCATCCATAAAGGAAATGCCGAAATCTGGTAAATGCCCATACAACACATAATGTTTCAAGTTCTGTAACAGAATAATTGCGCTCAGCGGGTGACAGAATGCGACTCGCAAAGGCGATATTTTTAATTACTATAGAACCATCTTCTTCAACTTCCTGAAAAATGTGTACGCCTAAAGCGTTGTTAGAACTGTCGGTGGCAATTGAAAAATTTCTAGTAAGATCTGGGTGAGATAAAAGTGGTGCACGCAACAAAGCATGTTTCGGGTTCATAAATTCAGAATGTGCTTGCTTATCCCAGGACCAAATAGTGTTTTTACCTGTCAGTTGACATAATATAGGGGTGTCTAAAGCAGAGTAATGAATAAATTTACGAAAAAAGTTAATTAAACCCAAAAAGCTGCGTAGTTGTTTCTTCGTCGTAGGAACAGTAATGTCACGTAAAGCTTGAAGTTTTTTCGGGTCAGGCGTAGTGCCCTCTGCTGAAATTATATGTCCAAGAAATTTTATAGAAGTTTTACCAAAGTGCGGTTTACTGAGATTAACTGTGAGTCCTTCTGCACGAAAAGTTCGTAACAGTTGTTCAAGAATCAGATTGTGCTCAGACCAGTTAGCTTCTGCAATAAGAATGTCGTCTACGTACGTTGTGATTCTGTCTTTCAATGCAAAAGTGTGTATCGGATGTCGTCAAAAGTAATAACATTTTCGTGAACCACATTCTGCGTGTCAAAAGTAGTGCTTACGTTACTGGAAGATGCAACCTGTACTGTATCTAGTCAAATTCTATCTGACGCGCTATTATTTTAAGTAGGATGCTGTGGCATTTCAACTATTTGTACTGTTCTGTTATTTCTTCCTGACGTATTACGTTCGGGATGATATCTACTGTCTGGTTCATTCATGATAATATGTTGTTGCGGATGATTTTGCTGCTGATAAGACCGACTGTTATTAAACGTACGCTGAAAATTGTGTTCATTACTTTTACATCTGTCATGATAGTCATTTCTATACGGTTCATTGCGATAGGAATTGAGACAGTGTGTTTTCTGTACGTACTGATTCCCTTGTTGCTGTGCGTTACTATTTGTTGAAGCTGATGCTATACGTGTAGGTGGCGAAAGATTAAAGCTTGGTTGACCTTGTACATTACATTGTTGGTTAGGTATGCTAACCGGCTGGCTTTGATGCTGTTGCGGTGAAAAACCTCTGTTGTTACCAAAATGTGGTTGCTGACAATTTTGATGAATGCTAAAAATGTTGTACATACTAATGATTACAATTTCATCTGTTATTAAAATTACGGCGGTAGTTGTCATTTCGGGAGTGTCTAAAGAGAACTGTCACTTTCGGTAAAATTTGTTCTATCAGGTTTTCTTTACTCATTCTTAATTCTAGATTGATCGATAGTTGAAGAGCTGTTTTAATAGGTATAAAGGATAGTAGAAGAGAAGGCAGCAGTGCAGAAAAGTAAAGATGAAATGGCACTACTACGGCTCGGGGCGCTGTGCACGCTACAGCACATATTCATTAAAGCATAATGAATCCCTTGAGGTCTATTACGAGCTGCAAATAAATTTTAGTTTTTGCGTTACAAGCAATGCCGATGAAAATTCAAAAGCAAATTGTTGTATCCAGTCCAATTCTAGTTTCAGCATTACAGGACAAGCTGGTGAAAGTACAAAAATAAATCGGCGTATCCACTTCAAAGTGTGTACCTGTGTTCTGTCATTTTTAAACACTTTAAATTTTCTCACGGATGGAAAATGCTTGTAATCAAAATAATCGTCTCTGTATGTGTGAACAGGTTCAGGATTGTATGAGAATCTATTTGTCTGTGATTGTTCGGAATTTAAGTCACGTACTCTCTGTAAATTACCTAAATTATACTGGCTGTGTGAGTGTGACAAATGTTCGGAACATGCCGTATGCTGTGACGTGTTATTGACTGAAATATTTTTTATCTCTGTCACCTCTTGCTGTAAAGTTGACAATTTTCCACGTAATGTATTATTGGACAAATCTATCTCACTGATCGTCTGCTGTAAATTTTGGAATTCATGTGTTTGATTAAACGAAACTTGTGACGTATCGTCTGATTTGGTGTCATTATTACTTTCGATAACGTCAATACGACTGGCCAATTCATCATATTTTTCTGTCAGTATTTTTACCTGATCATCGTTTTTAGTGTCACAAGCATTAATTTGTTTTTGTATTTTACGAGTGGTTTCGTTCAATTTTTTTACGTCTGCTTTGATGACATCGGAATCCTGTATTAGTTCTAATTGTTCGAGTCTGTCGGTCACTGTCTGAAAGTCTACTGTGTGTCGTTTTACTTTATTTTGTTCCTGTATGAAATTACGGTAACGCGTTTCACTGTTTTGTAGATGGTGATTAAAGCGTTCGTCAATTTGACTGTTCTGTTGGTCGAATTTCGCATCTACTTTTGCATCCAGTGTGCGCGAAAGTTCTGCTGTCATTAGTTTAAACTCGTCGCGTAACTGTGTTGCGTTTTCAGAGCATTGTTTACCGACTGCACTAATTTCGTCTCTAAGTGATTCTGTTGTAGCTGTTTGCATATTCCTTAATTCTTGAGCAACAGATCTAATTTCTTCACTATTTCCTAGCACAAGCCTTAATTCCCTCATGTAATTGTTCTTTAGTATCATGACATTGCTCAGCAACGGCTGTAATCTGTTCACTAAGTTGTTTGTTGTGTTCATTAACTTATTTAAAATTTTCACTAAGTTGTTTGTTCTGTTCACAAGGTTGTTTGAAATTTTCATTGAGGTTGTCTTGTTTTTCATTAAGTTGTTTGAAATTTTCACTAAGTTGTTTGTGATTGTTGTCTTGTCTTTCATTCTGTCGTTTGGAATTTTCGTCTTTTTTTTTATTATGTTCATTAATTTGTAGCAACAATGCCATAATTTGATCCAAGCTAAAATTAGCAACTCTATTCTCAGTGCTGTGTGATGGTGTATCTGCAATTGTCACGTTTTGTGTATCCATTTGGATATTCTGTGATTCTTGAAAATGTTAGCTAATCGGATGTGCTCTGTTAGTCACTACTTCGGAATCAAATAAATGTGACGTATTCTGATTACACTGTTCATTTTCGTTAGAAAAATTTGTCTGTTCATTACGTAAATTTTGCAAACCGGGTGTATCAAGCTGCGCAGCATTCATTGTAACAGAACGTCGCGCGTCATCAATTGTTGTTAAATTAACAGACGACACAATTGAATTTATTTGCTCATCACTTGGATCAAAGTCAATATTAGCGGTCGGTACGCAATGATTGTCTGTAAATGGAGGACTGTCACTATTACACTGAGTGTTGCAAGTACTATCGGTCAAATTATTCGAGTCGGCTATTTCACTCATTATACATCGCGATGTACTGTTAACAGTTTTTCGCGGTGTTTTTCAGAAATCAGAATTAAGCATAAATGAAACTAAGACAAAGCAAAAAAAATGCAACAAACACAATTACAACAAAGAGCAACACATTGCCGATGATCTGTGCAAGAGAGAGTGACAAATTAGTAAATGCGTTGCGCCAGATGCAAACTACATTTAAGTAAATAAGAGCAGATATATGACTACTTATCAGAAGAGTCAAGAGCTTGCCAAGAATAGCAAACTGCAGACATTACCGATCACCACGAACGATACATCGGCTGTCGGCCTTCACTTAACGACCGCGAGCAGCGACGTTTTCGTAAAGTTGTCAGTGCTAACAGTGAACACCACTGTGTGAAATAGGCGCAGAACGCAATGTGGGACGATATTATTGATAAGGACTTAACGGTTTTTTGAAAGGATAGGCTAAACACCGTTTGTGGTGGCATGTCTGTGGCTGTTAGAAGTATTTAATCTTGTACCGAAATTGAATTAATTTGGGTAGAGGTCATTCGTGGCAACCGGAATAAGGTATTAATTGGATCCCTTTAGCGGCTGCCAACTCAAATAATATAATAACACCTACCCGACTCATACCGTTATAGTTGGTGTTGACTTCAGTTTACCCTCTATATCTTACCTAAAATACATGTTTAATACGGAGGTACGGATAAAACATCATTCAGAATTGTGCTACACGCACTCTCTGTATATTATTTCCATCTGTTAGTTCACAAGCCGACTCGAATAGTAAACGTTTGTGAAAACATACTTGACATCATGGCTGCAAACAATTATGAGCTAATAATGAGCATCAAAACGGATAAAGGGATTAGTGAACACAGGTAGTCGCAGAGAGACCAAATACCCTAAAAATAAACTAAAAGTATACGTATTCAGAAAACAGATAAATGTTCTCTTGACGCATTCCTGAAACACAAGTTCTAATCCTTCCAAATGAGGCTTGAATTCAAAGAAATAGTATCTGCAATTCAGAGATTTACACTAAATTAGTTAACGAACGATGGAGCTGATGGAGCTGATTCCTCTGGGTACATGAAACGGGTAGGAACACTGTTGCAGAAACAACGGAAGAAACATGCCAGATTTAAATGAAAACAAAATCTCAAAAATTTGGGATCTTCTACAGAAGCTCGAAACTTAGCGCAGAGTTCAATGCGAGATGCTAATAACAGTTTCCACAACGAAAGTTTCTCTTGAAACCTGGCATAAATTCGAGAGTGATTCTGATGGTATGTAAAGAATGCTAGCGGCAAGACGCAATCCGTATCTTTACTGGAAAATGCTAATGGTACCGATAAAAGGGACACTAAGACGGTTATTAGACTTAATCCTCGAAATTCCTTCACGAAAGAAAACAAAGTAAATACTCGTGAATTCCAATCAAGAACAGCTGTCAACATACGAAAATTAGAAGTAGATGCCCTCCGATTAGTGTAGAAGCCTAAATCAATAAAAACAAGTCTAGCTGTGCAGGGCCCTTTCTGAGTACGCTGGTGCAGTAGACCCCTAATGTACAATGTACCTCTAATGTGCAATGTACATTCCGTCTCTTCACGAAAGAACCTTACCCAAAGACTGGAAAGTTGCACAGTCTCACCAGTATTCAGGAAAGGTAATAGGAGTAATCCTGTAAATTAGAGGCCCAAATCATTAACTCTGATATGCAGCAGGATTTTGGAATGTATATTGTTTTCGAACATAATGAATTACCTTGAAGAGAACTGTCTATTGACACAGTCAGCACGGATTTAGGAAACATCCTTGTTGTGAAACACAACTAGCTATTTACTCACACGAAATGGTCAGTGCTATTAACAAGGGATTCCAAATTGATTCCGCATTTCTAGATCTGCAGAAGGTTTTTGACATTGTACCTAAAAAGCGGCTCCTAATCAAACCGCATGTTTACGGATATCGTCTCGCTTACGTCAATGGATTCCTGATTCCCTGCCAGAAAGTTCGCAGTTCGCAGGAAAGCGACGGAAAGTTATCGAGTAAAACGGAACTGACTTCTGGCGTTCCCGAAGGTAGTGTTATAGACATCTGCTGTTCCTTTTCAATATAAATGATTTAGGAAACAATCTGAGAAGCCCTCCAGGTTGTTTGCAGATGATGCTGTCGTTTGGCGTCTACCAAAGTCATCAGAAGATCAAAGTACATTGCGGAACGACTTAAAATAATATCTTTATGATGCGAAAAGTGGCCATTGACTATAAAAAATGAAACGTATGAATCATCCACATGAGTGCTAAAAAGAATCCGGTAAAACTTCTGTTAAACGAAAAATAAGATCTGACGGCCGTAAATTCAATTGATATCTAGGGATTACAATTGCGTACAGCTTAAACTCAATGTTTCGTTGTGGAACCTATTAAAGGCATCTCGCATTGAAGTCCGTGCCAAATTTCGCGCGTCTGTAAATTTTAGCAGACCTTCGGGATTTCGCGTTCTTCTAAACTTCGCATGCTTTTTCCGTTGCCTCTGCAACAGCGTTCGTACCTGTTTTGTGCACCATGGGGGATCAGTTCCATCTGTTACCAATTTATGAGGTATGAATCTCTCAATTGCTGTTGCTACTATATATTTGAATTTGAGCCATATCTCGTCTACATTTGCATAGTCAGTTCGGAAGGAATGGAGATTGTCTCTTAGGAAGGCTTCTAGTGACACTTTATCCGCTTTTTTAAATAAAATTATTTTGCGTTTCTTTCTGGTGGATTTGGAAGAAACGGGTGATCACTAATCCCTGTATCAGTCATGATGCTCTCTATTAGCTCTGGATTGTTTGTGGCTAAGAGGTCAAGTGTGTTTTCGCAACCATTTACAATTCGCGTGGGTTCGTGGACTAACTGGTCGAAATAATTATCGGAGAAAGCATTTAGGACACTCTCGGAAGATGTTTTCTGCCTACCACCGGTTTTGAACAAGTATTTTTGCCAACATATCGAAGGAAGTTTGAAGTCCCCACCAACTATAACCGTATGAGTGGGGTATCTGTTTGTTAAGAGACTCAAATGTTCTCTGGACTGTTCAGCAACTATATCATCGGAGTCTGGGGGACGGTAGAAGGAGCCTATTATTAACTTAGTTCGACTGTTAAGTATAACCTCCACCCATATCATTTCGCACAGAGTTCCTACTTCGACTTCACTACAAGACAAACCACTACTGACAGACACAAACACTCCACCACCAATTGTGCCTAATCTATCTATCCTAAACACCGTCTGAGACTTCGTAAAAATTTCCGCAGAACTTATTTCAGGCTATAGCCAGCTTTCTGTACCTATAACGATTTCAGCTTCTGTGCTTTCTATTAGCGCTTGAAGCTCAGGGACTTTCCCACCACAACTACAACAATTTGCAACTACAATTCCGACTGTTCTTTGATCCAAGCACGTCCTGTATTTGCCATGCAGCCTTTGAGATTGCAGCCCACCCCGTACTTTCCCGAGGCCTTCTAACCTAAAAAACCGTCCAGTCCACGCCACACACCGTGAGGTGGCTTGTGGAGTATGGATGTAGATGTAGATATAGATGACATGTAGACTAGTTTCTTACTTGTAAATTGATGTGTTTTCCCCATATAAAATCAAAACCTTTGCCATTTTCACACAGGACAAATGAGTAGTTACGACTGTCTTGGTTATTTTACAAACTACAAGAGGCTAGTTCCCACTGCTAGGATTTCCTACATCCGAAATATGGTTACATGTCGTATTTCAAGGGATGGGATAATGGCGAGGAAGCTTGCCAAAGCACATAGCAACACACATGCGAACATGAATTTATAATTGTCACGTCCTTAATATGAACAAGTGGAGTAACTTCCATAGCAGTATTTTTTCATGTCGAGGAACTCATGACTCCATATAATTTAAAGCTTCCTCTTTCATGACAGAAGCAGTTTCTGGTATAGCGTAAGTCCAAAGGATAGAAAATATTTGTAATATCTTCTCCACTGTTTGAAAATTATCTCACATTGTTATAACTTTGAAGCCAGTGGACGGAGATACGTCGGTTATAGAGACCAAAGAGTTAAAAATGCAATTAAAAGAAAACAGCCCTCGGTCACTAATTTTTAACGAATTAATCGGGTTTCGACACTGCCAGGAGTGTCTTTCACAGAAGTTAAACCAAAGAATGGTCTGTAACATGGCCTTAGAATTGTGACTAAAAACGTATGATACAAATTAAGAGTATGGAATTACCGTGAAAGACTGGCCGTACTTATATTTCATTTATAAAATAATAAATATGTCAAAAGCGCATTAGTCACAAGATGCCCTTTTGACCAATTTTTGACACTATGCATCACGGAATATTGAGTTCCAGAACGATTTCCGAAACGGAATATCCCATGTGTCTAGCTCCTACCACCACTGCGCGTTGAAAGTCTGTTAACTCTTGTTGTGCGACCATCATAACGTCAGAAAGCTATTCAAATGAATCGCCAAAGTACAAATGACAACTCTGCCAACGTAGTGCCCTTTTATTCCATGTGTACGCGATACTACTGCCATTTGTATACGTGCATATAGCTAATTCATGATCTTCGCCACCTCAGTGTATTAAAAGAAACTATTGACAATCGGACGAGAGATTATAGCTCTGAAGTATAATCTTGGTACATATGGGTGGGGAGGATGAAACACAGTTACGTTAATAATTTGCCGATAAGACCAGTGACCACGTAAGTCGAATAGTTAAATGTAGGAAGCACACAGAAACTTAGGAGTGAACACCATACGTTTGCCAAAACGCGCAGCGAGGGCAACAAGCTTGATTCGTGACCTTAAAATCCGCACTAGTCTGCTGAAGGAACTGAATGAACTTCGCGTCTGAAAGGCGACCAAGCGGGCAACGGAGATTCGTCTTACCAGGCGGGGAAAGAGCGAAAAAATCGGAAGACAGCACCAACAACTCGAGTGTCAGATTCAGCAGCCCATTTGTACTTAAAGATCAAGTGCTGAAATCCTTCCAACGGCAGCAAGGTTCAGATCATCAGTTACCTCTCCTGTCCTAGCCTGAAGCTGCAACTCTGCAGAAACCTGAAGTGAAGTGACAACTCTGCAGAAACCTAGAGCGAATTCATTACTCTGCTGAAATGTACAGGTGATCTCCTTTTGCTTCTCTTTGGATCTTCGCTGCATTTCGCCAGAGAAGAAATTCGTTGGACAATGGTGACGAAGATTGCAAATGCCGACCAGAAAAAGCCTAATGAAGGTGTTAAACGATCTCCTATTCTTGTAGATTTTTCTCTTTTTTGACCCAATAGAGCTCTTAGGTGTTGAGGAAGGCAGAAGAACTCCCCTACTACATGGTACAATTCTCAAAAGGGCCTGTCCAATGTTCCGCAAGTGGAAAGAACGAAAACGTGTGGGCATGCCAGAAATTAATAGCATGACCGAGCCACAAATCTACATTCTCTATGTTTAAACCGGACGTTATTATGAGACGTTGTATTGAAAATTTAGGCGGCATGAGGGAAACCACACCCGGCTAGTGGTCTCTTATATGACTAAATGGCTTCTGCGGAGAATTCTATGATTCTTACGACAAAAAAAGTGCTTCCTGGTCAGCCGGCGGAGGGAGAAAGAGGGGTTGGGTTGTTAGAGTGGTCATGAATGCCTATCTGCCCACCTTAGGCCGCGCCTCTCACAGGGATTAACATTTTTATGGTGGCCAATCCTCTTGACAGGACTGATATCTCGTGCAGCCAGCTAGAAAGCTTTCAGTTCTTGGAAACCTCTCCTGTATTATCTAGCAAATGTAAAGAAACAAATAGTGAAATGAAAACAGCCACTGTCTTGGCTAACCCAAATCTGCTATTTCAGAGCCATAGAAATGAACGAGTATGTTTGGTTTCACAACTTACCAGCCACGCCCAAGTACCATCTAGCGGCATTTTGCAAACTGGTCAGATTAGTCTGTCCAGTATAGTCTGCTACCTGTAGCGATGAGTTGAAACTTTGTTTGTCCAGAATTAGACATGCTCGTCCCCTGTTCACTCAGATACTGGCGAACATCCGTTGAGGAGACACTGCAGCTAGCAGATGCGTGTCTCGACCAGTCAACGACCGCAGCTCTTGCGGAATTTCTAATGTATTACTGAATACCATCTTGGTCACTTGTAGGACGATATGGAATAAAGTATTTTCATATCGCCCTCTGAAAAATGTTAGTGGCAACTTTCAGAGACTAATGCCCATGTTAGAAATGGAACAGTTCTTTAAAATGTCATTCCAAAAAAACTATAACCACTGTTGACCAAATTCAGAATTAGCATGGGAAATATGTCACACAAAAAACTATAGAATTTGCTGGCTAAGAGCAGGGGACAAAGCAGGGCACAAACCTTATGTACATTCTCGAGTGTGTACTCAGAGCACCAGCACAATACATTATACATACATACACACACACACACACACACACACACACACACACACACACACATATATATATATATATATATATATATATATATATATATATATATATATATAAGGGTGGTCCTTAAAACCACAAAGAACGAAGCTCGCCTAGCTTGAAGTGGGAAACGAGATGGAGCTATGGTTGGCCCGCTAGGTGGCGCTGCCATAGGTCAAACGATATCAACTGTGTTTTTTTGAATAGGGACCCCCATTTTTATTATACATATATAAAAGCAGTACTAACGTTCAAAGAACCAAGGTGAATTTATTAGTTCACATGCAACACCCTGATATACACAATTTACTCACCTTTGGGCCATGCCGTGTGGCTCCCACAGGTGACAGCAACACCACAGGTCTGAGTCTGGCAAGCGAGATGTTAAAATTTGTAAATCGAGTCCTAGCATGAATGTGTTAATCCCAGAATGAATGCACGGAATAAAATCTTCTGCTAAGTCGCCAGGTACCTTCAATAGTGAATGCTGTATTCGCCTGATAAACATAGGCATGGAGAGTGTGCAGGTTGTGTGTGTCTGCTTCAGACCTTCCTCAAAAGGTATCGGAGTCCAAGTGGTTTTGCCATGAGATTGGGCGCCGAGTGTCATTATGGTGCAGCTTCTAGCGACTCTCTTACATAAGCTGGCCTTGCAGTGTAGTTTGGATTTAAAACGGTTTTATTTACAAGACCTGCAATATCTTCTTCTCCCAAATCGCCAATTATCCTATCTCATATACTTTGTTCACAATGTTGTTTACCGTAATGTCGGATGATTTTTACAGTACAATACAGTAAATACCTTCCTACTTGACGATTTGTATTTCAGATTTGTTATGAGGAAGTTTCTGACTTTATGAAAATATGAGAAAGGAGTAGGGTTTCAGAGGACAGAAGAGAGATAGAGTGTGAATTAGGGCGTCGTCAGAGACTGGATCATCCGTTGCTAATAGCTACTATTAATTGTATACCGTCATTCTGATTATTTCCGATAATAGCAGCAGTCAGGGTTACATGGTTCCCCAAACTGACCTAGTACCAAACTGGGGCTTAGGTTTGAAAGAAAACCCTATGTATTTAGTTTGAGGAGACGGTCCCATGAGTGAAATTGCGATCTGTCAACTGAAATAGAACTTTAAGCGAATTAACAAGGCAAGGTGTGCTGCTGTTTACGAAATAGTGATTTCAGATGGCGTTCTAGTTGCATTTTTCTATCTGAACTCTCTGATTGGCATTATTTTGGTTCTCCTACCTTTTACGACCCTATAACTAATGCCCTTGGTGTGTATATTCATCGTAAACAAAATTTTCTCTTTTCTAACGAATTCTTTTTCATGTAAGTTTGTATTTTGTTGCTGGATAATATCTTTCATCAAACGGTCGTATTCTTTCTGTGGCACTTCGCTGCTTCTTTAGTTGTACTGTTTCTGTGGCACTTCGCTGCTTCTTTAGTTGTACTGGGTGAAATGCAGGTATCTATGTGTGTCATTACAATTTTTAATACCTTAGTAATGATTGACCAGTGTTATTGTTAATCACAGTCATAACTTCTATTTTGTTAACATCGTATTGCACAAAGCAAGGATCAATCGTTTATGACTGAACTAGTGTGGAAACGAGGATATTTTGTTGTAGGCAGTTAGGAAAAATGTGAAAGGAAGAGCTTATTTATTGAGACTGAAGTTTTGGGATAAATTGACAAAATAAATCAAATCATCATGAGGAAAAGAAGTAGTTTATTTCCAATAGAATTGTGGAAATTAATATTCGTGCGAGTTATTTCTGCATATGGTGCTGTTATTACTCGTATTATTGAAAGAGCGACAGATATCGTAGCAAATAGTCGGCATTTATTAGTGAAGATGTTATCATTACTACGGTGGTGAACAGCAACAGGCCTGGAATTGTCAGTAGCCGTTGTACGTCAGTGAGGTTGTTGGTTTGTAAGAGCTCATCCACCTTCTTGCGTCGTGGTTTAGCCCCTAGATGGATGAAGCCGTGGACGCTAGAGAGGAGGACAAGAAAAAGAACTTGGTTATTACTTTGTTTCTATCATATCTCGAGCCATCATCACGTTCCACAATTAACTTCTTATATCAACGAATGTAGCATAAGAATTGCAGAGAATACACAAGGACCTGTATGTTACGTTTGCAGGAAGTGTCTCCTTAGCTATTTTGTTGCTGTGCACGTCTATAGCAGAGAGATAGGAACAGCAACAGACCGTCTGTACACTCATCGTGCACAAATGTCAATCAGTATTTTATAAATGGGGTTGTTTTACTACGTTCTCACCCATCGTTGTTGGCAAAGTGTATGAATACTGCATAGCTTTCAATTGCGAAAGGCGGCATATATCAGTAAACGTTTTTGACCAAGGCATAGTCTTTTAATATCTCTTCTTAGTTTGACACAACAGAAAGTCTATGTGTCGAGGAGGCATCACAGAAAAACTATTACGGTTCAAGTAAGTGTTGTATTATCGTCGTGGGTGAAGAGTTAACAGTTAAGTATTTCAAACTTACAATAGGCAAAGATTCATGATTTACATTGTGGAAACGTCAAGAATTATGCCGCGATGGACATGGTACCGTTCCAGTGGTGTCGGATTTTAATTTATTATGATGTTCAAAAGCTTATTGTGTGATTTCTTTTCCTGTTTACCGTCTCTGAAGCTTACCTTATTGAGGAGTTGAATGACTGCGAGGTTGTTTTTATACCAAGCAGTGGATTTTAATAAATATAGCGAAACCAAACACACACAGACACACACACACACACACACACACACACACACACACACACATATAACTATATATATATATATATATATATATATATATATATATATATATATATATATAAAACCAACTCAGTACTACCACTACTACCACTCTCCTTGGTTGAGTTCTGTAGTGGCAGCGGAGTGTGGTTGAGAACACTATGTGCCTTATATTTTATAATAGCTTTACATTCTATTAATTCTATGTTTAAGATGCGTGGCCGGCGTTCTATTTGAAGTGGTCTGTTTCACCGTGTCTGCCTCAGAGCTGTTACGTTTAATGCTTCGAGAAAAGTAAAACTGAGTTCAGAATTAAAAATAAGTAGGAATGTTACTATGTCGGAAGTTTAAATGAAGTGTTGTATCAACCGGCATGCTGCCGACGTCGGGCGGGGAATGTATGACTACAGCCGTGTCTGTTACTGAAATGACCTTTGTAGACAAGTTCACATTACTTTCATTCTTCGAAGAACTGGAACTATCCTCCCTACAACTAAATTCCTCCGGCACCAACGGGGAAGGTGTACTTTACACCCATCTCTCGTAAGTACTATAATCTAGTCATGTACTTCATATTTAAAAATTTTGAAAAAAATGTATACTGGTTCCCAAGAATGCTTGTGCCATATTCTACAGTACTTTTAAACTTTTATCATTTAAAGTTAATTCAGAAATTTAAGTTGTAGTGATAAATGTAGTTGTAGTAGTATACTAGTAGTCCATACGACTTGCTACAACGACAGTCATATTAAATATTTTCAACTTCTGAACGCTAGTTACACGTCATCTATTTAAAATGTGTGCTGTTAGTAAAAGTCCACAACAGCTAAGATTATCTGTACTTTTTTTTAACTTTTTGCTTTCGTGGTGCTGTTGATGAACAAGATAGAATCGAGTTTAATAAGCTGTAGGTAGAGACAACATTGGGTAAGGGCGGTAATGAGAATAGAGTTAGTGCCGAAATGTTTCGGGTGAGTGAGTACCAACCATGTTAAGTGAGTTTGCCAGCTGGTACGTAAGGGAAAATGTGCAATGTCTTAGTGACTAGCTGCACGGAACGGAAACTGTTTTAATAATTATGTCTGACATGTGCAGTAGGACAGCAGGATTTACTGCTACTGTTCCCTTCATTTGCGTTATATGCGAAAAAAAACTGTGTATGCTTGGACTCACGCAGTTAAATTTCCTTAGTCAGCGAGAATTGTTACCGGAATAGCGATTCAACTTGAAAAATTCCATCATTGGTTTCAGATGTGGGTACATGTAAGATGGAAAATTCGGACGAGATGTTATTACTAAGCGACTCCGATTAAATACCACTATTTAACTTCAAATTCCGCGTGAGAGGGGGAAGTCATTTAGCAGTATTGCAAACTTTGGGCTGTTATTTGATAAAACATTCGAGCCAGAGGGTAGCTTTACAAAGCACAAACATGTAAATTTTGTGAGCTTACCATACCATTGGTAATTCCGTTGGGGGCAAGGAAGACGTCGAGATCGATCACTTGGCAATCGAGAAGGCCATATACTTACTGGATTTCTTTCCTGACGTTCCCACTGATGACTTGGGAGCGACGAAACTGATGTCAGTTATAACGTGAAGAAAAGGTAACAGTCATACCGACTCTTACCCTCACGGATGACACAACCTTAGCCAATATCGGTTAGTTGATACGTGAAGGAATAATTAGACTTTGTGTCATCATTATATTGACTAATATTTTTAGTTCTGAAAAGATGAGGCGGGGTTTGGGCAGCAGCTGATTAAAGAGACCTGAATTACAAAGTAATCCTCCAGTCTATTTCACTACGAGACTTCCATTCATGTTTTCGTGCTACGATAAGTCAGAGATATTAATTACACTGGACCTAAACCAGGCTTATATCAGATACCGTTTGCAGAAGCGTCTAAGACAATCACAGCCTTCACAATGCACTAAAACTTATATGAATCTAACTGAATTTTGTTCAGGCCTTCAACAGGAGCTGCGGTATTGTTACGTCTCCTGGGCAACATTTTTTGACACAGCTAGGTGTTGTGCCTGCATTTACCTTAATGAAATGAAGTCAGAGTTACACAGATACGGTTCCAGGATTCCTTTATAAATAGCCTTTCAAACGCGATTACATTCACTTTATTGTGAATACGAGGAAGTCATTGTAACTAGAGACTGATAAACGATCTTAGTGATACACTTTATACATAACATATTATAACATAATTTTTTTTTCGAGTCATTCCTGTCGCGATTTGCTTATCTTTCAGCATCGATCAAGATCGATTCAAGAGAGTTTCACGTGCGCATTTCAAACAACGCTGTAATCATTTTCGTGACTACTAGATTTTTAAAAAAGAAGACACAACAGCCAATTTATGAAGCACATGCAGTGATAGACCACTTCTGCGAGAAATTTTTCTCATGTTTCACTTCAGCATATGCACTTACTGAGTCGTTTAAACAAAATAAGTCTTGAGAATTATTTCACAGTAAAGGTTCAGCCTCTTATTCGTTTACACAGCATCACTTCTAGTCATTTCTTTCCCTGTTGCACTCGCAAATAGGGCGAGGACAAAACTACTGTCTACAAGCCTCCACACGAGACCCAGCTTCTGTTGTCTCATCTTCGTGGTCCTTGCACGAAACGTACGATGGCGGCAATAGAATAGTTCTGCTGTCAGCCTTAAAACCGAGTTCTCTAAATTTCTGGGATGGTGCCTCGAGGGAAGTGCGCCGTCTGCCCTCCGAGGTTCTCATTTGAGTCCACAAAGTATATTTCCCTGCTGATCGAACCATCCGGTAACAAATTTAACAGCACGAATCTGAATCATTGCGATGTTTTCCTTTAACCCGACCTGGTGAGTATTCCAAGCACATGAGCAGTACGCAAGAAAGGGTCGCACCAGCGTTCTATATGCCGCCTCCGTTATAAATGAGCTACATTTACCCAAAATCCTTCCAATAAACCGAAGTCGATCATTCGCCTTTCCTGCTAAAAACCTGACCTCATCGTTCCATTTCATATTGCTTTGTAAATTTTCGCCTAGATGTTGAATCGATGAGTGTGTTATGCAGCACACGACTAACTCTGTATTCTAAAGTTACAGGAATTGTTTTTTTCCTACTCGATCACATTATCTTATATCTTTCTAAATGTAAAGCACGTTGCAACTCATCACACCAACTAGAAATTCTGTTAACGTCATCTTGCGTCGTCCTATAGCCAGTCAACGTCGACACCTTGCCGTACATCACAGAATCATCAGCAGAAAGACGTAAATCTCTGTAGCCTGTCCGATCACTTACATATATAGAGGATAAAAGCTGTGAAATCATGCTCCCCAGAGACATTCCTGACAATGCACTTGTCTCTGGTAAACGCTTGCCGACAAGGAAAACGTACTGGGTTGTATTACTCAAATAGTATTGGCTCAAATGGCTCTGAGCCTATGGGACTAAACATCTGATGTCATCAGTCCCCGAGAACTTAGAACCAGTTAAACCTAACTAACCAAGGACATTACACACATCCATGCCCGAGGGAGGATTCGAACCTGCGACCGTGGCGGTCACGCGGTTCCAGACTGTAGCGCCTAGAACCGCTCGGCCACCTATGGCCGGCCACGCAGCTTATGGGAACATTAATCATATCGACCGTGGATCTCTGGAGCGTAGTGCTCATAAACGCTGTAACATCAAATAATCAGTGAACCAACAACTGAGCAAAGATCCAGAAACTTATTAATAATTTCATGGCTCATATACGAATAATACAAAACTTTCAGTTATGTCAAATATTCATCCACAGGTATGATGCTAGCTGGTGCTACGAAGGATACAGAAAATTGCTCAACCGGGGAAAGCAATAAGTCTGCAATGCAAAAATATAGCATACCTTAGGTGGCACTGTACGAGAGCTTAGATTACGAGGAAGAATGTCCGTAGCTTGGGTGAAGGACAGAAAAAGCCAGCTGACAAGGTGAACAAGTTCTTTCAGCTTTAATCAGACCAAATGCTACTTTCTGAAAGAAAATTAAGGCTAAATGACCCTGATCCTTGCTACTTAAACCACGTTACAGCACGTGAAATTAGAATAGCTGTAATGAGAATCCCTTCTGAAGCAATAGGTATCGACACTATTAGGCGTACCATTTTCCAAAATATACCACACGGCATCGTGCGAGCCTCGGCTAGCCTTCACTGGCGGAAAAAGTCGCAACACCAAGAAATAGTTGTGAGACATCAGAGCTACTCTAAATACACGCTGTAGCAGCCGTGAGCACTAGTTACTTTTGATAGTGGACACGGTGTGCTGCTGTTAGTCAAGAACACGTTTATGGTGACTAGGTTTGAACGAGGTCGTGTAATATAGTACTAGAAGCTGGATGCTCCGTCTCCGATACTGTAGAAAGACTTGGCAGGAACGTAGCCACTCTGCGCTACTGCTGAAATCGGTCGTCACGAGATTAAACAGTCGCAAGAAGATCGGTCTCCGGATGGCTACGTGGCACTACGAAGACCATACGTTCGGCGTGTAGTTCTGGGGCATATTTCAGCAGCGGTTGACATCATAGCGCCATAGAAAGCTGTTATAAATCTGTTACTTCAAGGACAGCTCTGAGCCAGACGCCTTGTAGCGTGCATTCCGCTGTGCCCAAACCATTGGACAGCGCGGTGGCAGTCTGTCGTGTTTTCTGGTGAAAGCAGGCTCTGTCTCTTTGCCAGTGACGGCTGTGTGTTGGTTACTGGGACATCATTTGAGGGCCTGCGGCCAACCTGTCTACTTTCTAGACGCAATGGACCTATACGTAGAGTTATGGTCTGCGATGCGATTTCATATATCAGATGGAGTACTCTTATGGCTATCCAACGCACTCTGACAGCAAATCTGTACGTCAACCTGTAGATTGAACCTATTGTGATGCCATTCATGAACAGCGTTCCAGGGTGTATTTCCCACATACAGTTGTTTTCACTCAACATGCTCTACAAAGTGTCGACATGTTGCCCCAGCCTGCTCTATCATCACATCTGTCTCCAATCGAACCCATATGGAGCATCATCACACAACAGCTCCACCGTCCTCCACATTAATTATTCTTGGTGTTGTGACATATTTTCCGTCAGGGAATTTAAATTTGCCTTCGGTTTGGGACACAACGCCTTCAATGAGTAAGAAGTAAAGTTCAGACTACTCCTAAAAAAAACCACATGCACTTAGTGTTAAACTAATTACCTGAAAAAACGAGAACCATCGATTATACTCTTCGCTAACGTTGCTATCCAGGGGTATCGGCTTGCTATTTGCTGTGGTCGCTGAGGCGGGAAGTGGCGCTCGTAGACTTTGACTGGGCAGGTCCCTCCCATCGCGTCCTGTGCAGGAAAGTTGAGTTAGTTACTGCTGAGTATTTTCCTGGAAGTAAAAGTGTTTACAATCGCTTCTTTCAGCTACCCGATGACGTGGTAATCCACTTACGGATGCTGAAAGCAGGGGCTACAATCAGCTACATTCTACCAGCTCTACTTTAGTGTTCGTTTCTGGTGCAGGCAACAACACGCCGAAATCTACATCTTTTGCTGTGAGTTTTGTGCGCGTCGGTGCGTTTCCGTCAATTAAGGAAAGTGCGTTCTGATTAGCTTACGATGTTAGTGCAATGAGGTGTAATTTGTGGTTCGGGACGTTTACCTTTCTTTTCTGCATGCAAATTGCCCGGAGTATAAGTTATCATTAGTTTGTCTGTCTGGTGTTTTTTACTATCAATTGTGCATTGAGATCTCTGGATTTGCGGAATTAGCCTGATAGCTTGTACTGATAGCCTATATCAGGGATTGCACGATTAGTTGAGAGAGTGTACTGACGGGGAATCAATTACGCACATCTCTCTGTGGTTCTGTTTAAACGGTTAAAGAACCGGGACTGAGCAAGGATGTACTATTTTTTGGAAATTTGTGGTAAGTTCCAATATGACCAAATTGCTGACGTTATCGGTTCCTAGGCTTACACACTACTGAATATAATTTAAAATAAGTTACGGTAAGGACTACACATACACCCATTCCCAAGGGAGGACGCGAACCTCCGACGGAGAGAGTCGCGCGAACCTCACTCGATCAAGTTTGTATCTGTTTGGATTCACCGAGAACTCGAGTTAATGATATCCATGTCCGAGCGAGCACTGAGTTTCACTGTATGTGTTTTATGAAGTTTTCTAAACGCCGTTAAGTGTGTGCGTATTTAAGTGTTACCTTTTGTTGGGAAGTCTACGATAAGAACTGCATTGTGTTTTCGCATTGCACGTTATTTACTGTCAAATACTGAAATGTGGCAATAAGGAAAAACGTATGTTGGTCACTGCGGTTCAGCTGGATAAGGTAAAGTTAGTGCCGTCTTTGGGTAAATGGGTTTTTGTACGAAAATTGTAAGTGATATCTTACGACAAACGGCCTTACTTGTAAGAGGCGGATACGTTAAGAGTTAGTTTGGTTGTAGTTCGGTGAGTTTCCACTAGTGTATCTACTAATTCATAGCAACGATTACGACAAACCGGGCTCAGGTAATACCTGTTAAGTGTGCAACTTATTCGGCTATTGATGGTGTTAATTGTTACCTGTGATAACCATTTAACCCATGTTATAATCAATACCACGAGGCAGCTGTGTTTGTTCGAAACAGCTTAGACCGATTTGCGGACACTAATAATTACCAACTATAAGATAAGTAACTGAAGTGTGTTGTCTGCCTTACTATTTGGTATTCTTTGATGTCAGAATTTTACTTTCTTGCAAATATAGTTTCACAAGTTAGTGTCAAAATTTTTTTCTAGGGCATTTCTTTACGTTTAAAAGGTGCTGCAAATTTTATTTACTTAATAGTCGTGCTCAAACTGTAAGGATTGACATAAATTCATCGCTTGAAAATAAAATCGCTGATTAAAAGCAAAGTAACATATGTAATTTTTCATCATAAAAATATGACCTTGAAAATATATTTAAAACTTAGCAGTAAATATTTTAAAGTACCACAAGCACCAACAAATATCAGTACTTATTAATTGTATAAAAATAGCAACGAAGAATTGAAAAGAATATGAGCATAAAAATCGCATAATTTTTGGAATACTCAATTAATTTAAAAAAATATTTCTTTTAGTACATTTTTCAGACATATGTAGTGCTAATATACAAACCAGACTGCAGTTGGTCTTCTGCAACCGGAGGCCCTCCTGCCAGCCCTAGGCACTCCTTGGGACATACCACCTGTGCAGAGATGGCTCCTGCGCAAAGGAATTGTTTTGTAGTTTTAATATGTTTCATACAACGCAATTGCACCAGTACATTCATCATTCACAACAGAAAATTGAACTTATTTAGATGAGAGACCTAAACAGTTACTAAATGTTCACTTTACACATCAAAAGTCTCACAGTACTATATCTCGATGCTTTTCCTGTATTTACTATGGTCAACTGACCTCTGAGTTGTGAGAAAACAGTTCCAGAATCTGTAATAATTTACCAAACTGTCATCCATTCAATGGGAATTACATTCACTTCTGTGTCTATAAGAGTAATTTAACTTAATTCGAGGCGTGAACAGAAACTTACTAGGAGAAACTCTCTCCATAATATAGCTAAGAAGATTGTGTAGTCGCAACATTTTGAGATTGTTGCTGCTACACCCCACGCATCTCACTGCATGCAATAAACACTTACAGATGCAGAATGAGAATTTCACTCTGCAGCGGAGTGCGTGCTGATATGAAACTTCCTGACAGATTAAAACTCTGTGCCAGACCGAGACACGAAATCGAGACCTTTGCCTTTCGCGGGCAAGTGCTCGACCAGCTGAGCTATCCAAGCACTGCTCATGCCCCGTCCTCACAGCTTTACTTCTGCCAGTACCTCGTCTCCTACTTTCCAAACTTTACAGAAGCTCTCCTGCGAACCTTGCAGAGTGAAAATCTCAGTCTGGAAACATCCCCCAGGCTGTGGCTAATCCATGTCTCCGCAATGTCCTTTCTTTCAGGAGTGCTAGTTCTGCAAGGTTCGCAAAAGAGCTTTCGTAAAGTTTAGAAAGTAGGAGACGAGGTACTGGCAGAAGTAAATCCGTGAGGACGGGGCGTGAGTCGTGGTTGGGTAACTCAGATGGTAGAGCACTTGCCCGAGAAAGGCAGAGGTCCCGATCGAGTCTCGGTCAGGCACACAGATTTAATCTGCCAGGAAGTTTGTTACAGAGGTAGCTGCAGCGAAAGTTTGACAGTGTAAAAGATATGGTAATATTTAAGCAACAGAACTCTGAGGGCATAATTTAATATCCATTGTCTACTCCACACAGCACAAATTTTGTCACACAACTTGGAGGAACGTTAGATATATCGATCGTGACAGTCCAAAGCGGACTGCCTACAGCATGGTTCACAAAGATATGGAAATATTTTAATATGTTACTCTGCAAGTACAAGTAAAGAAAAACGTTCAAATGAAGATAGGTCCGCAAATGTTAATTTACGGCTAATAATAGCTATTCCGTATAATTTAGCAAGTTCGTTAATGTGAAACCATAGCAAAACCTTTTTTAGATTAAAGTAAGGCACGATTTCAGATTTTTGTTGTTGTTATTGGTCTCCTGAATCTAATAAAACGTGTCCCAGACGTGCAGTAGTTTTCCAGAACATCCAACATGAATTCACAGGTGCTATTGTATTGATGAAATTAGATTATCAGACATATTCACACAGTTTCATTTAACGTTATTACCCCGTTTTTTTAAAATTAAGTTCTCCACTACTTCTGTTGAAAACGTTGTGCATAGTCTGGAATTTAAACAACGAATTAGGCCAAGTAGTTAATAAATTAAAATTTCACGAAATTACGTCTTTACTTCTCTGGATGTTATGGAAAACTACTGCAGATATACGTCTGGTACATGTTTTATTAGATCCACTTGATCAATAAAAACAAAATGAATGGAAATCACGCTTTGCTTTAACCTCGTACAGTCATGGCTTCAAATTAGCGACGTTGCTAAATTCCCGACAAAATATTTTACTAGCCACAACGCCGTAACTAAACATTTTCGGATGTGTGTTTATCTGCACTGTTTTCTTTAGTTTTACTTATAGAATAACATAGGAAAATATTAGCATATCTTCGTGAATCACCCTGTAGAAATACAAAGGCTCCAAATAAACAGTGCTTCCAAGAAAGTTGCTAAATTTTTGAGCTTCTGTTTCATGGCTCCATACAAAAAACATTCAATTCAGTATAACAATACGAGCCCTGCGTCCTGTTAAAGGATTTCTGTAGCTTTGGTAAAAATCAGAAAAAATCAATAGCTGTATATCACATCATAGCTGATAAACTTGTACAACTTATACAACAAATATCAGTCGGATTTAAGTAAGCACCCGGTACCAACTGATGACCTGAGAAATGCCACTGACAAACGTGCGGCTACCATAACGACACTGCTTGAGTTCGGCAAAGTATTTGATGCACAAGAAATTGGTCCAGCGCGTGAGAAAAATAGACAATTACATACACATACTTCTGTAGCTACTCTGATTTCTCTTACTTTATTAAGATGGTCATTTCTCCCTATGTAGGTAGGTGACTCTAAAATAATTTCACATTAAGGGAAAATATTGGTGACTGAAATTTCGTGAGAAGATCCTGTCGCAGTGAAATCGCCATTCGTTTAATGACTTGCAAAGGACGTATAGGGTACTGTAAGCAGTCTCTTTAGTAGAAATGTTATACCTTCTAAGTCTTGGTGAAGTACAGTCCATGTGGTGTCTTCCCCATAACATTACCTATCTGGTCTTTCCAATTTAAATTGTCCTTAACAGTAATTCACAGATACTTAGTTCAACTGGAAGCTTTTAAATTTGTGTAATTTCTGGTGTAACCTAAATTTAATGGCTTTCTTTTCTTACTCATTTGGGTGACCTTATAGTTCATCTATTCTGAGACGATTGTCAATTTTCGCACAATGCAGATACAGTTAGTAGTAGTTTATCCTGTAGTGAAGTAGAAGTGGATAGTTCCTGTGAATTATTATGGGTGGAGGTTACACTAAACAACCGAACTAGGTTAATAATTGGCTCCTTTTACCGACCTCCCGACTCAGCAGCATTAGTGGCAGAACAACTGAGAGAAAATTTGGAATACATTTCACATAAATTTTCTCAGCATGTTATAGTCTTAGGTGGAGATTTCAATTTACCAGATATAGACTGGGACACTGAGATGTTTAGGACGGGTGGTAGGGACGGAGCATCGAGTGACATTATACTGAGTGCACTATCCGAAAATTACCTCGAGCAATTAAACAGAGAACCGACTCGTGGAGATAACATCTTGGACCTACTGATAACAAACAGACCCGAACTTTCCGACTCTGTATGAACAGAACAGGGAATCAGTGATCATAAGGCCGTTGCAGCATCCCTGAATATGGAAGTTAATAGGAATATAAAAAAAGGGAGGAAGGTTTATCCGTTTAGCAAGAGTAATAGAAGGCAGATTTCAGACTACCTAACAGATCAAAACGAAAATTTCTGTTCCGACACTGACAATGTTGAGTGTTTATGGAAAAAGTTCAAGGCAATCGTAAAATGCGTTTTAGACAGGTACGTGCCGAGTAAAACTGTGAGGGACGGGAAAAACCCACCGTGGTACAACAACAAAGTTAGGAAACTACTGCGAAAGCAAAGAGAGCTCCACTCCAAGTTTAAACGCAGCCAAAACCTCTCAGACAAACGGAAGCTAAACGATGTCAAAGTTGGCGTAAGGAGGGCTATGCGTGAAGCGTTCATTGAATTCGAAAGTAAAGTTCTATGTACCGACTTGACAGAAAATCCTAGGAAGTTCTGGTCCTACGTTAAATCAGTAAGTGGCTCGAAACAGCATATGCAGACACTACGGGATAATGATGGCATTGAAACAGAGGATGACACGCGTAAAGCTGAAATACTAAACACCTTTTTTCCAAAGCTGTTTCACAGAGGAAGACCGCACTGCAGTTCCTTCTCTAAATCCTCGCACAAACGAAAAAATGGCTGACATCGAAATAAGTGTCCAAGGAATAGAAAAGCAACTGGAATCACTCAATAGAGGAAAGTCCACTGGACCTGACGGGATACCAATTCGATTCTACACAGAGTACGCGAAAGAACTTGGCCCCCTTCTAACAGCCGTGTACCGCAAGTCTCTAGAGGAACGGAGGGTTCCAAATGATTGGAAAAGAGCACAGACAGTCCCAGTCTTCAAGAAGGGTCGTCGAGCAGATGCGCAAAACTATAGACCTATATCTCTTACGTCGATCTCTTGTAGAATTTTAGAACATGTTTTTTGCTCGCGCATCATGTCATTTCTGGAAACCCAGAATCTACTATGTAGGAATCAACATGGATTCCGGAAACAGCGATCGTGTGAGACCCAATTCGCCTTATTTGTTCATGAGACCCAGAAAATATTAGATACAGGCTCCCAGGTAGATGCTATTTTTCTTGACTTCCGGAAGGCGTTCGATACAGTTCCGCACTGTCGCCTGATAAACAAAGTAAGAGCCTACGGAATATCAGACCAGCTGTGTGGCTGGATTGAAGAGTTTTTAGCAAACAGAACACAGCATGTTCTTATCAATGGAGAGACGTCTACAGACGTTAAAGAAACCTCTGGCGTGCCACAGGAGAGTGTTATGGGACCATTGCTTTTCACAATATATATAAATGACTTAGTAGATAGTGTCGGAAGTTCCATGCGGCTTTTCGCGGATGATGCTGTAGTATACAGAGAAGTTGCAGCATTAGAAAATTGTAGCGAAATGCAGGAAGATCTGCAGCGGATAGGCACTTGGTGCAGGGAGTGGCAACTGACCCTTAACATATACAAATGTAATGTATTGCGAATACATAGAAAGAAGGATCCTTTATTGTATGATTATATGATAGCGGAACAAACACTGGTAGCAGTTACGTCTGTAAAATATCTGGGAGTATGCGTGCGGAACGATTTGAAGTGGAATGATCATATAAAATTAATTGTTGGTAAGGCGGGTACCAGGTTGAGATTCATTGGGAGAGTGCTTAGAAAATGTAGTCCTACAACAAAGTAGGTGGCTTACAAAACACTCGTTCGACCTATACTTGAGTATTGCTCATCAGTGTGGGATCCGTACCAGGTCGGGTTGACGGAAGAGATAGAGAAGATCCAAAGAAGAGCGGCGCGTTTCGTTACCGGGTTATTTGGTAACCGTGATAGCGTTACGGAGATGTTTAATAAACTCAAGTGGCAGACTCTGCAAGAGAGGCGCTCTGCATCGCGGTGTAACTTGCTCGCCAGGTTTCGAGAGGGTGCGTTTCTGGATGAGGTATCGAATATATTGCTTCCCCCTACTTATATCTCTCGAGGAGATCACGAATGTAAAATTAGAGAGATTAGAGCGCGCACGGAGGCTTTCAGACAGTCGTTCTTCCCGCGAACCATACGCGACTGGAACAGGAAAGGGAGGTAATGACAGTGGCACGTAAAGTGCCCTCCGCCACACACCGTTGGGTGGCTTGCGGAGTATCAATGTAGATGTAGATGTAGTGTCGGTTTTGGAAATGGTTTGGATATTCTAAAGACTTCACTAGAGGGCAAACGATAGCTTCTTCTACAAACAGTCTAACAGGGCTACCAAGATTGCCTCCTAAAATGTTTACATAGGTTAGGGAAGGCAGAAGACTATAACTCTTATTTTGGGAAAGCCAGATAATAGTTCTGTTTTATAGAAACCGGACGTGTTTTTCTTCATAGAGTTACCACAATCGTTACTGAAGAATAAGTACGAGATTGAATTGAAATAGTTCTATTTTACTCGATGATTATCTGTAGATTACTACGAACTGTGACCCATTTGATAGGAGCGCACGAGTCTAGTCACGTAACTGACGTGATGCATCATAGACAAGCAATTGATTAGAAGTCTTTTATGAGGAACAGTGTTAAAAGCCTTCTGGAAGACTAGAAATATGGAATCAATTTGAGATCCCTCGTCGACAGTACTCATTATTACTTGCGAATGAAGAGCTGGTTGCGTTTCACAAGAACGAATTTTCTGAAAACACGCTGACAATGCGTCAATGAATATCAGGCATATGAATATCGATCTTTCTTCAGTGTTCCAAAAACTACGACTTAGAGTACGTGTGTTGACGTCGCAGGTATATTTTGTAACTGACCAGAAATTATTAACTTTCATGTTACACAAACTACTGATTTCGTTTCATCTTGACGGTATCCAAATACCATGTATCAGTAGATGGTAAAAATGAAGAGTGAAATTCCGCAGCGGCAGCTCAGCTGGACAGAAATGCTGTCGCCACATCAATGAAGACGTACATTACGCAATGAGTTATTAGAACGAAACTGCCCTATTATGATGTAATCCATACCGGCACCAGTAGTTGTAATGCTAGATGATTAGAACTGACCATGAACGAATGTGTGTTACATCCAACTTGTCCCCAATATGAGCACGTCAGTGCTTCGCTGACCTGTTAATGATTTCGTCTAAACAAGTTACGTGACTAACATAACCTTTGTCTACATCACCAACTCCCCAGGGTGCAAACACACTTTTTACCTCGTGTGACGTCGTGTGCTGTCAATACTACGCCACCTGAGTCCACATGTAGAATTTGGCGGTAGCCCATGTGACTATGCTGCAAATCTACGGCCGGCTTAGAGACAAGACCTCCTCAGCCCACGCCGCTAGTACCGCCACGAAACCGACTTAATAGACGACCCACCGCTCTCTAGAGTAGTCTAGTCTAGTCTTTCTGTTGTTCCGCTCTCTCTGTCTAGTCTAAGCGTTGTCATTCAGCCTTTGTTACTACTGCGGACATCGGACTTGACCTATCTCACCGACTTGTGTTGGATATTACGCCGGACTTGCTGGGAATCACGTTCAGTTTAGAGATGTATCAAACACTACCCTAAGAATCTCGTTATTTGTGTCCCTGTCACAGAAGCCACCACGTCCTTGACCTCCACAAGTTTTTGGTCAACCAGACATCTCACATGAGAGGCCACGCGCTGTCACTGAGGCGGAAAAAGTCATGGGATATCGTGCCGGATGTCCTGTTGCCCAGTGAAGTGCAGTAACTCGTTTTAGCATGGATTCAAAAAGTCGTTGGAAATCTCATGCAGTAAAATTGACCCATACTACGTATATAGCCGTGCACAACTGCAAAAACGTTGCGAGTGCTGGATTTTGTGCTCGAAGTGAGCCATTGATTATGCCCCATAAGCGCCTGACTGTAATCCTGTGGGACGATCTAGGTGACCAATCTATTCGTAGAATGTTCTTCATACCAAACTAGAACAATGGCACATGGCGCATTGTCATCCATAATGATTCCACCACTGAATGACTGCAAATGGTCTTCTGTTAGCCGAATATAACCATTGCAAACATCCAACTTTCAATTTCAATCATGACTATAGTAAAAATATGGCAAAGGTAATGTTGAGTCATATCACTCGGAGCAGTTGTGATCTAAATAAGAATAGATTTATTCATTCTTAACATCACAAGACAAAAAATGACTAAAGAAACGACACACACATTTTTTATTTGGACAAACGCTATCAAAGATATGCGGCCTAAGGTGAACAAAGTGATCACCTGGGGATCAACACACGACACAAACCAGAACACTAAACGCTTTACCTGACTTCATACATGTGAATCCGCGGTATGGCCCAAAAACTACGCTACAGTCAAGCATGGTGCTGAGAAGAATATATTGGAGCCCTACGCCATAGCAACGAACACTTTACCCACCTGCTCGACAGGGCGGCACCCCGCGATGCGCTCGGCGACCCGAGTCATGGACGGCAGTAAACTGTTATTAATGTCGCGCGTCCGAAAGATGCAAGTAGGCGGTCTCGCGTTTGGCTAATCCGTAGCCTCTCAAACCCCGGTGGGTTCTAGTGTGCAGGTGGACCAGTTTGCTGTTGTGCCAAACCAATTTGACTCCATGCCACAACTATGAATGACGGAATATGTCAAATGTTTAGACGGATGACTCAAAACAAATAAGTCCACCCACGCACCACTCGTTGTGTGCTTGATGCGAAAAGCAGTACGTCTGACAGTTCAGATGAAAACTGGCACAGGCTCTCCCTTTCTCTGCATACACAGATTTGACCAATTAGTGACTTTAAGAATTAATTGGGAGAAAAGGAGAAACAGACTCAGATTATAGGCCTCTTTCTTCCACGTTTACGCTGTGACGTTTGCTAAAAGCATGAACTCGATGGAACCACAGTCTTACATACAAAGATTGCTATGTACCCTGTAGCGTCCATCTCGAACTTTCCAAAGAATGGCCATAAACTCGCTAAACCCTTGGGCCTTTACAAATATGTCTTGAAGTTGAGTCTTAACGTATGGGCGCCCCTGGTCATGGAAATTCGCAGAAACGCACAGTCGTCTCATTGCCTTCCTGCCTAACAAGGGCCCATCCTCTGATTTATTTGCTGATCATCAATGCTCTGCCCATAGCTAGTTGACCGATGTGAACGCGGCCGCCGGCCGACTGGCGCCATCCAACGAGTCTGCACAATGAGACTGATTATCAGCACGTGTTCACCCTGCAGAAAAAACGTCCCCTCGGCTCTGAGCCACCGTACGCTTTCACTGCAGTCGTTTAAATCGGCACCCTCTTCCTTTAGATGCAGGCAAAGTTTACCGCAATTCCTTCAGTAGAGCACACAAGCAAGAGCGTAACTACTGCCAACCATTTCATGATATGAATGAAGTCAGATAATTTCCAACTATAGCAACCATGTAATAAAGATCAACTTCCCTAGGAACATAACACCGTATCAGAACTGACTGTACCCTGCAATCTCTCACCATCGCCAATCAATGAGAGGTTCAGATGAACTAGACTACCCAGTCCATTGAATCGAAACAGAGCTCTCACCATTATTGAACCACTACCTACTTACACTGTGTCTTGTTGAAAACTTGGTTTTGTGGATAAGTGGGGTGTGTGACACACTCAAAAACTAGCATGAGCTCTTACGAACTGAATTAGGCACTCGTCTGACATGACCACCGTTTCCCTGTCGTTTAGGGTCCACCCGATATGGTCATCGGCTCAGGAGAGGCACTGCAAGTGATGTCATGCTGTTAGCAAAGGCACTCAGGTCGGTCGTCTGCTGCCATAGCCCGTTAACGACATCTTTCGCAGCACAGCCGTAACAGATACGTTAGTACGTTTCACACTGATTACTACGGCTATTTCACGTATTGTTATTGCCTGTTAGTACTGACCAATCTAACTCAGTTGCTGTCGGTCGTTAAGTGAAGGCCATCAACCACTGCATTCTCCGCCTGAAACATCATATTCTCGGCACACTCTGAATTCCCAAACGATCTCCAGAATGTACTTACCCAATCGTCTCGCTCCAAATGCCTTTCCGCGTTCAAAGTATGCTAATTACCTTGTTGAGGCCATAATTAACTTGGTAAATTATTGTACATGAATCACATCTACATCTACATCATACTCCGCAAGCCACCTAATGGTGAGTGGCGGACCGTACTTTTGGTACAACTATCTGATCCCCACAACCATGTTCCACTCGCAAATAGTTCGCGCAAAGAATGATTGTCACTAACCACCGGATCACAAATGAAAGCTCCGCCAACGCACTGCCGTTTTACGCCTTGTGCACCCGATACTGCCGACACCTGCATGTGTGCATGTCGTTATCCCATCACTTTTGTTTCCTTAGAGTTATGTTTCGTACATGATCCAGTCGCCTGCTGTGGAGGCGACCCTTGAACCGACATCCATTGACCTCTGTACAACAACAGGTCCATTATTAGTGGTGCCGGGCATATTCGACTTGTAATCTCACTAACTGGAGTAGAGGTGTTTACAGTGATGAGTCCCGCTTCAAACTGAGCCCCGATGACCAGTGGAGACGTACTTGCAGACACGCATGGATGGATGTGCCATATCATATCATAGCAGGACCCCTTTGAGTGTCATCCACGCAACTTTACAGCATGTTCTAAGCCCGTTTTATTGCCCTTTATGGCAAGGCATTATGGGCTTACATCTTAGCTAGATAACGCCCTCCTGCACACGGCGACACTTTCAGCTGCTTGCCTTCGTGCTTTCCAAAACATACATTACACTGTAAGGTCACCTTATCTCACCCCAGTTGAGAAAGTTTAGAGCATTATTGGAAAGACCCTCCAAGCAACTCGGCATTTTGAAGATCTAAAGAGCAATTGGGACTGCATGTACCAAGGTATCCTTCAGGAGGACATCCAACCATTCTATCAAACAATGTCAATACTAATAACTGCTTACATAGCGCCAAAGGTGGACCAAAGCGTAAACGACTTCCTCAACTTATGAAGCTTTTCCTCTTGAATTAACTATCGAATTTTTTCTCAAGTTGCAATCATTTGTTGACTGTACACGCACATTACATCAACCGAGTTCCTTCCCAGCCCTTCGTGATGCATCACTTTTTGTCTTAGAGTATATTCGTAAAGTAATTCTGGCGCAAGGATTGTCCTTTTTAGGAGCAGTAGTGGTCAATTTCATAACAAATAACCTTTTCGTTCCAAATCAAGGCGGGAGGAATATGGGAATCTTTTATCTGCATACGTGAGAACGAAAATTATTCGACACAATGGAAGAGACACAAAAGATTTAGACCTTGTATCGTAAAGCTGTTAATACTCAGTAAAAAGCCCTGTCCGGTTAAGAAGCAGCACATGAGCCACGCTGCCTCACGGATGACCCAATATGTGCAAAATGGGTTTAGCTTTAGAACTGACTGCCGCAGGATCGCCTGTCGAGCTATGTGACGAACGCTACGAACAATACCATACAGTTACCATAATCGCGCGCCATCTCTTTGCATCCCATTAAAATGGAACTAACTCTTAATTTAACTAAACTGGAATGTAAACGCAGCCATGGAGCACAAAACGACAAAAATTTATGTATTCATTAAAGTTATTTACGAAATATCAAGGTAGTTAATTTACTGTTTAGCTTGTGGAAATTTGTATGTTATCTATGTCGTAACTGCTTCTTCAAATTATCACAATAAATAATCCGTAGTATAGGCCGTATATTTTGGAAGAAAATTCATTTCTATAGTCTTGTCATCGCAACGATATGTAAGCACAGCGTTCATTGAGTTATTGACATTTGGGAAACGTCTGTTAGATATTGGTCAAACGAACTCCACTTACCTAAACATCTAAACGGGAATGCTATCACAGCTCTGAATATGTGAACATAGCAACTTCATGCTGCATTTTGTTCCAAATGGGTGCTGTTTTTGGAGCTAGCAGTTACTGACTGGTAACATTAATGTTCTTTCCCAGAGTTTATTTCTAGGTAATTAAGTGCACATAGTGTCACTCTGCTGTACGCGACGCTTGCCTCATTAATCCTTTACGTTTCCCTTTCTTCACATATCAGATATTACTAGAAAAAGTTATGCCTATGGTTCCACCTTTAATATTTTCTGTCAAGCAATATGAGGTGAGAGCAAAAACTATGACGCTGTTGAGTCCGTCCTGTCAGTCAGTGTACAAGAACAAATGAATAAAGGCTTGTATACTGGTGAACGCATACAGTGCAGTTCGATGAAAGGGGATGCATATAGGGAACGAATGGATGAACGGAGTGTCTCAAAGATTAGCAACAAGTAATTCGTTTCCAGCTGTTCGCCTCTTCGAAACGTAGTTAGAGGTCAAACATCGTTATTGGTGTATCTGTTACAAATTGAAAATGCGTCTAAGAGTCGATTACAAACGAAGTTACGTGGCTCTGTTCGGCGAATTGACTTACCGACACAGGCGGCGACCACGACGATGACAATGAGTGTCTTCTGCATGGCGAATAGTAGCCAGGAGTTAGGAACATCGCCTTTTATGAGCTAGTAAGCTTCCGTTGTTACGTAAAGCGAACGTCATCAGTTAAGTGCGAATTGTAGTGATAAAAGCTACCAGGCGTTTTGTACTTCACAGAAAATTATCCGTTGTTCCCTCCTGTGGATGTTAATAGCAGTCGAACAAGGAAAAGGGAAATGATTTTACATGTCACTGGCTGAGGGAGGCGTGGCTACTCGAACGAGCCAGATAACAAAACGTTTACAAGATACGAAGTCTGGTTACGTAAAGATTTTAGTTTTTCATTTATTTATTTATGTAATGCTTTGAATTAAAAGAAATACTATCGACGGCTCTCGAGTAACATATACCAAATAAATTAATAAGAAATGCTACTGATCCCCTACATTACACAGTACAGGTCGGAACACTGTTGCAAAAGCGACGAAAAAAGCATATCAAATTAGAATGAACGCGAAACCTCCAAGAGTGTTGAAGTTTTACAGAAGCTAGAAATTTACTCCGAACTCGAATGACAAATACTTTTAATAGTTTGCACAACGAAACTAAATCTAAAATGTGGCAGAAGATCCAAAGACATTCTGGTCGTATATAAAGTACGCAAGCGTAAATATGCAATGAATATCTCCATTACACTATAACACCCTACTGATGACAGTGCCATTAAAGCAGAGTTACTAAAAGCGGATTTAGCAAATTCTTTCCCCAAAGAAGACGAAGTAAATATTCCAGATTCGAATCAAGATAAGCTGGAAACGTGAGTAACTTAAAAGCAGATATCCTTGGTGTAACACAGCAATTTAAATCATAAAAGCAAAGCCTCCGGTCCTTACTGTATACCAGACAGGTTCCTCTCAGAGTATGTTGATAAAGTAGTTTCATATTTATAGAAGTATGTACAAGCGCTTTCTCGTCGAGTCATTCTTACCTAAACACTGGAAAGTTGCGCAGCTCACACCAATATTTAAGAAAGGAAATGGCTTTAATCCGCTGAATTACAGACCCAAATCGTAAACGTCGATTTGCCGTAGTGCTTAGGAACATATATTCTGTTCGAAGATTATGAGTTACCTCAAAGCAAACAATTTACTGAAAAACGGATAACGGCTTGTGAAACACAGCTACCAATTTATTGTCAGGAAGTAATGAGCGCTATTGACGGGGTTGTCATAGTGTTCCGTAGCTGCAGGTTTCCAGAAATTCCGTATTTTTAGGTTTCCTGGAAGTTATTGACACCGTTCTCCACGGGCAGGAGCTGCTTCTGTTCAAATTGCGTGACTGCGGGGGATCGTCCCAGTTGTGTGACTGGATTTGTGACTTCCTGCCAGAAAGGTCACAGTTCGTAGTAATAGACGGAAAGTCATCGAGTAAAAGAGAAAAAATACCTGGCGATCCCCAGGAAGTGTTATAGGCTTCAAATAATGGTTCAAATGGCTCTGAGCACTATGGGACTCAACTTCTGAGTTCATAAGTTCCCTAGAACTTGGAACTACTTAAACCTGGCTAATCTACGGGCATCACACACATCCCTGCCCGAAGCAGTATTCGAATCAGCGACCGTAACGGCCGCGCGGTTCCAGACTGTAGCGTGTTATAGGCCCTCTGTTGTTCCTCGTCTACATGACCGATTTAGGAGACAATATGAGTAGCACTCGTAGATTGTGGGAAGATGGAGCTGTCATTTATGGTCTTATAAAGTCATCAGATGCTCAAAACAAATTCCACTACAATTTAAACGAGGTATCTATATGGTGCGAAAAGTGGCAATTGACTGTAAATAATTAAAAAGGTGAAGTCGACCACATGAGTACTAAAAGAAATCGACTAAATTTCGGTTATACTAAAAAATCACACAAATATAAAGGCTATAAACTCAACTACATACTTATGGATATCTATTACGAATAACTTAAGTTGGTTCAATCACATATAATGTTGTGGGTAAAATAAACCGAAAACCCCAATTTATTTACAAAATACTTAAAACGTGTGACGGGGTCTCTAAAGAGACTGCGCACACTACGCTTGTCCGTGCTCTTCCGGAGTAGTCCTGTGCGGTGTAGGAGACGCTTCATATTGGATCTACGGAGGACACTGAAAAAGTTCAGAGATGGGCACCTCGTCTTGTTCTGTCACGAAATAGCGAAGAGAGTGTCACGGATATGGTACGTGAACTGGTGCGGCAATCACTAAACGGAAGTCGTTTTCCTTTGTGGCTTGAAGTTGTCACGAAATTTCAGTCACAATTTTTTTCCTCCGAGTGTGGAGATTTGGGATTATGCCCACCTACATAGGGCGCAATGATCATCGTAATGAAAGATGAGAAATCAGAGCACTCACGGACAGATGTACTCGTATGTATTTGTGTTTCCCGCGGGCTGTAACAAAGTGGTGCGTTAGAGAAAAAGAATGACAGTGGTTCGGTGAACCCTGTGTCAGGCACTTCATTGTGAATTGCAGAGTAATGAAGCAAATGTGGATGCATTTTCACAGACCATAAGTGACTACCTGGACCAACAGAGTGAACTGGACAGAAATAAAGCTGTAAGCTACCCGTGGTCTAGGGGTAGCGTCTTTGATTCATAATCAAAACTTCTTCGGTCCCGTGTTCGATCGCCGCCACTGCCTAAGTTTTGATAAATAATCAGCATTGGTGGCCGAAAACTTCCGGCATAGAAGTCAGCCTCATTCTGCCAACGGCCTTGTCAAAGAGGGCGGAGGAGCGGATAGAGGTTCAAGGCACTCTCTTGTCCTAGGGGTGGGAAATTGCCCCTAAAGGCGGAAGAATCAGCAATGATCAACGACATGAGGACGCAGAAGGCAATGGAAACCACTGCATTAAAGACACGTAACGTGTATCCACAGGACATGTGGCCTGTATTAGAAGAAGTGTCATGATGATCTCTCCATTGGCAAAAGATTCCGGAATAGTCCCCCATTCGGATCTCCGGTAGGGGACTGCCAAGGGGGAGGTTACCATGAGAAAAAGATTGAATAATCAACGAAAGGATAGCGTTCTACGAGTCGGGGCGTGGAATGTCAGGAGCTTGAACGTGGTAGGGAAACTAGAAAATCTGAAAAGGGAAATGCAAGGCTCAATCTCGATATAGTAGGGGTCAGTGAAGTGAAGGAAGCCAAGGATTTCTGGTCAGATGAGTATCGGGTAATATCAACAGCAGCAGAAAATGGTATAACAGGTGTAGGATTCGTTATGAATAGGAAAATAGGGCAGAGGGTGTGTTACTGTGAACAGTTCAGTGACCGGGTTGTTCTAATCAGATTCGACAGCAGACCAACACCGGCTACAATAGTTCAGGTATACATGCCGACGTCGAAGCTGAAGACGAACAGATAGAGAAAGTGTATGAGGATATTGAAAGGGTAATGCAGTAAGTAAAGGGGGACGAAAATCTAATGGTCAAGGGCGACTTGAATGCAGCAGTAGGGGAAGGAGTAGAAGAAAAGGTTACGGGAGAATATGGGCATGGGACAAGGAATGAAAGAGGAGAAAGACTAATTGAGTTCTGTATCAAGTTTCAACTAGTAATAGCGAATACCCTGTTCAAGAATCACAAGAGGAGGAGGTATACTTGGAAAAGGCCGGGAGATACGGGAAGATTTCAATTAGATTACATCATGGTCAGACAGAGATTCCGAAATCAGATACTGGATTGTAAGGCGTTCCCAGGAGCAGACATAAGATACTGGATTGTAAGGCGTTCCCAGGAGCAGATATAGACTCAGATCACAATATAGTAGTGATGAAGAGTAGGCTGAAGTTCAAGACATTAGTCAGGAAGAATCAGTCCGCAAAGAAGTGGGATACGGAAGTACTAAGGAATGACGAGATACGTTTGAAGTTCTCTAACGCTATAGATACAGCAATAAGGAATAGCGTAGTAGGCAGTACAGATGAAGAGGAATGGACTTCTCTAAGAAAGGGCCATCACAGAAGTTGGGAAGGAAAACATAGGTACAAAGAAGGTAGCTGCGAAGAAACCGTGAGTAACAGAAGAAATACTTCAGTTGATTGATGAAAGGAGGAAGTACAAACATGTTCCGGGAAAATCAGGTATACAGAAATACAAGTCGCTGAGGAATGAAATCTGTAGGAAGTGCAGGGAAGGCTCTGAGCACTATGGGACTTAACATCTATGGTCATCAGTCCCCTAGAACTTAGAACTACTTAAACCTAACTAACCTAAGGACATCACACAACACCCAATCACGAGGCAGAGAAAATCCCTGACCCTACCGGGAACCGAACCCGGGAAACCGGGCGTGGGAAGCGAGAACGCTACCGCACGACCACGAACTGCGGACGAAGTGCAGGGAAGCTAAGACGAAATGGCTGCAGGAAAAATGTGAAGACATCGAAAAAGATATGATTGTCGGAAGGACAGACTCAGCATACAGGAAAGTCAAAACAACCTTTGGTGACATTAAAAGCAACAGTGGTAACATTAAGAGTGCAACGGGAATTCCACTGTTTAATGCAGAGGAGAGAGCAGATAGGTGGAAAGAATACATCGAAAGCCTCTATGAGGGTGAAGATTTGTCTGATGTGACGAATGAAGAAACAGGAGTCGATGTAGAAGAGATAGGGGATCCAGTATTAGAATAGGAATTTAAAAGAGCTTTGGAGGACTTACGGTCAAATAAGGCAGAAGGGATAGATAACACTCCATCAAAATTTCTAAAAACTTTGCGGGAAGTGGCAAAAAACGACTGTTCACGTTGGTGTGTAGAATATATGAGTCTGGCGATATAACATCTGATTTTTGGAAAAGCATCATCCACACAATTACGAAGACGGCAAGAGCTGACAAGTGCGAGAATTGTCGCACAATCAGCTTAACAGCTCATGCATCGAAGCTGCTTACAAGATTAATATCCAGAAGAATGGAAAAGAAAATTGAGAATGCGCTACGTGACGATCAGTTTGGCTTTAGGAAACGTAAAGGGACGAGAGAGGCAATTCTGACGTTACGGCTAATAATGGAAGCAAGGCTAAAGAAAAATCAAGACACTTTCTTAGGATTTGTCGACCTGGAAAAAGCGTTCGACAATATAAAATGCTGCAAGCTGTTCGAGATTCTGAAATATGTAGGGGTAAGCTATAGGGAGAGACGAGACTTATACAATATATACAACAACCAAGAGGGAATAATAAGAGTGGACGATCAAGAACGAAGTGCTCGTAATAAAAACGATGTAAGACAAGGCTGGAGCCTTTCACCCCTACTCTTCAATCTGTACATCGAGGAAGCAATGATGGAAATAAAAGGATGGTTCAGGAATGGAATTAAAATTCAAGGTGAAAGGATATCAATGATACAATGCGCTGATGACATTGCAATCCTGAGTGAAAGTGAAGAAGAAATAAATTATCTGCTGAACGGAATGAACAGTCTAATGAACACACAGTATGGTTTGAGAGTAAATCGGAGAAAGACGAAGGTAGTGACAAGTAGTAGAAATGAGAACAGCGAGAAACTTAACATCAGGATTGATGGTCACGAAGTCAAAGAAATTAAGGACTTCTGCTACCTAGGCAGTAAAATAACCGATGACGGACGGAGCAAGGCGGACATCAGAAGCAGACTCGCTATGGCAAAAAAGGCATTTCTGGCCAAGAGAAGTCTACTAATATCAAATACCGGCCTTAATTTGAGGAGGAAATTTCTGAGGATGTGCGTCTGGAGTACAGCATTGTATGGTAGTGAAACATGGACTGTGGGAAAACCGGAACAGAAGAGAATCGAAGCATTTGAGATGTGGTGATATAGACGAATGTTGAAAATTAGGTGGACTGATAAGGTAAGGAATGAGGAGGCTCTACGCAGAATCGGAGAGGAAAGGTAAATGTGGAAAACACTGATAAGGAGAAGGGACAGGAGGATAGGACATCTGCCAAGACATGAGGGAATGACTTCCATGGTACTAGAGGGAGCTGTAGAGGGCTAAAACTGTAGAGGAAGACAGAGATTGGAATACGTCAAGCAAATAATTGAGGAAGTAGGTTGCAAGTGCTACTCAGAGATGAAGAGGTTAGCGCAGGAAAGGAATTCGTGGCGGGCCGCATCAAACCAGTCAGTAGACTGATGACCAAAAAAAAAAAAAAATTAAAAAGCCCAGTTTACTCTAAACACCGGATTTGAAAGTATTTCTTCGTTTAATAAAGGCTAAACGTATAAATACCGTCGAAATGCTTCACTGGTTTTTTTTTTTTGTTACAAGCTCAGTAATAAGTATTATGTTAATGGGGAGATACTCACTTTATTGGTAAGCTTCGTTATTGATTTGTAGGTAAGGTTATATATCTCGCCTTCATACAAGAGCCGGTTAATTAATCTTCTCCTCTATTTGAAAACACTAGGAAGAACATGAGATCATATCATTAACCTCGATGCGAATTATATCACCGGTCAGCATTTAACAGGTTTTTTTAATGTCCGCAAAACACGGAAATGCACAGTCCTCAAGGTAGTACTTAAAGAAATTCTTTTCAAATAATAATATAAACCCTTTAGTTGCCAAGAAAGCCATATGCATTCTAAAAATTTTCACAAACCTCGCTGTTTACTTTAAACACTACCTCCAGTTATCTATTGCGTTTCCATCGTAACAGAGTGAGTCCCACGTAACAGAGTGACTCACACGGAAGGTAAATGGGCCACAGACTTGTTTTAAACACCACACACTAAAAAGTATTGTACTAATCAGCCTCACTAATGTGGCGTTCGCTGTGTTATTCAGTGGTTTGGTATTTAACTAATTTGTAAATGGAAATGACAATCTTATTTTATTACATTGGGTAATTACTAAATAATTTTTCTCCCGGCTAAAGATTTGATCAAGTTGCTAAAGATCTCCAAGTTAACGTCGTGTTAAAGTGTTGTCTGTAAGTTGTGTGTCACTAAATCACAGTTCATACAACAGATTCAATACAACTATGGATTACGATGGAAACAGTTATCTTCAGCAAAATGATCATTAAAACCACCGAATATCAGCCGCGCATAACACTGACGTATGTTACCTGAACCAATATTCTTCGCAACTCGTGCGTAATTAATCTCGGCTCCATACATCAGCTAGAATAATTTCTTATAAGGATCGTGCAATGAGCACTGTTTTTAAGAACCAATCTGATTCGAATCATTTTCATATAAAATGAGTTCGGAACCACCAGTGCACATTTATTTTTACACATTTGTATTACGTTCGGCATTTATGTCTAAAGAGTTGCGTGATTTAAATTTGTATTTGCCGCTGAGATAATTGTTGAGATGGCGGCAAGCAATTGATAGAGACTTTCTATTGTTAGAGCAAATAAGTAAATATTTAAAATGCTTATTGAACGCTATAAAATCTATTTTCGTATTGTGCACTATTTAGACTTCATCAAGCAAACATTCGATTTGTTTCAAAGGAAAACACAGACAAAAGTGCGATACAAATCGCTATCATCAATGGCTGCGCTCCTTTCAGCAGAAAGAAATAATTAACACAGATAATGCTTACTGAGGGAGGAATTACAGTTACAAATAATTATTCACTCATGTTCATAATAATATTGAACTCTATTTTCAAGTAATAATTAACAAATAATTACACTTTCTTAACAGACCTCAGTTTGATATGCGTCTTGCGTGCTGAACCTACAAAAGCCATCCAACAAAAGGTAAAAAACAAAGGAAGACAAACGCAGATCATAAAAGGAATTTACAAATATCATTGTCTTTGTATTGTACACACCGATATGTCCAATTAAATCATAGAATATTATGTAAATAATTAATATTAATAAATTTTCACTGTTTTTTGATACGTCGAATAGATAATGTTTCTAACTGTTAGAGGCATAATTTCCTCTCGTCGCACTGTAGCCAAAAATTTATCACGTGAATGTTACACTAACCACTGACATTATGTTTTTCGCCCCCCTGTCCTGCATGGTACTGGGAAGCTCTTTTACAGACTCCACGAAGGTCCTAGAGGTTTTCACGAATTATCGACTGCAGAGAGAATCGTGAGTAACTTTCATCCACACACAAATTCTGCAGCATCATTAACTTGTATCCGAGATATGAACACTGCTATAGCTACACAGACTCTTGGGCTAACTATACGTCTCAGAAGCTATTAACTCAGAGCACAACACACATACGCGACACAAAGGCGACCATAGAATTACCTAAAATATGACGTCTTTTTTGTAAAAAAGCTTTCCTAAAGTCATGTGTTTTCCGATTATGAGTTTCCACCCTTCGGATCTGGAATATGCACACAGAGGTGGGCATTCCAGAGCACACACTGGTGGCCTGTATCTCTGCCGCAAGCAGCCTTTTCTTCTCTGTGACAGAAAAATCCCACTGCTGTAGAAGTCTGCGTTTAAATCAAGTACACTCGCTTCCCGAAACAGCTTTTGATCGGTTAATTTACCATTATGAAATTTCAATACAGACTGAAAATGATATGAAACACAACTACTTATCAGTGTTATCGGCTAATTTATTGGTTCACAAATTACAGGAGACAAAGAATTTGGAAGAAAAAGTAATCACTAAATCTATAGTTATACAAAGGGAGTACAGGAATTATTATTAGCAAATACAAACTGTGATGTAGCGCAATAACGGGTAAACGCAGGTAAACGCAGGTAAACGACTCAGCCGTTACCACGCACAGGGGGCACGGTCGAACAGTTGAAAAGATCGATTAATATGTTTCTCGTAATGGATGTCGAGAACATGCGCTTGTAAATTAACTGTTGGCTTTTCCGGTCTCTGCCTGGCCAGCACTCGAGAAATCCTGACAGGTAGCCGTGTCTTGGTACTTGGAGTGAGAAGGTGATTGGAAAAAGACGTCCACTACAGATTCAGCTGACTCTATGACCGGAAACTACGGCCCATAGCTCACCCTTTATAGGTTTTCAGAGTGACTGTTTTTCCACTCGAATATAGTTGTCCATGAGCCTCTTCGTTATTTTTCTCGATCACTGCATCTACGCATCTAGTAACCACAATTAGAACATGGCTTTTTCCTGTCATGAGTTTTTTTCTCTATCCTCGACTCATTTGATGGGTTGATATGTTTCACCCATGTGCTGTACCCATGACAGGCAAGCAGATCACTTCTGGGAGGATGTATCTACATCTACATCTACGTGATTACTCTACTAGTCACAATAAAGTGTCTGTCAGAGGGTTCAATGAACCACCTTTAAGAAGTTCCTACCGTTCCACTCTCGAACGGCGCGCGGATAATACAATCACTTATATTTTTCTGTGCGACCCCTGATTTCTCTTTTTACATCGTGATGAAATTTATCCTATTTAGGTGGGTGCCAACAGAATGTTTTCGCAATCGGAGGAGAAAACGGGTGACTCAAATGTTTTGCGAAGATCCCGTCCCAACAAAAAACACTATCGTTTTAATTATTGCCACTCCATTACGCTTATAATGTCTGTGGCATTATCTCCCCCTATTTACAGCCTTGAGATATGTGTGACTTATCGCGTAATCGAAATGCAGCGGATTTCTTGTAGTACTCATTTGAATAACTTCACATTTTTCTTTATTCTGGGTCAATTGCCACTTTTGGCACCATACGGATAACTTATCTAAATCACTTTGGAATTCGTTATGGTCATCTGATGACTTTACGAGAGGGTAAATGACACCATCATCTGCAAACAAGCTTATAGCGCTACTCAGATTGTCTCCTCTGTAGTTAATATAGATCGGGAATAACAGAGGGCTATAGCACTTCCTTGGGGAACGCCGGATATTTATTCTGTTTTACTCGATGATTTTCCGTGTACTACTACAAACTGTGATGTTTCTGACAGGAAATCACGAATCCAGTCGCACAACTGAGGCGATATTCCATAGGCACACAGTTTGGTTAGAAGACGCTTGCGAGGAACGGTGGCGAAAGCGATCTGGAAACCTAAAAATATGGAACCAATTTGACATCCCCTGTCAATAGCACTCACCACTTTCTCAGTATAAAGAGCTTGTTGTGTTTCACAAGAACTATGTTTCCTGAATTCGTTCTATATGTCAACAAATCGTTTCCTTCGGGGTACTTCACAATGTTCGAATACAGTATATGTTCCTAAACCCTCTTGCAAATTGACGTTAGTTATATGGGCCTGTAATTCAGTGGATTACTCCTATTTCCATTTTGGGTATTGGTGCGACTTGAACAATTTTCCAGTCTTTAGGTACGAAACTTTCTGTGAGCGAGCAGATGTATATAACTGCTATATATGGAGCTATTGTATCAGCGTAATCTGAAAGGAACCTGACTTGTATACAATCTGGACCGGAGGCTTACCTTTATTAAGTGATATAAGCTGCTTTACTACACCGGGGTTATCTACTCCTACGTTTCACATTTTCGTAGATGTTCTTCATAGGAATTGAGGAATGTTTACTTCGTCTTCTTTGGTGGAGGAGTTTCGGAAAGCAGTGTTTAATAAGTCTCCTTTAGTGGTACTGCCATTAGTGGCTTCACCGTTGTTATTGCGCAGTGAAGGTATTGACTGCGTCATGCCACTGATGTGCTTTATGTGTGACCAGATTATCTTTGGGTTTTCTGCCAGATCCCGAGGCAGAGTTTCGTTGTGGAAATTATTAAAAGCATCTCGCACTGAAGTACAGGCTATATTTTGAAGTTCTGCAAAACATTGCCAATCTTGATGATTTTGCGTTCTTTTAAATTTGGAGTGCTGTTTTCGTTGCTCCTGCAACAGCGATCTCACCCGTTTTGTGTACCATGGAGGTCCCCTACCATCACTTATTACTTTATGAGGTACATATCTCTCAACAGCCTTCGATACTATCTCTTTGAAATCAATATACATCTTTTTTACGCTAACATGATCAGATCGGAAGGAGTGGAGACTGCCTCTTAAAGAGGCATGAAGAGCATTTTTATCAGCTTTTATAAACAAATGTACTTTGCGTTTCCTTTTGATAGTTGTGGGTGTTACGGTATTCAGCCTAGCAGAAACCGCCTTGTGGTCGCTAATCCCTGTATTCGTCATTATACTCTCAATTGGTACGGGATTATTTGCTTCTAAGAGGTCAAGTATGCTTTCGCAACCATTTATGCATCGAGTTGGCTCATGAAGTACATGTTGAAAATAATTTTCAATACAATTTCGGATGACGTCGTATGCCTGTCACCGGCTTTATATGTATAATTTTTCCAGCATATCGATGGTAGATTTAAGTCACCTCCGACTACAATTGCATGACTGGCGTACCTATTGAAATGAGACTCAAGTTTTCATTGAATTGTTCAGCAATATATGTTCTGAGTCGGGTGGTCGGTAAAACGATCCAATTAATGGTTTAATCCAACATACTACTTCGCAGGAAACATCTAGTTCAATTTTACTACAAGCTAAACAACTTCTGACGTCAATAATTACGCCATCACAAGAATATTTAATATATCCTTTCTGATCACTGTTAAATCATTTGAAATAATTTCTGCTAAACTTATTTCCGGCTTTATCCATCTTTTCGAACTTATAACTATTTGAGCTTCAGTCCTTTCTATTAGGGCTTGGAACTCTGGTTCTTTCCCAACACAGTTATGACAATTCACATTTACAACACCGATCGTTTCTGCAACTACCTTTCTGTGTTTTAACCTGCCCCCATTTAGACGGACGCCATTTCTGTGGTTTCCTGAGACCCTCTAACCTAAAAATTTGCTTCGGAAGGCGTTCTCGTTTAAAATTACTCGGCTTTGCTCCGTTCTTGTTTCACGTGTTCTGCACACCCATTGGCGTCTTCGAAGAAGCCCCAGTGGAACAGCCCCACTTATTTTCTCACTTTTAACTAAAATAGTCCCGGTCCTGACA